>NC_132929.1:23519957-23824655 GCF_047675955.1 Chlorocebus sabaeus | reverse complement strand
TTGTGGTTATACCAGTGGTATCTATTTTGCTATAATGCATTATATCATCTTTTAGTCATAAAAGTAAAATATACTTAAAGTACATACTGTGTATTTTATTTGAGGTATGGGAATGGATGGTCCAGGTTTTGGAGGAATGAATAGAATTGGAGGAGGTATGTATAAAGATTTGTTTTTTTGTATGTACCCATCACCATTTTTAGTAAACTAGAAACTGTGTTGAGAATTCCATGAAAAAAAAAAGTCATGGTTTATTGTTGGCTCATGTTCTAAAGGCTGCTAGCAGAAATTGAGCCTGGTACATACTTAAAGGAAGGTGATGTGTTAAGAAGTAGCTGCACAAGGTAGGGTGGATGTAGAGCTTACTGGTGAGACTTAACATTTACAAAATGTACCTTTCAGCTACATCACTGACAGTCGGATCTCAAAATTAATCTTTATTCCATAGGAATAGGGTTTGGTGGTCTGGAAGCAATGAATAGCATGGGAGGATTTGGAGGAGTTGGCCGAATGGGAGGTAGGTAAATGTATGCAGTGGGAAGTGTGGGCATATTTAGTTTTCCCTATTATTAAAGTTTCCCCCCTATAACTTAGGAATGGGTGCTAAAAATGTCTTCAGAAGGCACGTAGGCACTAGGAGATAAGGACAGGCCTGGTGGGAATGGGGATGATATGTGTGGCATGTGAGGTAAATTGGGTAAATGACAGTCTGTTTTGTTTTTGTGACTTATGCTGTCTTTTTATAATTTAGATACATTCCTGAATATTTTCGTCCTGCATTGATATATTTGAAAAAGGTTAATTTGTTGCACAATTTTTTCAGAGTTGTACCGTGGTGCGATGACTAGTAGCATGGAGCGAGATTTTGGACGTGGTGATATTGGAATAAATCGAGGCTTTGGAGATTCCTTTGGTAGACTTGGTAGGGTTGGCTGCATACTTCTTTTCTTTTTGTAGGCTATAATTTTTGAAATTTGGTTTCTCTTTTTTTGTGAAAAATCAGAAAATCATAATGTTTTATACAACTTACTACCTGAAGAAAACACTTTAAAGATTTTAATATGCTAGCTCTCTTTTTCAACATCTTACATATTTGAACTCTATTTTCAGAAGACTTTATGCTTTTCAATTATTGTAAATCAGAGCACATAGTACCTTGGGAATTTTAAAGTATGATTATTTAAATTAATTAGTATATTATCTTTCCATCCTTGTTTAGGCAGTGCAATGATTGGAGGGTTTGCAGGAAGAATAGGAGCTTCTAACATGGGTCCAGTAGGATCTGGAATAAGTAGGTTTAAATTTTACTAGAATTTATTCAGTAATATTTGAGTGCTTGCAAAGACTTTGCAAGAGTAGTTATTGTAGTATAGTAATACTTTGTTCTTATATGTTAATGTATCTTGCTATAATTTGAGAAATCTTGATAATTGAGTGAAGCCTTTCTGTTTGGTTATTGTTTGAAATTTCTAAATTAACTGTTTGAATTTTACTTCTTTGATATTTCTAAACTGTGTGTTAACGGCCAATCTAAGAACCTTCTTTCCAACTAGGGAATCTGGGGATTTCTCTGATCATGTGTCAGGAACAAGTTTTGCTTCAGCACCAACTTTGTTTCCTTTCTTATTTTCTATAATAGCTATTAGTGACTAGCTTATTTTGTGTGTAAACATCTATGTCTTTTGGTAAATGCAGATATAACACTCTTAGGCATCTCCTGAGCTTGAGTCAGGCTAAGGTTGAAAGAGGTACTTATTTCTTTTCCTCTTGAACCTTTCCCGTAATAGCATCAAGAGTAGTTGCAACACTGGGGAATGCCGAATCTCCCATCCGTCCATTTCCACTACTACCTTTTAGGCCTTACATTAAGCCTGAATACATGGATTATTTATTATTATTTTGTTAACCTCTTTTGCTTACTGGGACATGTCTCTGAGCTCTCCATACTTTATTGACTCCCTTTAATTAATGAAATTTCACAAACAAAATACAACCTATTTAAACTATTCTAAGAGTAAAAATTCTAAAATCCTGTCAGCTGAAGACATCTACTTCCATTGTATCTTGCTCCTCATTTTATTCTTCCTTCCATCATCTTTTAGCCTCAGCCATTTCCTGTTAGTCCTAACTTCCGTACCTTCCTCTTTTATCTCAGTGTCTGTACTTTTGTTTCCCTGATTTTATATTGGTTATTCACAAAAAGCCAATTTGAGGGTGATGTTGATTTTTAGAATTTCCATGTTTGGGGATATTACGTACAAGACAAAAGGTTTGATAATGAGTAAGATGGGAGTAAGTGAAAAGGACAGGAAATCGAGTCAGTGCATAAGAATGACGTAGGTATGAGTTCGGAGCTAAATTCTTAAGCTCTGGCTAACGGGGAGTGATAGCATTTTTTGTTCCCTTGACAAGTTCTGTATAATATTGAGATTAAAAGTTATGTTTTGCTATGATTATTGAATTACCATGAGAATAAAAACTGGGAAACAGAGGTGAAGATGCTGAGGTGAAAGATAAGGTAGGAAAGGAATATTTGTAGGAGAGTACCGTGAGAGCGGCTTGAGTGCTAGAGTTGTAATAATTTGAATTTATCTCTGTGTATCTTTACTCTAGCAATTATTATGCTTGATATTGGAAAATAAAAATAAGGATAAGAACAACTGTCATGTTATTGGAAGCAGTGATTGGTAGAGGATTTATATATTTATATATTTAATGATCAGAATATAATTTTATACAGTTATATATGTATAATGTATTTATACAGTGGCTAGAATTTCTCAGCTAACTAAATATATACTGAAGCAAATTCTGTTCTTTGGAAAGTTGTTATGTTATCTGTATGAAAATAATTTTATGTTTGTATATTATTTAATTATATAAACAAATGAATTTTCCCCCTTCTTTCTCAAAAATGATTATCTCCTCTTCTTTTCCTCCTTTCTCCTCTTCTCCTTTTCCTTATGTTTTTGAAACAAAAACACAAAATTCCCATATCCCCCCATCCTTTCTTGAAAATCCAGGTGGTGGAATGGGTGGCATGAACAGTGTGACTGGAGGAATGGGGATGGGACTGGACCGGATGAGTTCCAGCTTTGATAGAATGGGACCAGGTATAGGAGCTATACTGGAGAGGAGCATCGATATGGATCGAGGATTTTTATCGGGTCCAATGGGAAGCGGAATGAGAGAGAGAATAGGCTCCAAAGGCAACCAGATATTTGTCAGAAATGTAAGCAAATAAATATTAAGGATAATTGAAATTCTTTTTTTTCTTGTATATGTGTTACTAATACCTCTTTTCATTCTAGCTACCTTTTGACTTGACTTGGCAGAAACTAAAAGAGAAATTCAGTCAGTGTGGTAAGTATGCAAATGACTGCAGATATGTTGATATTGATTATGGAGGAAAATTGGTTTTAAACTTTTATACGCTGTGTTTAGACCTTTGCCTGTCCAGATGCCTATTCCTGGATAGTCTTGATAGTGGGCCAGGTCTAATTCCACTTCAAATAAATGAATTATTTCACTATCTTTTGACTTAGAACAGTGCTATTACTACTAGGTAATACCAAGGTTTAGGTAACAAGGTTTAGGATATATCCTATTATTGTTTTTCTGTTAATAAAGATAGGACTTGTTTTATTACCTCATTTTAAAAAGATAAATATAATTGTTTGCATTAAAATTTTTTTCTCGTGAGAAACATTAATAAGTGGTATGTTTATTTCCTTGTTTATAGTATAGTGCCACTGCACTATATATAGTGCTTTATCAGCATAACCAACTGAGATGCTGATGTCCAATGGATAAGGGCGTTAATAGGTGAGACCCATTCTACATACACTGTATTCCTTCCCAACACAGGAAACCTAGGTGGTAGCATACAACCCACTGCCAGGAATGCCTCGGACATGGGTACATTTTGGTTGCCCTTCTTATTCTTTTATAAACTGTTCTTAACCATAATGATACTACTTATACAACCTTAATGTGTTCCATAGGTCTGTGGAAGATTAGGTGGTTTATTACTTTTAAAAAAGAACTTTTTATATACCATACTTTTGTTACAAAATATCTTAATTGACTAAATTCTCACTTTTTGTGTCTTTTGCAATAATGGGAGAATTCATGCGAGTGTTACAAAGTAAAACATTTTTTGCTAGTATTAATATTTTTCTGCTATTGCATGGAATCTCAGAGACTGTAGCCACAATAGGAAGTTACATAAGGTAACATATATATAATTTCTGAGGTCAGGTAGCATATAGATAATTTGTGAGGTCTTGAAGGAATAGGTTTAGTGTTCTGTCACAAAATAACCTTTGTGGCCGCTACAGAGATAATATTATCTCATATTTCTTTATGTCTACTCCTTTGTAGCTTTTATTTATATTAATAGTTATTTGTTCAAGTTTTCTTCCATCCTACGTGGAAACTCTTGAAGGCAAGAACTGTCTTTTTATCTTAGCTCCTTTTGTTCCCTCTGTACATATAGTAAGAGTTTATGAAAAGTTTATAAGTTAAGCATTCTGGGTAGATGTTCATTTATTCAGTAATTTATTCATTAAATCCACAAACATATTATTGGCAGTCTGCTAGGCACTAGAATTTTGAAGGTGAAAAAAGTCAGATGCCCTCAAAGAACATACAACATGAATTTGTCTAGGATATTCTGTTGACTCTCTTTCTTGATCATCCTTTTATTTTGCACTAATCAAAAATTCAAGAAAAAGTTGTTGAAAACAAGTTAACTGGTTAATAGTCACCATTAAGAGAAAGCAAAATAGTAAAGTGGCATTGAGGTATTGGTCTTTGCAGGAGTGAGAAGATCTACCAGAATGAGTAAGCAGTGTCTGGCAGCAGTGTCTGGCCATGAATCCTGTAGACTACAGAGGAAAGAATGTATATAGGGTCTTAGCGAAATACATCAAATGACAAGCAGTGGCAGCAAGTATAATCTCTGTTGATGTTGTTTCAGTGAAAAAAAATCTCCAAATGAGATATGACATTATGTTAAAAGTAGAAATGAAACTTAGCAAGATAAAGAGCAAAGCAGGGCACAGAAATGACAATGAAAAGGTGACCAATGTTGAATTGACTGTTCTTTATTCTTTGTAGTCTGCTTTCCTTTCGAGGTTAGATATGAGCAAGGCTTGCAGCAAACTTCAAGTCTTTGGTGGGCTTCTGGTTGGAGTGGCCTGATGACCTGAGGGACATCAGCAATTGCAAGACATTTTTTGAATGGAAAAAGCATTCTAATCTACATGGAAAATTTTTACAGTATTTTAGCCATATAAAATAATGGTTAAATTATTATTCTTTGCTTTGCTATTTTAGCTCTATCCTTATAATCCTTTTTTGATTATAATTATATTTTAAGATTAATGATTTTTGTTTTATCAATTCTTTTGTAAAAGTCTCTGACTCTTAGATTTTATATTAAGATAATACCATATTTACACAATTCCCATATCTCCCTTATTTTTAACCTTGAACTACATTGATGGGGAAGAAAGTTATAATAATACAGAATTAAGTGTCCAGCTATTGACAACTATACAAATTAGCTAGCTAGTATGAACTGAACCATCCATTTTTCTGCCATGTCACTTATTTATAAATCTTTTTCTTAGTATGAGACATTTCTTCTTAACATGCTGCAAGCCAGTAATGGCCTCTTGGGCAGTAAAAGGCAGTCTTCTGTTGTTATTCTTCTTCTTGTAAGCCCAAAGAGAGTAAGTATATTCTCTTGCTTGCTTCTTAGTAAAAATCTAGTAGTACTCCATGCATCACCCATAAACAATGTCTGTCAGTAAAGGGTACCACTGGCAACCCCTCTGCTTGTAAATTACCTCTAGTGATTAACTGTTTTTGATGGAGTAATTACAAAGGCTGAGTAAATGTTATTTTATGGGTTATATTACCCTCAATAGAACATTTTCTCAACCTTTGTAATTCAGAAAAGATTACTTTCATATCTTTCCAAATATAACAAGATGAGAATTAAGTGAATGTAACTGCTATTTTCTAATTCCATCAAGCCCCTGAAGGTAATGTTTTTGACCTAGCTGGTAAGATACACGTCTTTTCTGTAGCAAAAGAGATCTTTCTTTTTATCTTGCCTTGTATAATTCCTCAGAGAGATGCATTTTCAAAAAGGCTGAGTATAAATAAATTAACCTATTTAGTATTGGACCCCACATCATTTCAGTTGGTACTAATGGGGTCAAATGGGCATAGTCTTTTCAATGTGCTCCCATGTCATCTGTATACTTCAGCTGCGTTCTGGCCTTCTGGCTCAGTATGATGCAAGACTGTAACATGTTAGAACTTCAGCACAAGGAAACCCCATTTTCAGTTATTCTTGCTATAAACCATATAAACAGATATAAATTTGTTCCACAGATTTCCATTATGTAGTATTTCTACATCAGTATGCTTGTTAACTGCATGGAAAATGAATGCTTATGGTAGATTTTATTGATTAAAGTACTTGCTGCTTCAAGCATTTTGAGTGGACTTTAGAATAACTTAAGAGTAAAAATGCAGTAATAGTACAAATGATATATGATGAGCATTCATTGATAGGCACTGTCTTTCGTTTGTAAAGAAACAACAGAAAACTTTGCTTTTCTATTCCTTATATCCTTATTATATTTTCTTATGGTGGAATGTCTGATTTTCCTTTTTTCATCCATGGTTGTGTTAACAGCTTCATGTAGGCAGTAGATTTTATTGAACATTCTTTAATTTGGTCTATTTTTACATGTGTTTTTTTACCAGCATATCCCAAAATATACCCCACAAGATGTCAATAGGCTGGGTTAAATAAAACAGAAAGGTTTCTTTTACTGTGGGACGAATCTTTTTATTACTAGTATATGTAACAGCAATATGTTTGATTATTCTGTGATATTGATTTCTCGTGGCACACTATTTTGTCCTGTGCTGTTGCCAAAATAGCAGTCCTGTTTTTGTTTTCTTGGAATCGCACAAGATTATTAGATATTTAACTTAGTTGAGGAAGTTCTCAGAGCATATAAAAAGTCAGGCAGGTCTGATTTTAATCAGCTATTTGAAACTAATTTTTTTTCTCCTGAATTATTTATCTTTAGAAAAGAAAATATTTTAGTTGCTGTTTTTATAGGGTCAGGAAGAAACTTAGAAAATTTATAACTGTTTTTGGTTCTGTCCTGCTGGGATTCTTTTTGGGGGAGCAGTCTAACCATGAAACAAATATTTATGGGCTACTGTCCATATAGCTTGAACATCAGAACTGTAAGAAAGTTCAAGTATCTTAGCTGAGGGATCTTGTCAACTAGAAAATTTTTTAGGTCATTGCGAGGTCAGGAATTTGGAGGTCTGAGTGCTGATTTCTAAACTGAAAGATACAATTTAAGAGAAACACAAAGAAGAGAAACTGTCCCGAAAGATTGAGAGACAGATTATGCAAGAAATAGTGACATATTTTCCATTGAGGTTTTGAAGAAGATTTCTTGCTTAGGTGAACTTTACTATTGCTAATAAACCTATGATGGGATACTTAAGAAAAACTACGTTTTTAGGTAAAATTAGGGTAAGGAAGAACCTTTAACCTTAAAAGTCCTTGAAAATCCTCCACAGTTCTTTTCAAAATAACTGTAAGGTGCTGTCCTTTACTAAGAACTTCTTTAATTAAACTTGCTTTTTTTCAGGTACCAGCATTCAAGATATTAAGAGGACTCTGGAAATTGTGCTGCATTTATCTTTAAATTGTTTTAAAATGTGTTTTCCAGTTTCATTTTATGATGTTTATTAGAAAGTGTGATTGCTGTGTTTTTGCTTTTTTTCCCCATTTTGTTCCAGTTGTGGGCTGAATATTATTTGGATCTACTTTAACCATTATCATGTAATTTCTCTGGAGATTAGCCTATTTTATAACTTTTCAGAACACATTTAAAGACTATCTGGCATGTGTAACAAGATGCTGGTTTTGTCTCAGTATGACATGTATTATCTTAGACCATTTAATTAGTGTTTAGTAGGTGAGCAGTTGACTACCAGTTGGTTTTCAAAAAGAAATGCAGTAATAGGGAGTGGATGAAAAAGTGAAAGTATAAAGTAATCCATCATGTTATAGGTAAGAGATCAAGATTTCCACAGAAAAAAATCTTCCTTATGGATTGATATTAAAATTTGATCTTACCTTCTGGAAAGGGCTTATGCAGTTTTTTGACAGGCCCTCTTGTTTTTACCTTTCTCCTTTTTTTCCTCCTCCCTTTATAGAGCTAAATATGTCTGGCTGTCTGATTTGGTTGCCAGACTAAAATTAGCCCATAGTGATCTGGCAACTATAATATTTAAAGTCTTCTAACTTGATTTGTTTTGACATGTACATCTAGTGGGGAGGGAAATATTTTGGTAAGTAGTCACACCCTAAATTTATGACCTGTTTGGATTGAGTGACCATGTATTCCAGTTTGCCTGGGGATAGTCTCACTTTACATCTGTTACTTATGTGTAATTATTGATAACTCCCCTTTTACTCTCAAAAGTGTTCTGTTGTAGTGATGAATTCTTGTGGCCACTTTGTATTTTGATAAATAGTATTGATTTACTTCAGATACCAGTCTCTAGAGTTAGCAATGATATAACTACATAAGGACAGGTTTCTGGTTTTCTTCCTCTTTCCTGAAGCTTCTCTGAGATTCTGCTTGACATCACTGTTTTTACCTTTATTGATTTAAATCTATGCTATCTTTTCCCGTGGCTATTTCTGTAGCATATTTGGTGCCATTCTTAGACTTTGAGCTCAAATTGTGGTATTGAATAAATGGCTTTGGCACTGTGGTTGCAAAGCAGAATTAGTGGGGCCCTTTGTAGCCTGATAGAAATTAGATTTCTGGTCAGTTGCACTTGTTTGCAGGGGATAAAGGAGTGAAATGAGGATAAAAGGGAAGGAAGAGAGAGATTAGGGAGACTGGGCAGTAAGCAACCATTTATTCTAAAAATAATTTTGTTTAAATGTGTAAGTTTGTCATAGGGCATGGTGAGTTGGTGGCATTTTGTGCTAGCTTGACTTATTGCTTATACAATTAACCTCAGGAATTAGGGATTTAACATAAATAAAATACATTAAATCCTAGGAAAATCTTTCCTGATTCCAATTTTGTATATTCTAATATGTATATATTTATTACTTTATATGAATTGTATTTTACTCCAAATATAATGCTTATATTATTTGTTATTTTAAAAAATGATGTTTTTAATCAAATTATCACAATTGGCTATGAGGAATTTCAGACCTATAAAGTGAAATAGAACTCATTTAAACTGACTAGTAATTCTGTAATTTTTATTTTACAGGTCATGTAATGTTTGCAGAAATAAAAATGGAGAATGGAAAGTCAAAAGGCTGTGGAACAGTCAGATTTGACTCACCAGAATCAGCTGAAAAAGCCTGCAGAATAATGAATGGCATAAAAATCAGTGGCAGAGAAATTGATGTCCGCTTGGATCGTAATGCATAATTTCAAGCCATGGTTGGAACATTCCTACATCTGTTTTGCTGAATCTCCTAGTAAAAGTCATTTTTTTTTAAGTAATATTGTATGCTTACAAAAGCTGTAAAAATGAACTTTTAAAACTCCCACCAGCTTTTAACAGTATAATGTTAAAAATATACTGTAATTTTTGTTAATCTCAAGTTTGGGTTTTTAAAGACAGCAAGTCTGGTCATTCAGTTTAAATGAATGGTTATACTGTTTTTAATGAAATAAGCCATTTTCTTGTTGTTTTCAGTACTACATAGTTGGATTTGTTCTAGTTTCTCCAGTTTTTGTCAACTTACTGTATGGTAAAACAGATTTTTTTCCCCCCAAAACTTCTGTTTTATAATATGTAATTCTTCATGAAAAGAAAGGGCTCAGAAAAATTAGGATATGATTTTGGTTGGTTTTAAATTACTGTAAGTTTTAGATTCTAAGGTTCAGGATTTTAAAAATTTGATTTAAATGAAGAAATTGATTTTTCTCTCTGCCCCTCCCTGCCATTCATATTTTCTGCATAACACTATTAATAATATCAACCTCCACAGCCCCTTATTTTATTATTTCCAATAATTCCAAGTTCATATAGAACTGATAATGTAGCAAGCCCCAAGTATGATAATAGGCAGACTATTCCCAACTTTCTGTCTAGTTTCCAGCCATTGAAGTGAACTGCTAAAAAAAGAAAAATAATTGAAACGTTGAGAGAGATGGTTGTGTAAGTTAGTCCTCTGCTGTTTACTTCTATGGGAGCTGATCCATTTATAAATGCAGTTTTAATAAACCATGGAATACCAAGGCACAACATATCAAACACATTGGATCCCACGATGTTAGACATAGCCATATCTCCTTTCCCTACAAAAGAAAAGCATATTGTTAAAATGTGCTTACCAATACTGTATTTTATTAATCTTCATAAGAAAAGAAACACTGGATACTTTTTTGTTGTTGATTCATTTTGGAAAATTGTTAGAGCAAAAGTCTTACTGAATTTGTATTTTTAAATTTTTCTTGGGTTAGTATTTAAAGTCTTAACATTTATTTAATTATATTTATTAAACCATTTTTCAAAAAGGTATCTAGCTTACTTGTTGCTTTTCATTGTAATTTAACATGGTCAATTACTATTTAATGCACATTTCAAATGAATATTATTTGGGGGATTAGATTGTGTGAAATTAACCTGCTATTAAATAGTAAACTTTTCCTCTTGAGTCACTTTTTTTTTCCCCTTCAAAGTATGTTACTGAGGAAGTAAACATTTTTTTTTTTTTTTTTTTTTGAGACTGAGTCGTGCTCTGTTGCCCAGGCTGGAGTGCCGTGGCGCGATCTTGGCTCACTGCAACCTCCACCTCCTGGATTCAAACAATTCTCCTGCCTCAACCTCCTGAGTAGCTGGGATTACAGGTGCATGCCACCATGCTGGGCTAATTTTTAAATTTTTAATAGAGATGGGGTTTCACCATGTTGGTCAGGCTGGTCTCAAACTCCTGACCTTGTGATCCACCCGCCTCGGCCTCCCAAAGTGTTGGGATTACAGGCGTGAGCCACCACACCTGACTGGAAGTAAACATTTTTAAAGCTACTTTTACTCATTCTAGCCATGTAGAATGACCATTGCAGCTTGAGGGACCTAGTTCTTACCTTTTCTTGCGACCAACACACTTGTAATTGTGTCTGGTATGCTTGTTCCTGCTGCTAATAAAGTAAGGCCCATTACTGTATCTGGAATTTCTAGTGTTTCCCCTGTAATAAACAGATACTTCAGGTTACAAATCTTAAAGATTCACTAACCATCTTTTGCAGTTATTTTGGGTATTTCCTTCCTGAACAAAAATAAAATAGGCACATTTAGAATTCAGAGCCAATATGTGCTTGCTTAGTTTTTTAGCTAGCAACATATTTGAATCAGGCTGGTAATTTGGGTAACCCAGGTAGCACAGATTTTTAATGACATATCTAAAGATGTGTAACAGCCAAAATTCTGCCAATGAGAAATTTTCCTGTTTGATATTCTTACGGAAGATGTTTATGTCCACCATTATCTCATCAGGGCTGTGCTGAATATTTGCTAATGAGAGTGATCATTCCTGTTTTTCTTTCATAAAAATTTTTATTAAATTAGAGTTAAGCAAATTAATTATAGCTATCTTTAAGCTATAAATGTGTTAACATGTATATATATCATTTATTACATTCTACTTTAGTGATATTACCTTAATTTAGTGGACTTTGGCAGGGTGGGGAGGGGGAACATTCATTAATCTCTCAGGAAAACAAAACCTGTTTGTTTTCTACTTGAGTCTAACATATGGTCCCAATTTATTAATACTTCAGTTAAATTTGATGTCAGGTCAACATTGATCAGAAATGTATTTATTCTCAGAAACAGAACCAGAGAGAAGTTAAAAAAAGTTAAAACATATGTAACTGTTCTTTTAATGTTGTAATTGAAAACTTGGTTTGGCATCTTTTTTTCTTTTTCTTAAAATGCCAATTAAAATAACTTAATTAGAAAGTAGCTTATTTATTGCATGCTTACATATTGATACTGGAATTGGAATTGGTTAATTTCTATTACTGGCTTTGCTAGAATTCATACGTGCATAAATAACACTAATATTTATAATCTTGGGGGGCTGTTCTGTGATCTATTACATGATTTTTGCTCTCTTTTTATTTTCCTAATATCAAGTGTGTTCTGGCTGAGTGAATTTGGATAGATATAATATGCAAGCTAATTGGACTTTTTCATTTTTCTCATTAAAAAAGGAAGAAATAATCTGCTTTTTGCTGGCATACTATTCTAAGACTTACACTAATTTGGGAAAAGTCAAGGGTCAACAAATTTTTGTGTCTGTGAGGGGCCAGATATTAATTATTTAGGCTTTGCAGGCTGTATGATTTCTGTTGCAGTTAGTCAGCTTTGCAAATGTAGTGTGAAAGCAATCATAGATAATATGTAAAACCTTACTAATAAAAACAAGCTGGGTTATTTTGGCACACAGGCAGTAGTTTGTTCACCTCTACTATAAGTTAATTTGGGTTAACCTTTGTAGGAGAAATTACAGATTATTTTTGTCTTTGTTTATAGTTTTTTTGTTTAGAGACTATAGTGGATTATGGCCAAGCAGCAGTAGTTAGTTAAGTCTTAATCATGAAGGTGGTAGAAACCTAGAATAAAACTTTTATACCCTTTTCACTCATTTCATAGTATGTTTGTAGTGCCATGTTGAAAAGTCAAATAAAATATAATCCGGTTAAGCAGTGAGCACCCATTGTTTTCCCAAAAATAGAGCTCCTTGCTTTTTTTTTTTTTTTTTTTTCATTATGGAATGGAATTCAATATAAAGAGTATTGTGGACCCCATGGAATGTGATTAAATTATTAGCATAATAAAAAGACATCCTATGAATTTGATTTCATTTATAAGATCTCTTGAATTGTACCCCAGGCTGAATAACAGTGGAAAATACAGTTTATATATAATATGCAACTCACAAACCCAAATGATCTTGTTATAGTAATACTTAATCATTTTGTAAATGGTACTAATCTTCAGTCTTGCTGAAAAGAAATTTGCTGTGTAGCTAGACTACTTTGAGTGAACATGTGCAATTCGTTCATATATGAAAATTTTCAAGTTGTGCTATTGTACTTAAAATACATACCAGTTATTGTGACCATCCAAACCAGGATATATGTAAATGCAGATATCCATATTGCAGACATGGAAAAGGTTATTACAAAGTAGTTTTTCCAAAACTTTGTTCTACAATCTGGTGTGGTTAGAAAAAGTAATGTAATAATAGGAAGGGATAATACCCAAAAAATTCTTTTTAAGTCTGCTTCAGGCATGTTGAAAACACTTGGTGGATCTGTTGTGGAAAAATTAAAACACTTTTGAGTTTTCTCAAATGGCTAATTAAGTTATGCCTATTTAGAAAGCTATATTGAAATAAATTAGCTGTATCAGTTTTTAAAAGGCTGTTTAAAACATTTGAGTACCTCATTACTGATATTGCTGGTGAAAGAAGCTAATTGAAACTTTAGGACAGACAATGTAAGATGTGATACTCAGCATTTCTTTATTTGGGGCCTTAAAGCTATCAAAATGTCTTGGACCATTCGCTAAATATGTTATAGTGTTTATGAAGTGTCAGTTGGACATCTCATGTGGATTGTCTTCAGTAACTTTTTGCTTAAGGGATTAACCTGGCTTTTAACTTGGCTACTCCAGTTGTCTCCACTTCACAATATTGATGATGCCTCTGCCTGCCCTATGTACCAGATAATGTATACTTAGAGAATATAAAATCATGATAGCATAATTTTTTTTATTAAGTTTCATATCCTAATTCTTATTGGAAGTTTTTTTTTTCCCTATTTCATTACTATTTTATTTATTAAATTCAGACTTTACCACAGTTCATAGAAAGAACCTTAAAATAGGTAGTATATCATCTAAAATATAATTTATAAAAACTGAGTATATTACTTTATTCAATTTAATTTAGTAGAAGGATAATGATAATATATTGGATAAAAATTAGAATTTACTTTAAAATTGTTCAAAATTTGTATGGCATTTACAAAATAATGTAATAATTGGATCAAATTATGTCAAAACTAATGCTAGTACAACAACTCATAAAAAGTTGGTCAAGTTTCAACCAATGTGCCATTAAGTAATATTGGATATAATTTCAACATAATCAAAGAGTTTGGATTTTTTTTTTGCGTTTCTTATTGTAAGCTTAATTTAGAGATGTGTATCTCTTACACCTGAAAGAGGAGAAGCTAAAATTTTTGTAAAAAGGGGGAAAAGTCATGTTCTAAAAGTTTAAGTAGTACATTAGAATAAGTACCCTCCTAAAGGCTTAATTAAAATTAGAATCTGTTTTGGACAACCACTTTATAAAAAGGTAACCCATGAACTTATAATTCTGACCATAGCTGAATTTGACTTCCTACTGAACATAGTTACCTAAATGTTTTGCTACTGCTTTAAACAATGGCAAACCTCGACTGCTTCTCTTCTTTCTTCCAAACCAGCCCCTGTTCCTGAGTTCCCAGTTTTAATATGTGGTGTTCCCATGTTCTCAGTCAAGATTAAAACATAGGAGTTGTCTTTGTTCCTTTTTCTGGCCCCATATAGTCTTGGTGATGCTTCCTTCATGTAGTCTCACATCTGTTCTCATTTATTCCCACCATTTTCACTTGGTCTAGGCACCTAGTAAACACATCAGCTGTTGTAACAGCCTCTTACAGACCTCCTTGTCTCTTACTTCATATCTTAGTTTGGTGATCATCGCTTAGGGTAACATTACTAAGATAACAGTTCTAACAATTTCTCTCCTCAGAAACCTTCCAAGATTCTTAGAATAGCATTTAAGATTCTTCTAATCCTATTCCTTTCTACCTTTCCTCTCCTTCCTTACTATGCATATACTGTGCTCTATGTGTTTTATCTCTGCATCATTTATGAAATAAAGACCTCAGTAGCTGTTACTTATTGGTCATAACATCATGTCATAGTTAAAATCTTCCCTGTCAAGCAAGGCCCAATTTAAATGCTCCCTTCTCTGTGAAAATCTCCTATCTGTCCTCACCACATTTTGACACTGTCCCATTTGTGAACCACAGTCACACTTCATTTCTTTCTCTTTTTATGGTACTTACTTAACGTTTATATTTTAGCTATTTTGTATTTCCTATGATGCTGGAAATTCCTTAAAAGTAGGGACTTAGTCTTTATCATTTCTGAGTCTTCACAGTCTTTTTTGCATAAAAAGCACACCATACTTGCTGAATTGAAATGAAATTTTAAAGTTTTTCTTTGGTGAATAGACTTAATAATGGGCAAGATTTAGTGATTACCTTCAGAAACCTGACTAAGACCATGTAAACTTATAGAGAGCTGAGAGTAGCCAGAATCTTCATAAAATATTCCACTATCAGTTCTTGATTGCCGACGAATGAATGGTTGACCTTCATCTTCCCATCCCATTAGTAGCTGTTGTTCACTTCTTTCCATAGCTTTGGCAAGACAGGTGCAGCAAGGACTGCATTTCTTTATAATATATTGGTTAATTTTAATGTCAAAACACAGCACCAAAACATATAATCCATATATCAAAAGCAGTAAAGTTCCTTCATACCTATAAATTAAGAGAAATTTGTGTTTTCAAATTAAAAGTGAAAGTCATTTTAGAGTTGATAGCTTTTGGGCAGTATTGACTGAATGATTTTCTAATAAAAGTAGCCATAGAACAATCAAACATTTCTAGATATTTTTTGTTTTGTAGATTTTTCCAAACTTGGTACAGCATTATTATAAGTTTACTGATAAAAGCCGGACACTTCTATGTTTTGTTTTTTTTTTTTAAAAAAAAAGATCAACAAACTCATTTTTACTTGTAGATTCCTTCCAAATGGTAGGTATAAAAATGCAATGAAAATGATAATTGGAGATTTTCAAAATAAATGTAAAATTAATATATAGTGGTGAACATTTTCTACCTCAGCCCATTGGCATAATACCTTCCCCAAAATACATAATAATTATAATATAGTAACTGTTAAGTTATTTCAACTGTTCAAGTTTTCTAATATAGGAACTTTGTGTAAAATATTATTCAGAATATGGGAGGCTTTGGCTGGGATTTTTCAGTTTGTCATCATTTTTAATGATTTGAATGTAGCTGAATTTGGCTTATAGTCACAAGAAAACAAGATGTTCTAAAATATAAAATTATACCCTGGGAACCAAGAACTGTTTCCCTGTACTCTGGCAGTTAGCTAATGCCATCACATTTGAACCTTGCGTTTACCTTTTATAGCCAGTGAATCTCTGTCTGCTACATCTTCTGATTTCTCTAATTGAGGAAGCATTATCTTGGATACTTTCACAGCCACTGGCCCTTACAGACAACTGCTGAATTCTAGAAGGATTTCTACTCTACCAACACAGTGTCTTGGGGAGACAGACTAGAAGACAGGATGATTAGTTTAGAAATTATGCTTCTGGCTAGGTTTGAAGTTTCTTGATAGCAGATATTATGCTGTACTGCAAAGTTGTGGTTCTCCGGATGGACACCATTACATTTTTTTTGCTTATTTTTTGGTGTCCTCTGGAAGTTATGCAATGTGTAACCTGTGTAGCTGTGTTTTGCATTTCATTATCCCTTATGATATCTAGCATAGTGATAAGAACCTAGTGGGTGCCTGCTACTTACTAGTTGAAAAAGTTTGTATCTGTCCACTCAGTCACCACATTTTTCATTTTCTTGGACCAGCTAGGCAGAGAGATTACAGGGAAAGCAAACAGTTTTTAATATTAAAAGCTAAGCATTGTTGGTTCTTAGAGGAAGGCTGTAGTTTCTCTGAGCATCAGAGGTTTGGAGGAATTTAAAAAGACTTCTTTTACTTCCTCTACCATCCTTCTCTAGTCTTTTGTGACCATGATCACTTCTAACCAAGCAAGGTGAGCAGTAACCCAGCAGAAGAAAAAGTCAACTGTTGTGGCTTTAATGGACAACAGAAGTTGGGAAACTTACTGAATAGGCAGCCAGTGGGGAGAAGGAAAAGTGATGGTCTCCAGTGACTAGTGAGAGAAAAAAGGAAACTGTGAAGTGACTAAAAAGAAATTGCAAACTAGTGAGAAGAATACAATCAGCAATTGTGATAAGGTTAACTCAGAGACCTGTTGGAATATGGTATAGAAGTGGCAGATTATATGAAATAGTATTTCTGAAAAAAATATTACTGAACCATCAGAAATTCATAAAATCTCTAATTTTTACATAAGAATTATTTTCAAGCTTACCAGTAAACTTGGTTGTCATATATTATACCAAGAACCGCTGCTACACTAATTGCGTACGCTGCACAGTCTCTGAATAGGGGCCAACATGATAGTGTTGAAACCTGTAATATGATAAGTTATTTCCATTACATTGTAACTTCAAGTACAATCCTTAGTGTAATACTAAAATTGTTTATATATTTGTAGTTAAATATTGTTATCTTTTGCATATTGCTTAGAGAAAAAAATGTAAAATTGTGTTCTAACACATGGACTTTCATAAATCTGACCAAGAGCTATTTGTGGATTAACATTAAATTGAATACATGTTGTTTTTCTACTGATTAATAAATTTGATTGCACATATTATTAGTGCCCTGTTGTCCATCCCAGACGACGAACAGTTATCTTTAGAATTTTTTTAAGACAATACATTTTGTTGAATGGTTTTGTTACATACCATGTTAGATAGCAAGCCACAGGCAGCACAGATGCCAAGGAGATTATAAATTGCAGATCCAAGAATGGTGCTAATGCCAATATCTCCCTTTGTGATAAATACACCTATGCGCAAGATAGTAGCGGCTAAGTTAGTATTAACTTGAAGAAAATAAAAATCACACTGAGTAAGCAAAAAGTATAAGGAGCAATATTTACCTAGGAAGGCAGTAACTAATTCAGGAGCTGAACTACCCGCTGCCATGAAAGTTGCGCCTGCAACATCCTGAGACAATCCAAGGGCTGAACATAAATGAAATGATTGTTATGTCTAATAAAGTGAAAAAGTATGTCTTTACCACTAAACACAATAGATACTCAAAGCTACAGCTTCAATAAAACCACTAATATTTACTTAAACTAGAAAAATAAAATACACAGATTAAGAGTCTAGTGTTTTGCTTCTTTATGACTTCATTACTTAATCCTTCTATAGAAAGGGTGAGGGAAGGCCAGGAGACTAAAGGGAGTATCCTGAGTGCCAAATACAGGGTTATTTGGAACCCAGAAAAGCATTTATAGCCGGAGGGCTTGTAGGTGAGTAGCAACAGCATGACTTTGAAAATTAAGATAATTTGGAAATCCTAACCCAACTTCAAAGAAGAAAAAAAAGATAGTAGTTTTTTAGATGTGTAATGCAGCTGAACGGAGCTTGTTCACACATCTGTTAAGTCATTTCAACCGTCCATTCAAATTTTCTGGTATAGGAACTTTGTGTAAAATATTATTCAGAATATGGGAGGCTTTGACTGGGATTTTTCAGTTTGCCATGCAGAGAAGTTTTGATGATTTGAATGTAGCTGAATTTGGCTTATAGTCACAAGAAAACACAGATATTCTAAAAAATTTATGGTTTCAACCTTGTCTAATTACAAATGAGGGAAATTACTTAACTATATTTAATATTGTATAGTCTATTGATTTAAAACATGGATCTATTAAAATTTTCCTCTAGAATAGGAATATAAAAAAATACTGTAATACTACAAATAGTTTGTGTCTATCCACCAGGCTTACAAGCATGCAAGTTCATAAACTTTAGTGACTGACAAGATGAGAGTCTTAAGAAATTTTTTGTCTTTTCAATTTTAGGGCCAAGGGACCTATCATGGGAAGGAACAGAGAATGCCTTAGGCCGAGATAGGTTTGCATAAGAAATAATCTCCAACCAGGCTTTACTGATAAACGAAAAACTAGCCAATAGAGGTAGCATGCCATACATTAAACTATCTACCCTAGGTCACAAAGTATCAAAGTCAGAACTAGAATTTGGGTTTTCAAGACTTGATGGCAACTCTTTGTTGATGTTTATTGTCATTTACTATACCTTCAGTCTTCCCAGATACTCAAACTCTGGTGTGCTTGGTTGAGTCCTTGTCACAGGTGGTTGGTATTTCCTTCTTATTCTTGTCTCTGGGACCACCTGTTGCCTGCACTCAGGTCGACCTTGTTCTCTAGTCTGCTGGGACTGCATTTGAGCTTATTGATTCCTTTTTGGTTTCTTGGTGTGGCAGATTGTATATTACAGCAATAGTTATGGTATTTTTCTGCTCCACATAGATTTCCAGAACCCTTTAATCCCCTACATAAAAGGTGACACAACTTCCTTAGTGTAATCACAGAACATTTCCCTTAAGCTACGACATGGTAAGTCCTGCTACTTTGTTGAAACCCCCATACTGGAGAAACCTCATGAAAAGCCCATGTAGAAATAGAGATGTCTAAGGAATTGCTGCTGTTTCAGTCCCCAGAGTTTGAAACTTCACAGCCTAGGCACCAGACATGTGAGAGAGTGAGCTCTCGGATGATTCTAGCTCCATCCTCTGACCGTAGCTGCACAAAAGACCCTGAGCGAGAACTACCTAGAGTAGCTCAGTAAACACCCAAAACCATGAAAAGTAGTTGTTGTTTTTAGCCACTAGTTTTGGGGTGATAGTTAAGTCAGCTGGTGGTTCATTTATTTGTTGCATTTATTGAGTACCTACTATATGCCAGATGCCTTTTTAATGTGCTGGTAATATGGCAGTGAGCAAAACAGACAAATATTCCTGCTCCCACAGAGCTTTACTTTTAATAAGGGAAAGCAGATAAGATAAGGAAAATAGGTATGATGTTAGAGATAAGTTGCAAAGAGTAAAGGCAGGGAGGGGAGAGAGAGAAAAATGTCCGAGAGGAAGGATTGAAATTTTAGATTGGATAACCAGAAAGGACTTAATTGAGAAGGTAACTAAAGACTTTGAAATGAGAAACAAGTCACTTGTCTACCTGGGCTAAAAGTATTCTATGCAGAATAAATGACTGCAAAGGTTCTGAGGTAGAGGCTAGCCTGTGTGGTGTAGAAACAGAAGACATGCATGTCTAGAATGAGCAGTGTCAAGGGAAAGCAGTAGGTGATGAGATTAAAGGTAATAGGCAGATCATATAAGGTCTTGTGGATTCTAGTAAGGACTTTGGCTTTCATTTTGAAAGATGTGGGAAGTACTTAGAAATCTGTCATCCATATACTGTCTGCTGATGATACCAGCTCCAGTCATTAATTTTATCCCTTGGGGTAATTTGGTCTGAGAGATCCAACCAGCCCTAATCTGAGCTATTTTGACACCTGAAAAACCATTGTGAAAAGTTCTCTTGGGGTGGTTAGAATTATTTAGGCCAGGCCCTCTATTCTGTTTGCCTTTGGTCATGTTGCTTGCTGAACATCTACCTGCAGTGACTAGTGAAGGGTGAGAAATAAATGATTTGTGTAGTTTACATTGTATCCTAGTGCTTTTGGTGTTGTATAAAGGAATACCTGAGACTGGGTAGTTTATAAAGAAAAAAGGGTTTATTTGGCTCATGATTCTTCTGACTGGAAGGGTTCAAGATTGGCCATCTGGTGAGGGCCTCAGGCTGCTTCCACTCATGGTGGAAGATAAAGGGGTAACTGGTGTGTGCAGAGATCACATGGTGAGAGAGGAAGTAAGAGAGAGAGGTGGGTGGTGCCAGGCTCTTTTAAACAACCAGCTCTCTAAAGGAACTAAAGAGGGAGAACTCACCCCCTAGGAAAGGATTAACCCCCATGATCTAAACACCTCCCATTACTCCCCACCTCCAACATTTGGGATCAGATTTCAACATGAGGTTTGGAGTGGACAAATACCCAAACCATAGCATATTTCCTAGTATTTCTTTTCCTGATCAGAGTGATTACATACATATACACATATACATGCATATATATAATCACTGTAACCAGTATGTGTATATACGTATAGACACACATATATACTATATTCTTATTACAATTCTGATGTGTACAACTGACCATAATATTTAAAACATAAAACAAAAAGATAAAGGAGATGGCTCTGTAATTAACTGTTTTTCATTTTAGAAATGAAGTAAATAATATATTCATGGTGTACAATGCACTCCCATATACATAATTTAATATCAACTATCATGATATATGAGTGGTGGTATTCCATTTTACAGATAAACAGACCCAGGAGGTAAAATATTGTCACATGGATTGCAAGGATCTTAAATGTTGGGAGTTAGGGCATAAACCCTGAGCTTGTTGATTCTAAGCCCGACGCTGTTTTTATTTTACCACAGAAACCCGATATAAGAATGGCACTTAGGCCAATTATAACATGGTGGGTGATTGAATCTTTTTTGTTTACACGTTGTGGCACTGGCACCATAATCACCCTCATTCTATTTTTTCCTGGTGGAAAAAATAGTTATTTGGAAGTTTTCTAGCACATTCTAGAGAATTTATAGATTTAGTGCTGCTGGATATTACCATGAATTGTCTTTCCAAATCAAATCAGGACTAGATAATATGTGGAAGAAATTGAAAAAGAACGGAATGCCTTATCGTAAAATAACTGCCCCAACAGTGCAGCTGAATACTCAACAATCTTTGTTTAGCATTAGCTGAAGAATGCTTCATTAGAAAACTCAGTCTCAAGGTAGGACAATAGGTGGTCCTTTAGAAAAGTTTCAGTCTCAAAAGGCAGTAAGAATAAAGCTTGTTACTATTCACTGCACTCAAATTATGAAAGGAAAGATTTTGTATAGAAGGATGGATAAAACTTAAAGGTATTTTAACAAATTATATCTTAATGTTCTAAGAATATTTTATAAAATGTTTTATACCTCTGAACTTTAGAATAGACTGACTTTGTCTTCCTTGACCTTTTGGGTAAAATTTCTTTCTGCTATAGTTTATTATTAAAGATAAATTTTTCTAGTTTTTTCCTCCCACAGCTATTATTCTTTTTTCCTCTATTACTCTAAAGGAATAATCACATATCCTGGAAGATATAGCAGAAATGTTCAACTTGAGTTTTCTCTATAGTTTTAGGTACCAACACATTGTTTATATAAAGCACAACTATGAAGTTTAGAAACAATCAAAAGTCTATCAGATCCAACTCTAGCAACTATGGTGAGTAGTCATGCTGAGTCATACAATTTAGGGTCCAAAATGAAGTGCAACAGCAAACTGATGTCTCTTTTATGATTTGCAAAACTGATTCTGAAATTAATTTCAAAGGTATTCCTAGAAATATTTTGAATGGAATAAATGCCTAGAGGGGAGAAATAGTTACTGAGAGTCAGGAATACATGACTGCATGTGTATGCTCTGGGATATTTTTAACAAGAAATAAGATAACTTGATTACCTTAATTTACCAACTCATAAATTGAGCAATGAAAGAATGAATTCTGAAACCTGTAATGCTTTTAAAGGCCCGATTCCACTGAGAAAGACTCTCCCTATCCCCAATCTAACAGCTATAATATTACAGTGGATTTCCACCTGCCCTTAGCCTATCATATGAAACATACTTCTTTTATACAAGACACTTTACCTCCCAACCTAACAATTACTTCATTGTTTGTTCCATAACTTTCCCAAGGCCACACAGGTAATAAATGCAGAGGTGGGAAGGGAACCTAGATCTTTTTGACACCAAGAAGGTGCCCTTTCAGCTATCCATGTGGGCAAAGTAAAGAGATAATACATAACTTTATAATTATTTCTTGTTCCTGCAATAGCATCTTGGTAAAATACTGAATACTTACCACTTATTTAGATCTATATGCCTGGTATAGATTTAGATGCAATCCAAAGGGACCACAATTTAGATCAGAGAAAAAAGACCAACAAAGAGGGTGAAACGCTCTTAGGAGAATGAATGTGTAACAGGGAGGAAGCACTATTCTTAGATTCTTTGTTCTTTAGTAAAGCTTTTGCTTCTGTAAATTTCATGAGGATTAAAAATCAAACAATCCCCTGAAACTGTAGGCTATCCAAATGCCATACTCAACAGAATTATTTGAATCCCAATTTTTTCAATTTAGAAACAATTCTACCTGGAATTAAAACTTGCATTTCTTTCTTATTGCCTAGTTCTGAAACATAAAGTAGAACATAAGCAAATATTAGTTCAAAGCAGAGTAAGTGAAAATTTTTTAAAATAAAAAGTAAATATTTAAGTATATTTCCCCCAAAACCTTATTATGATCATTTTCATGTAAGACATGTTGTAATTCAAAGGTATCAGTGTGGTAGAGAGGTTATATCTAATTGAATGGTATATTAGCGTAAAATTTTTTTTTTTTAAGTTTCGTAGCTGGTTCACTGTGGAATTTGGACTCTATCAAGTGACTAATCTTAAGGAGTTCTCAGAGTTTTCTATGTATATAATTTGGAAAAATATGAAGAAAGCTGCTCAGAACAGTGGTTCAATACCTCTGAGATCCCCATTACATACCAAAAGGATATTTTGTTTTCATTTTATATCAGCTTTTGTGTTTCTAAAAGTAAACTGCTTAAAGAGATTAGACATACTGGTCCTATTTGGTCTTTAAGTGAATATAGTTTATATTATATTTTTAATGTGTATTATATATTGGCTTATATTTAAATTCTTTAAATTATATTTAAAAGTGACTTTTTAAACAATAAAAGATGAAGTAAAATGGTATAGATGCTAATGTAAATGAAATAAAAGGAACTTTAAACAGAATATTTTTAAATTTTAATTTTTATATATTTATTTATTTTGAGATGGAATCTCCCTCTGTCGCCCAGGCTGCAGTGCAGTGGCACGAACTCAGCTCACTGCAAACTCTGCCTCCCGGGTTTAAGCGATTCTTCTGCCTCAGCCTCCTGAGGAGCTGGGATTACAGGCCAGGTGCCTGCCACCACACCCGGATAATATTTGTATTTTCGTGGAAACGGGGTTTTACCATGTTGGCCGGGCTGGTCTCAAACTCCTGGGCTCAAGTGATCCACCCACCTTTGCCTCCCAAAGCACTGGGATTATAGGCATGAGCCACTGCTCCCGGCCTAAACAGAATATTCCAGAGATATTTAAGGCATAGTTTAAAGTTGTCACATGGCTTATTAGATAAAATAACTATTTTAATAAGCTTACTTCCTACCTTGTCAAATAGACCTTACTTTTATTTACCTTAAATTTGGTGTTCAAGTTCTAGCAGCTGCACTGTAGATTTGGTTATTTGCTCCAAAAATACTTAAATAGACTTTGGTATTCCCCATCTCCACTTTCATCTTTCCTGAGTAAAGGATTCTAACTTCTGTAGTCTGTTCTTATGTAACAATGAACATTCACTGAATGTTTTCTATGTGCCGTACTTGTGTAAGCAGTTCACTTGTGTTTCTTCATGCACTTGTCACACAGCGCTATGAACTGAAAGTTGTCATCATCCTGTTTCACAGCTGAGATAATAGAGGCAGAGGGAAGTTAGGAACTTTGCCCAAGGTCACAGTGCTAGCAAATGGCAGAGCTGGGATTTGGACCTAGGCTGTCTGGCTCCAGGGTGGACACTTTGAATTGTCTCTCTACAGGAGTGTGGTACTAGAGCATATGATGGCTGTGTCCTTGCTCTCCAGCTGTCCAGGGATTCTCAGCATTTGTCAGACCATTCAACAACTATATCAATATAGAGATAGAAAAAAGTAGAAAAAGCCCCAAGTAAACAATACCAGATATGACTACAAAGTGACATAACTAAGTTTGCAAACTAAGCAAGGGAATCTTAGGCACAGATTTCTAAGTCAGGCTTACATGAATGATCAGAGACGACAAAAGCTGCCTCTTTTTGCTTAGTCATTTGGATTCCTCTCTCACTGTGTCTCTGTCCCTCTTCCTCTCTCTCATACACACCCCTCAGGGTACCCATCCTGGTAACATTCTAGAGTAGCACAACTGGTTGGGGATGAGGAAGCTCTCCTTAGGTTTATTCCTCACTCCATTGCCTCTAGCTCCTTTAGCTCTAACTTGGGCTTGGATAATGCTCCTTTTCTGAACACATCTTTAACTCTTTTCCCGGAATCTCCATTCTGTTTCCCAGCACAGAAGCCAAGGCTTTTCTGCAAATGTGAAATGCCCTGGACGACTAGAGGGTGATACCTTTGTTTCCCCTCTATAACACCGATTAATTTCATGTCAGCCCTCTGTGTTCAGAGAATTATCAGCTTCTTTTCCTATAGAACCTAAATGGAAAGAAAAAGAAGATAGGATTGGAGGAAGGGGACATAGCAACAGCATTTTCTTTTATTGGCTCCATACAGTTAAGATGGTGGTAGTGTCTGAGGTTGCCTAGTAGAGATACATGCTTTTCCAGCTTTTCCAGTGTTCGAAGGTAGAGGAGAGGGTGTGTGACTTTTATGATCATGAGCAGAGCAAGGCGAAGGAAGAAAAATCCTTGCTGGAAGCCTCTGGTGGAGGCAGCTGTAGGAGACCAAGACCAACATATGTAGGTCTGAAGGAGAAAGAGCACTGGTTTGACTGAGCGGGGGACCTACCAGAACACCAGCAAGAGGCTCTGCCCCCTACCACTTCCAACTCATCCTTGCACGGAGATAACAATCCTGAGCCTCTTCTAGTCTTCACCTTGCTAAAGATCCTGCTGTTGGCCAAACGAGCCACTGTGGTGATTTGAGGAGTGAGTGGGACTGGGGTGGGACAGGGGCCTGCCAATCCTTCCATTGTATTCTAGGTTGGAACTCAGTAAACACACCCCACAAGACATTATAGCCTCATCTATGATGATTAAGCTCCACAGTCCTATATTATGATCTCATGGTCTTGGACAAATGTTCAGGCCTGGGAACTTATTATGGATAAATGTCTATAGTATTGATTTACAATCACATATAGGTTGCCAAAGGTCCAAAATGATTTTTGTGAATAATCTAATGTATTCTCTTTATTTTGTAATATACTTCTTCCATAGTAACTGTGGGTATTTGATATTTTTTGTCAAAATTTTCAGTGCTCTCGAGAGGAAAATTTCTTCTAAGATAGTTCAAATAGAACAGTTCTGAAACATCTATATTCTGGCAGCAAATCTCAAACAAGGAAGTGTAAAGTTCTATCATGTAGCAGTTGAGATCATGCTTGAGTTTTGGCATTAGAGAGATCAGGACTTTCTCTGTGTGGCTGTGTGGTCATGAGAAATTACTTACCCTCCCAGCCTTGGCTTCCTCATCAGTAAAACCCAAACGTTAGTCCCTATTTTGTAAGGTTTTTGGGAAGACTAAGTGAAACCATATATATATACACACATATATAATGTTATATACATTATATAAACCATATATTATATTATTATAAGATATATATCTTTCATTTATAATTGTATCATAAGTAACTGATAAAAAATAACACTGTAGTACATTGTGGAATACTTAAGTAAACTGTTTTGAGGGTTATGTTAATAACTGTTAGTTGACAAAATGGGTGGAACTATTATGACTCAGTACTCATCAAGAAACTGGGGAAAGGCAAAGCACTTGCAGACTTTGAAGCCCATTTCTGCAGATGTAAACAAATTTCAGGAAAATTGTTTTTTATTGCTGATGTCATAATTTAGATAAGACCATGCTAGACCTTGAAAAGAGAATTAATTTATAAGTATTTAAAAATGAATTGAGCTAGCACTATTTCTATCTCATTTTGTTGCCAGTATTTTCAATGCTCAAGATGAGGGTCAATTTTTAACAGCTGAAGATTTGGCTGTGACATGGATATTCATCAATCACAAATCTGTAAGAACTACTGTATTTCAGGGCCTGAGAGACTCGCTTGAGAAATGCGTGTTTGCTGATGATGTTTCAAAGTAATTTCACAAGGAGCACATTGGAAGTCATTTAGACATATTAAGTCACTTAATGAACTTAAGTCACATAATTGAAGTCATAATCTAAATTTTAATGCAGTAGTGTTTTCTACAGGGTTACAAAGGTTTTTTATTTATTTTTTACTTCTCCCAAGATAAATTTTTATAAATAAAATTCTTGATAGATTTAATTTTTCAGTCATGTCACCGTTCAGTTAAGTCATTGGAAATGGAAATAATTCCTTACAATTTAAATTTCTACGTTTTATATGATTAGCATTTTTAATTTTTTTATTTTTAGTTTTTTACATTTTTCTAATTAAAAGTGCAGTATTGGCATAAGAATGAACAAAAAGGTTATTAGAATAGAGTTGGGAGCATAGAGACAGATCTACATCTATATAAGAACTTAGTGTATGAAAATTGATCAACTTTTGGAAAAAATAACATTACATTCTATAGCAAGACAGATTCTTAGTGGAAGAAATAAATAAATGTAAAAAAAATCATGCATGTAGAATAGAATAAGATGATTTTTATGACCTATGGATAAAAATGTCTTTCTACTTATAAAACCAAAAGGAGAATCATAAAGTAAAAAATTTACAAATTTACTTAAAATATTTAAACTTCAAACTTCAATGTGATAAACACAAAATGCAAAAACAAACAACAAACCATGAAAAAGCATATGATATGAAGTAATACTAGAAAAAGGGTTAATATCCTTTTATATTTCTAAAGTCTTCAAAATCAATAAGAAAAAGACAGAATACCCGTGATAGAATATGGGCAAAAAAACACAAAAGCAAAACCACAAAATTCAATAAACATATAAAATATTTACCCTCATGAATAATAAGATAAATACAAATTTTATAAAATAATGTTTAAAGCAACTAAGGATATTTCACATATTTTTCATGGTTTTCTGGAATGGGTGCTGCTATACATTAAGGAGGTGTAGTAGGCACGCCTTTTGTGAGATGCCTTTTGCAAATATATATCATAAGACTTAAAACATCCACATTTCTACCTCTTAATCAGGAAATGATCAGAGAAGTATGCAAAGATTTTATACAATTACAGGGATGACATTAACACAAAAAACTTAAAACAGGCCAAATGTCCAATGAGAGTAATAGTTTAAAATTTTATGATAAATTTCTACTGGGTGCCTACTACATGTAAAAACCAGTGTCAGATGCTTAAATCATTTATAGAATCATGGACTATCATGATATCATTAAAAATAATGTTTTTGAAGAATGTTTAATAATATGGAAAAATGTGCATAATAAAATATTATGTGAGAAAAAGGAAAGATCCCAAACTGTATATAAAGCAAGATTCAAAGGATTTAAAGGAAATATACCAAATGGTAACTGTGTAGATCTCAGGGTGATGGAAATATGGGTGGTTTTATCTTTCTCTTCTATTTTTCTTGTATTTCATTAATCTAAGTAAAACTGTTAATTTAATCTTTGTTAAAGAAAATATCAATGTCTATGTAAGATATAGTGTCAAGATAAAAGTATATGTTTGTATCTACTTAAGAAACATTGTGATAAACTAGGCTAATCTATTATATATATTTTTTCATTAAACAGATAGATGTTGAGTGCCTCTGCTATCACCAGTTACTGTTTTAGATCCTGCAGATACTAGTATACTGCAGCGAACAAGGGAGAAAAGTCGCTTTATGGCATTCAGCAGGGGTTGGGGGTGGGGTGATGGGAAAAGGGAGAGTTTACAGTCATTCTCTTTCCCTTTATCAAGAAATGGCAGCGATGTGTGTGTGTGTGTCGTGGGGTGGGTGGAGGCTGAGGATGCTGCTGTTTCTGTGTAGTCTTGTGAATATGCAATAGGAAATCCAATCCTTAACTTTGGCATTGCTTTTTGCTGTAATGTGAGCACGCTCAATCAAATAAGTAACCCACCATGAGACCAAGTCTAGAAACACACTGTTGCTCATATGGTACGAAACATAACTGCTATCCTGGTATTAGTGACCAGTGCACCATTGAAGGTCTATGCTCAGAATTCTGGGCTACATAGACTGCTGAAGGAACAGAGCTCAGAGGCTTGGAGTGGCTGATCTTATTTTCAGAAACCAATAACGGAGCTCTTAATTTTTAATAACTGAATTTACAGTTATCTGATGCCTGAGGTCACTCAGGATGCAGGACTTACTCATCTATTTGTTTATTGTTTCTTAAATATCAATTAATTTCCTTAATGGTAGGATGCTGGGAAAGGAACATGAGGAGGGTGGTCCTTAATTGCATTTGTTTATCACTTACCTCTTTATAAACAAAGTTATAGTGAGCTTAGAGTAAAAATTAAAAAACAGTTTTTTGAAGTATAAAATGGCAAATACTAGGAGTTTCATTGTATTAGGAGCACACACAAAGTACATACAAGTGAAATCTTGCAACAGTTCTTAGAACAAACATCCAGGCAGTAGACAAACTAGAGATTTCTGGAAATAGGCAGGAAAATAATAACTGCTGGGTTCTAACTTAAAGAAACTCTGATTCACATTAACGACCAAGAGAAACCACACCCGGCCAGTTCCTTAAGACACGGGACCCCACAATACAGAAGATGGTGCTCTGCAACCAGTTGAGAGGTACAGGACAGCTGCTGAGCTGTTTCAAAGACAGTCATATCTGTGTGGCACACTCTTCCAGAAGGTTACAGGGCAACTTTCCAGCCACTTACATTCACTGATGATTTCCAGGGAGGGTAGGAAGTACTCATCACAGACAATAGATATGGCCATGAACATGTAAACGATAATTAGGAAATAGATTATGATGCCTCCGTCTCTGCGCTCTTGTCTCGTGAAAAACCCTTCGGGAAACTCTGATGATGGAGAAATAACACATTGGGTGCTATTTCCTGTTAAGGAAAAGGAGGTGAAAGTTTGAAGAGTTTGGAGTCACACATTTCAAGCCCACAGAGAGCTTCTTTAAGAAATCTCTAAGTGTGGGGTAACCGGGTGGAATTTTAAGAACTCACTGAAAATGTATAAAGCGCTTCTGAATATAACACAGTTGTAGAGTTTTAAAAAATTTTTGGGGGGACTGAAAAGAGATATCTTAATGAAATATGTTGATGATGGCGAAGAATTAAAAAGAGGAAAACATGAGAATACTCCTCCTTGTTTTTATTTCTGAATCTCTCCTCCCCAAGTAGAAACTGTATCTCTGATACATGAAGATTTCTATTATCTGTACAATTCCGTTTTCTCATTGCAGAGCCTAAATTGTTCACAGGCCTGCAAAAAATCATCCACTGTTGCAGAGAGAATTTCTAAGATGAAAGTTTTTTTTTTCACCAAAAAGTCTGCAAGAATAAAAACTGGAGACTTGGCCTACTATGATCTCTGTGAATTACTTTGGAGTATATTTAAGAACTTATTTGAAGGATCAAAAGTGTTTGATATCTTTTTAAATGCTAAAATTCAGAAGCATAAGTAAAAGTGAACCCATTGAGAATTTTCCTGTTTTTGTCCCTTCATCTGCATGTGGTAGCAGCAGCAGCTGCTGCTGCAGCAGAGGTAACTGACCCCAGTGTCCACTTACCTGTGGCCCTTGGGAGACGCTGGGGCAGGGAGGCCCCTGGGACAGGCAGACGTGCAGTGGCCCACAGGACGCCGAGCAGCAGAGCCCTTCTTGCCCATGTATGGCCCCTTTTCGTCTGCATTTCTGCTGTGCTCTTACTGCAGTGTGCAGCTTCAGGAAGGGAGAAGAGGAGGATTAAGCTGGATCATGTGAGGAGTCTCCTTCCTGCCCAATACCCTGCCCAGGGCACATCTCAGCAAGGCCAGCACGGGAGAAAGGGTGAGTGCAGCCAGCCAAGCTTCCCTGATCAGGAGACCCAATCTCCAGGAAGGCCGGAGGAGATGGAGGAGAGCCGACAACCATTGGCTATCGCTATTTCCATGGCCTACAGTCTCTAAGGGCAGATTAGGGCAGCTTGTACTTTATGAAAATGCGTGGTTTTATTTAATGTCTTCATACTGGCTCTGCTTTTGACTTTCTCTAGATTTGTAAAAAGTTGGGTTTGCAACTGCTTCCCATCTCTCTCCAGCCCTTTCTCCTAGAAGTTGTTGGGGTTGATATTAATATATGTCCATGCTTTGGCTAGCTTGGCATCCTTTCATATGTCTGTTTTAGCCTCTCATCTTCATCTTCAGTTAGGGCCAAAGGGAGAAAGGCCAGTTAGGACATCACTGCAATCATCTAGCTGAGAAATGATAGTGGCTTGAACCAAGGCAGTGGCAATGGGGATGGAGAGTAGCCGACAGTTTCAAGAATTATTGAGATGCAGTGGATGCTATTTGATCATTGATAGACTGTGTTTTCTGCCAGAGGGAGCTCTCTAAAATGCAAATTTGACACAGCAGGTAATGTTTAAATATAGACTACTATCTTCCCTACTCTAACATTTATGAGGCTTGCCAAGATATTTAGAACTTTTGGCAGTGTAGTAACCTATAGCTAATAGCACAGGCTACGGAACCAGACCACATGGTTTGAGCCCTAGCACTGCTACTTACTAACTTACTTGACTTTTGGCAAGTTATTTAACCTTTCTGCTGCACTGTTCTATTATCTGTAAAACAGGGATCACCTGTGTTTGGGTTGTGGTAAGACTTACAAAAATGAACGCAAATAATTTGCTTAGAATGACCCCTGGCTGATGTCTTTCTTCCTTCCTTCCTTCCTTTTTCTTTGTTTTGTTTGTTTCTCTTTCTCTCCCTTCCCTCCCTCCTTCCCTCCTTTCCTCCCTTCCTTCCCTCTCTCCCTCCCTCCTTCCTTCCTTCCTTCCTTCCTTCCTTTCCTCCTCCTCTTCTTGTTTCTTTCTTCTTTTTCCTTCCTTCCTTCCTTCCTTCCTTCCTTCCTTCCTTCCTTCCTTCCTTCCTTCCTTCCTTCCTTCCTTCTTTCTTTCTTTCTTTCTTTCTTTCTTTCTTTCTTTCTTTCTTTCTTTCTTTCTTTCTTTCTTTCTTTCTTTCTTTCTTTCTTTCTCTTTGTCTTTCTTTCTTTCTTTCTTTCTTTCTTTCTTTCTTTCTTTCTTTCTCTCTATTGAAATAGAAGCATTTTTTTCCACAAAATTTTTGTAGTTTTGCAACTTTCATGGTTCCTTTGCTTTGCAGAAAAAACGCGAATATTGATATGCTTGGTAAGTTCTCTATTTAGACACCAGCTCTATCTGACAGAACAGAGTAAGTCGCTTCCTGATGTCTGTGATCTTGGGTCAGAAACAAGTCTCAAACCCTCCTTTGTTTTGCTGGGAATGGGTATCCCTTATAAACCTCTCCCAAACCATCATTTCTGGGAACTAGATATTCAGATGTATGATGTGACTGTGAGGCTAGGATAATAAGTCACCAAAGCATAGCCCAGTATAGAGCAGATTCTCAACAAGCAGAGTCCCAGCTGTCTACACTCGCAGGAAGCAGCACCCTGATCACTGGAGAGTGGCCTGGGTGCCAGCTAGCTAAGACTAAGGGAAGAGGTCATTTAGTTTTGTGCTGAGTGGAAGTGTCTTGTGAGCCTCTCCTCTTCAACACACAGTACTTCAATCAATTCATAAAACATCATCAACAAATAAAATCCCAATAATATAAAAAGCTCAAACTCAAAGTGAAAAACTTCCAATGCACATTGTCAACTAATTCAAGAGAGAGAGCAAGTGTCTGAAGGTACAAGCCAATTGCAATGGAACAGCAGAAGTGCCTTGCGCATAGTTGGTTCTCCATCAACGTTTGCAGATTGATTACATTGCGATGATCTTGAAAACACATTGCCAGAACTTGCTTGGTCTAAGCAAATTACCATTTAAACATGGATTTACCAAGAAAAGACAATTTAGGAGATGAATTAGATTTGCTTTACACACATTCTCCATTTTGCAAAAGCATCTTAAAGATCTTTTTCTTGTAAAATAACACACAGATAAAGCTACATAAATGAATGGTTTATTATTTTATTATTATTTTTATAAGATGAACACCTTTGTAAACATCCAAGGTCAAGAAATAGAACTTGCCAGCTACCCTAGAAGCCCCTTTGTGAGCCTCAGTCTCCTCTCCTCCCTTTCTCTGAAAGTAACCACTCCCCTGACTTGCAATCACTTCTTCATGTGTGTAGTTTTAATAGTCTGTGATCTAATTGAGTGCATCTTTAGGATGCTATAACTTAATTTTGGCTTAAAAAGGTATCTTTTAACTTTCTTTTAATCTATAGGTCTCCCCTTTTTTTGTCTTCTGTTTCTTATAACTTGTCTCCAGGAAAAGCCCAGGGCATTTGATCTGTAGAGTTTCCTACAGTTTTGATTTTGATGATGTGTCCTTGTGATATAGTTCAATATGTTCCCGTCTTCTATGTTTTTCTAAGCTGGCAGCTGGATGCAGAGGCTTGATCAGACTCAGTCCTATCCCTCTGGCAAGGCTCTAGGTGGTGATGTGTTTGTTTACAGGAAGCACACTGTGTCTGCTCATCTCTCTTCTGTAATGTGAGCAACCACTCGTGCTCATTACTCCCATTAATTAACTCCCATTAATTCTTTGGGACTTGCGAAAGGGTGGTGTATTACTCATGGTCCTCTAGAGGGACAGAACTAATAGGATATATACCTATATGTCTATATCTGTAACATACATATGTGTGTATGTATATATGGAGTTTATTAAGTAGTATTAACTCACATGATCACAAGGTCCCACAAGAGGCCATCTGCAAGCTGAGGAGCAAGGAAGCCAGTCCGAGTCCCAAAGCTGAAGAACTTGGAGTCCAGTGTTTGAAGGCAGGAAGCAGCGAGCACTGGAGAAAGATATGGTCTGGGAGGCTATGCCAGTCTAGTCTTTTCATGCTTTTCTGCCTGCTTTATATTCACTGGCAGCTGATTAGATGGTGTCCACCCAGATTAAGGGTGGGTCTGCCTTTCCCAGCCCACTGATTCAAATAAATGTTACTCTCCTTTGGCAACACCCTCACAGACACACCCAGGATCAATACTTTGTATCCTTCAATTTAATCAAGTTGACACTCAGTATTAACCATCACAGGTGGCATTCTAATTCTAATTTATTCTTCATTCATCAGTGTGAATATTTTACAAAGAGATGATTTCGATCATCTACTCTTTGAATACCCAGGGGTACCTGGTTTCTGATTCTTTCTCTTTATTTATAGGTTTTCAAAACAATAAATTGGTTCCCTATTTTCCTCCATAAATAACCAATTAGATTAAGTTATTATGAATTAATTTATTTAAATATATTTGATGGGTTCCAATCAATTGCAATTATTATCCATGTTGAAGCTCAAATTGTCTCATCATTAGCCAGTAGGAGCCCCTTCAGTGTGATTTCTGAGCATCTCTGACATGATCTTAATCATCTTTGATAACTTCCTCACTACCTGGTATAAAAAGATGTTCCAGGCTCATCTTATATATGAAATCATCCATTTCTCCAAAATCTTTATTTTTTTAAAGTGAAATGTATTTCAAGACTGCGGTCTAAGAATCTGGGTTGCTAGAGGTGCTCATTGAAACTGGGTTGGTTATCGTCTCTAAATCTCAGTCTCTCTCTCTCGGACACACACACGAACACACACACAGACACACAAACACACATTCCTACCTCTTAATAAAATACATCATGAGTTATTACTGATACTTAACATTCAAATTCATGATGACAACTTTTTATTTTAATCTGAACTTTTTCTATACTAACTCTGCGTCCCCTTTCTTTCATACCACACGTTATGGTTCCCAAGAACACAGGAGATGACAAAATAGGAATATCCAAAATTTTATAATTTATGATTTTATAATTATAATTTATAATTCATCAATATTGTTATTTCACACTGGAGGTAATGGTACCATATTACCTATATACCTATATGTGGTACCATTACCTATATACCAGTGTGAAATAACAATATTGATACCACCACACCCAATATAAATACCGAGAAGAGTTAAACATTTGTGCATATGCTCTTCCATTCTCCCTCTATTCTTTTAAGAGCTATAGTCCCTGTACATTGCTGCAGCATATAGTCATTAAATCTACTGCTTCTCCGCTTTAACCCACATTTTGCCATGGTTCTATAAGTAACTATGTGTTTAATGCTTGCCATCAGTCCTTAGGCTGTTGTTTCTCTAGATATTTTGATACCTGCAACTTATTTTCTAGTAGATTGTTGGGAAGGGCCTCTAGGAACAATATTGCTTGAGTTCTGTCATGTTGATAACAATTTGTCAATGATCTCTGTACTTGAGACTCAGCTCTGCTGGATGTAAAATCATTGGCTTGCATTTTTTCCTTTGAATATCTTAAATATGTTACTCTGGTTTTTTCTACCATAAAACATTGTTACTGACAAGTCAGTAATTATCTAATTTTTTTCTTTTACAAGCCACTTGCCCTTTTTTTCTAGATACCCAAAGGATTTTTTTTTTTCTCTTAAACTTCAGTAATTTTACTAGAATATATCATAGTTTGGGTCATTATAGGTCAGCATTCTTAGGTCTGTAGTGTGCTCTTTCACTAAGTAATTTCAAATCCTTTTATTTCAGGAGTGCTTTCTTGAATTGTAGTCCTTAGTATTTGTTCTGCTCTCTTCCTCTGGATTTCTTGTTCCAGAGACTTCCACTATTTCTATATTGGACATTTTTTGAGTATCTTCGATATTGTAACTTGGTTATAAATCCTCTTTCTCTCTCTTTCCAATTTCTTTTTTGACTTCAAAAATTTTCATGCTTTTTCCTTTCTATCTCTGAAGACATTATCTGTTGTGTTTATAGCTCTTGCATTCCTTGTAGCTTGATATTAATTTTTGAGATGGCTTTTATCCCTTATTCTTTTATCCTTTATTCTTATCAGAGTCCTACTACCTAATTTCTGAGTTTGTTTTTTTCTACTTCTGATTTAGGTTGTTCTTTATGTTCTGTATGATTTCCTTAACACTTTTTTTTATTTTTTAGATTTTAGAAGGTTGCAATTTTGATCTGTTCTGTGGACGCATCTTCCTGGCACACTTCTGTTGTCTGAAGGGATGTAATTCTACTTCTTATGATCTTTTATTTTTTTATTTACTCATTTTTATTGAGACAGAGTCTCACTCTGTCACTCAGGCTGGAGTGCAGTGGCACCATCTTGGCTCACTGCAGCCTCCACTTTCCAGGTTCAAGCAATTCTTGTGCCTCAGTCTCCCGAGTAGCTGGGACTACAGGTGTGCACGCCACCGTGCCTGGCTAATTCTTGTATTTTTAGTACAGACGGGGTTTCACCATGTTGGTCAGGCTGATCTCAAAACTCTTGACCTCAGGTGATCCACCTGTCTCAGCCTCCAAAAGTGCTAGTATTACAGGTGTGAGCCACCATGCCTAGCTCTTTTATTCTTACAATAACTTTATGTGGGCTTTGACCTCTATGCCTTTCTTTTCTCATTTTTATAGAAAATTAATTTTTCTTGAACTTTTAGAAGAAAATGTTATCACTATGGCTTTTCTCAATTCGCAGAGCTCCCTCTTTTATTGTTTCTTACAGTGTTCAAAAATAACATGACTTGCTTTCTGAGGTTTCCTGACACAGTCCTCCATGCCTGCGTTTATCTGGATCTTCTCTTTCCCTTTATTCTCAAATGTCTCTGTCCTGCTTAGCTTTTCCGCCATGGGTAGCAGTTTCAATGTGTAGTTTAAGACCTCCATGCACTGGGCCCTGTGCTGACAGGAGCTCTTGCTGAACAGTTTTGAGAGTTCATGTGGGTCAGACCTTACTATGACCTCTATATTCACCTGCTGTTGGAATGAGCCAAACCTTTTAGAGTTGTAGCTATTGTTCTTGAATGATCTTATGGCACTTTAACAAATACCTGTTGTGTATTTTGGGGTCTCCAGTTCTCAGGTCAGTCAGATTCCCTGTGCCCTTCCTGTACTTCTCTCTCATAGAAGCTGATACCATGCATAGTTGGTGTCATCATGATAGTTCGTACCCACTCATTTGTATCTGAGTTTCATAGGGATAGCTTGACATAATTATAACTCTTGTCCGTGGGTCTTTGGATTTGCTATCTAGTTGCTTTGTCTATTTCTATGTAGGGATTTGGAGAGATTGGAAAACCATGTAACTGCTGTCTCCATCTTCAAAAAGCTTTTTGTTTTTAACCAAAAGCATTCATAGACGTATTCTTTAATCAGAAAATTATTTTAGTACATTGTACATGTGATTTGCTTTGTGAAGACTCTAATACAACCAGTAGGGAGCCCTTCTGCATTTTGACTTATATTTTCTTTTTTATAATTATGACTTTTCATTTACTTAAACATTTTGATAAACATATGTGTTTCTTTAAAAGAACTATACAAAAAGGACAGTTTTTTGTTTTGTTTTGTTTTTTGAGATGGATATATCGGGATATAACTCTACCATAAATGAAAGAACATCTGTATTATGTAAAGTTGCATACAGCTAAATTGTTATACAAGTTTGTGCTGAGACCAAATGAAACAAAACTTTGCACCTGTTGGATGTTTGATCTTGGAAAAGTTACTTCACTTCTTAGGGCTTCCTTGTTCTCATTTGTAAAATGAAAGGTCTGGGCCAGATATGATTCTAAGGTATGTTCTTAATTCTACTCCTCATTAACATTTGCTAGTATGAAACAATATTAAGCACTGAATGGCTTATACTAAAAATGGAAATTTAAATAAATCAATGAATAAGCCATCTCTTGAAATAGCCAAATAAGCTTACGCATTAAAATCAACACAGCGGTGGTTATTGAGCTGTAATCAAGTTATAGATGGGCAGTCATTTTTTCCCCATAGGGAAAAACCATCAGAAAGATCTTCAGCTCTTACTTGCTCATGGACCAGCTTCAGGTTAACAGTCTTCCCCGTACACCTGGACCTCTGATTCCTCTGATTAATTAGACAGCAGCTGTGACGTTTGGGAATCAAAGCTAACATGTTTACTAAGCACAAGGTATTCACGTACACTATTCAGTGCAGTTCTCCCACAGACCCTAATGAATAGAGGAGTAGTTCTCACTGGCTGCTCACCAGATGTGTCTGGTGGCTTTTAAAATTATTGATGATTTGGTACTTACCCCGACCAATTGAATCACAATCTGTAAAGATGGCTCAGAGATAGATATTTAAAAAAATTCCTATGTGATTTCAGGAGGGTGGAGAACTACTGGGGTGGATATTGCTAAGCCCTGCTTGATAGATGATTGATTGAGTCAGTTACCCAAGATCTGAGGATCCATAGCTTCTAAGTGACAGAGACAGGATGCCGACAAAGATCTGTCTAAAGCCAAAGTGCCTATGAGTATCCTTAACTACTAAGCTGAGCCAACTCCTCAGAATCTGTTTCAGGAGGGCGTGAAATCATGTCTACCTAATTTCCTGCAGCACTTCCAGTGTACAACACAGTGCCGGGCACATGGTGGGTATCTAATAAACATTATTGAATGAATGTATAAAGTAGATAAGCTAGTCCACCTTGAATTTTATTTGATAACATCCACAGGACCCTGTAATAACACACTGAGTTTGTTGAGGGTGTGACTGGCTGGGGCCGCCGTTGTGGGTGGTAAGAGAATTTCCCAGGACAGTTATAGGTAAAAAAAAAAAAAAAAAAGGCAGATTTGATAAAATTCAAAGATACATTGCAAGGGTACAACAGGCAGCACAGCAGAGAAGGGGCTGTCTGCAAAGAGACAGGGGCTGGAGGGAAGTTTTATGGGGTCATACTGGAGGGGCTACAAACAGATAAGGTATGCAGGTCAGGTCCTGCGACTGGGGCCTACCTGTGAATGAGGTATTTGGAAACAGGATGTCTGCAGGTTGTCTGTGATTAGCAGTTTATCAGAATAATTATTCTCTCCGACCTGGAGCCCCTTCCTTATTGTTGCTTGCTTACCTTATTAGGACTCCGCAGGGTTTTTCGTACATTTGCCTTTCTATCTCATCCAAAAGGCCATCTGCCCGGTTCTTGAAGCACTTGTCTGAGCTGTCCCCTTACTCAGCGGCTCCATTAGCTCTTCAGCTCCACCTGCTGATGCTTCCACACAGGTTGGGCTTTCCCCACTTCCCTTGAAGGGAACACAGGCCAATGTAGTGTTAGGAGGCCTGTGAAATGTGTCATTGGAAAAGGCATCCTGACTCTGCCGCTGAGTGAGGAGTCCGCAACGTTGACCACCCTTGCGCTTCACTGTCTGCTCCCCCATCCCTCGGTGTGAAGGCTTCCGTAGGCGTCCCTGATCACTACGAAGACTAAGGCAGGGAAAGGAAGCAGATGGCTTGAGCTATCCCGTACTCTGACCCCAGCTTGTCAATATTACTTGTTTATTTTTTAATTTTTTACTGGAATACACAATACACATGCAGACAAAAATGTTCATGTTTTGCAGTTACCTTTTGCAATCTAAACATTGCAGAGTCAGATCTCGTGGGTAACCCTTAGCAAGGTGAGTGAGTGATTGCTAAGAACGAACTGCAGAGTGGATTTTGAATGTAAATGCATTGTTATGTGGAGCCATCATTGCCTCAGTTGCTGCTGTCCCACAGGCGGCTTTCCCTCAGGATCCTGGAGCAGGACACCAGTGTGGGCATCAGCTTGACTAAGAGCTTTCAGCTCATCTACTGAGTCTCGTTTTTTTTTTTTTTTTTTTTTTTTTTGTCTCTAACCATCACATGAGTTTCTAACTGGAGTCACATCCATGACTGAGTGTTGAATGGCATTTCACTTGATGGTTCACACATTCACAAGGCACCTGCCAAATTCCCCAGACCCTTGTCCTTTCCCAGACTCAAGTTGGGCACTAAAACTGGGGTTGAGCACTGGTTTAGCGCATGAGTGAACATTCCTAATTTTCGACCCAGTTCAGATTTGGTCTAATTTAACTGCTGTATGGCTCCAGTGCCGTGAAAATTGTCAAAAACATTTTCAGTTCCTAGGAGGCCTTCACTGTCTTCTCAAAGTTATGCTTTTTATTTCCTTCACTGGAAGGCATACTCTAGTCCTCTAAATACTAAGGGGGAGTTTAAATTATGTTGACAGTAGTCAAGTTTTGCAGATCAAATATTATTTAAAGTAAACAATATTTTAGAGTGGAAATAATTTTAGAGCTTGCCAAATCTGGGTTAAATTCTTCCTCCCCATTCTTTCTGAAACAGTCAATGTGGATAATACCATATGCTTTTTAGGCTGTGTGATAAAAGACAAAAATATAAGCCCCTTTTCCCTCTGTCCTATAACTGTATGAGAGCACATTTTATGTTAGTAGAGCTTGGTGGAGTCCTTAACTCTCGATGAAACGGAATGCATTGGGCAGGCCATCGGCTGGGGAAAAAATGAACAGATAAGACATTTTCATTAGCTATATTTACACAGAATGGAATTGGATGTTCAGCCTCTGCTCTTGGATGCTTGTTGCTCTTACTTCGTTTGTACTAGCCTTACTCTGCCTTTGTTCTCAGAGTTTGAATAAAAGCCTTCCCTGAGTGTTTTAGTATGTGGTGGTTTAAGGAGTGGTCCGGAAAAAGGCCCGCCTCTTGCTTGGCTTTGTCATTTTCTCCTCTAGCTCTGTTTCATCAAAGGGGGTGGCCAGTGAGAACAAGAAGTGGAGGGGCCCTGACTCAAATACAATAGAGTTTGGAGATTTATTTCCTTCACTTTAATATAATAAACCCCTCAGGGTCTGAGTTAGCACCATCATTTTTCCTTAGTCTGCTATGTGAAGGCTGCCATCCCTGTGTGGGGAGATTAATGCCTCCTTTACTATAAATAATCAGGATGAAGGAATTCATCAGGGATGCTTCAAAATTTGCTGGGCTTAGAAGTTCTCCTGTAGGTTTGGAACTCAAAAGCCAAAGAACTGAACATACAAGACTCTGGTCCTGAAGAGAAAAAACCAAGGAATGCTTTATTATAATTCTCTCTGTCCTGGGATAAGACATGCAAATTACTCAATGTGCTTTGAAGTCCTTCCTTAGCAATCAGAGAGGGAGGTTGTCATATCTCTGTTGTTGTTGCAGCTGTTGTTGCAGAGGATGGGGGTGCTGGTATGGGGCTAGAGAACCAGGGGCAGAATTGACTATAAAGACTGGCCATTGTAATCTGAGTGACTTAGTACATCATGCCCATGTGGTCCAAGACTGTTCCTGGGACTGGGACTATGGCCATTCCCAGCAAGTCTGTCTGTTGAGTGCATGACCTGCAGAAGTCTTTGTGAAAAGGGTGCTTGTGTTCTGGCCTGCTGGGCTACTGTTTTAGATATGCCCAAGGAATTAGAACTATATTACTTTTTTCTAGAACGTGAGGATACACAAATCTCCCTTTTTGCATTTCTCTCTCCCTCGTTTTCCAGTTCTTTCTGAAACTATTAGGTCACTGTGGTCTGCATGGACATGGGCCTCCCAGATCCCCCTTCAGGAAGGAATGTCACCCCAGCTGCTGCGAGTGCCAGCTCGCAGCCCTTCACGTACTTCTCAGCAGCAGGGAGCCACCTCACCTGAGGGCAAGAGGTTCACAGGGCAGCTTATGTCCAGGTAAGGCAGGGACATCAAAGCCTGGCCATTTCAGCCTGACACACGGCTCTAGTGGCTAATACTCATTTCGGAGCTGCCCTCTGGTTTAGCTGAGGCTTTGTTGGACTTAACTTTGAAGTTTGACTTCTCCCACTTCCCGATCCTGCTCCCTCTCACAGTTGCTGAGTCCAATAAATATCTTATACTCCCAACTCCATCTCAGTGACAGCCTTTGAAGATCTCTATCTTCAGTGATTTCATCTCCCTGACAGGCTCAGCCTGCCCAGTAGCCTGGTACAGTTCTATCCTCAGACTTCCAAACTTTACTCTTCATATGTAAACAGTGAGTTTTAGATTTTAGAAAATGCTTTTTTTTTTTCCTTCAACAAATCTTGGCTTTCAAAACTGTTGTCCTCTATGGATAGAAGGAAAAAAATTGCATTTGACACTTTAAGTTGGGGAATGACTCCTTTGTTCTAGGCTGCCTTTGGCCTTTACTTGAAGCAATGAATGCCATTGATTCAATGCGTGGGTAGCCGTAGGGCAAAAGGAAATGAAAAAAAAAAGTTGGAAGGCATTTTGAAAACATTATCTCCATTGTAACTCTATGAAAGAGTTTTGTAAACTCCAGAGCACCAGGCAAATGCTGGTTGTTACTGATGGCAGAGCACTGTGGCAGTGTACTGAGCACTGGGCTGGCTGCCTCTTAGTCTCCCTCAGCAGACCCTGCTGTTCCGCGTAGTATGGGGGCTGGGAAGTGTGGAAGGGATGAGGTAGCAGCTATGATGGTGGGATTGGCTGTTTTTTAGCTATAATCTTTTTATCTCAGCGACCCCCGCCTCGTGTCCTGGGCTTTCTACCCTCCTTTTGAGTCATGTGCTTATTTTTGTGGCTCTGGAGGATCTTTCTAATGAGATTTTCCTTCTGGATCCAAAGGGAACGAGAGGTTTCATTTCAAGGGCAGGCTGTCCTTCTGCGCCTTCTGTGCTTACCTTTTGAGCATGACTGCACAGCCATTAAATTGTCCTGCATGTGGAATCACACTCATATCATTGGTGTGGCCACTGGAGAACCTCAAATGAGTAGCCACCTTAGGTTTCCTTCTTAAGGGATGTGGTTTAACTGCAACATTGAGTGTCCGCACAGCACCCACCTCTTTAGCAGACTTGGCTTCCTCTGCAGAGGATATGTCACCAAGAGAAACACGAACGGGGGCTGCCATGGCAGTAGCATCTCTCAGACACTGAACTTCATAGAGAGACCAGGTCTTTGCACCCAGGAGACTGAAGCAGAGCTCAGAAGTTTCAGCAAAGTCTCAAGTCTTACTCTCCTGAAGACCCACAGTTTTCTGTTAAAAAAAAAAATCATGAAAGTCATTTGGCTCTTCCACATGGCAGAGTAGAAGTTTCCTAAAAATGTATATTATGAATCAAAATAGCTCTTTTGAGCATGCACTGCTCTAAGCATTTACATTTATTATGATATTTAATTCCCATAATAACTTTAGGAGAAAGTCATCACTAATATTCTCATTTTATATATGAGGAAGGAGAGGCACAGGGAAGTTAAGTAAGAGGCACCCATTCTGGTGCAGTCCCTAACTGTTCATAAGGGGTTGCTAACTAGGTTTTCAGTTACTGAGTAACTATTCATAGAGCACCTGCTGTATACCAGATGCAGTGCTAGCGCTGGAGACAGAGTGCTGAGCAAAGAAACATGTTCCCTGTACCGGTGGAAGACAAAGAGTGTGTGGACCTTGATGGGCAGTATCTACATATCAGCTTTTTTGTTTTGTTTGCAGGGGAATAAAACCTCTTAAAAGTTCAGTTGGGAGAAACCAGGTTTCTGGAACATTTCTAAAGGATGTATTATATGTGGCCCGTTTTTCTTCCCCGTTTCCAATCTCAGTGAATGATGCCACCTAGGTTGTCACCCTTGACTCCTCCTTCTCCCTTCCCTCACAGCATCCATCAGTCACTGAGTCCTGATAACTCTGCTTCCTGAACTTCTCTTGAGTTAACTCATTCCTCTCCATATCCATCACCACCATCATCTGTTGCCCAGAGTTAACATCTGTGTGTCAAGTGGGCGGTTGAATATAGGGGTCCAGAGATCAGAGGTGCAGCCAGGCAGGCAAGGAGGAGCTGGTAAATGAATTTCAGAAACGGGGTCACTGAGGTAGAAGGAAAACCAGAGGAACGTGGTATTTCCAGAGTAGAAGGTGGGTGGCTTTAAAGGAGGGAGCAGTTAGGGATTAAGATGAAATACGAAACATCCCCTAATATTTGCCAGCACAGAGATCATGGGTGTCTTTCAGAGAAGTTTCAGTGGAGTCCTATGGGTAGATGTAAAATTGGAGTAAACTCTTAGAAGTGGAAATTAATTAAATTTTTTTTTAACTGTATGTGAACGAAAAATTGAATAGCAGCTGAAGGGGGGGATATTGAGTGAGGGAGCTGGTTTTTGTTTGTGTTTGTTTTTACCATGTTAAACCTTATAGTATGTTTATGCATTGATGGGAATGACTCATAACAAGAAAGACATTGAAAATGCAGCAAAGAGAGAGGAAATCCTTGAGGTGCTGGGGCTCAGGGTTCCAGAGCCTCAAGGGGAAGTGGCATTTGTTGGATGAACTCTGCTTTTCCCACTGAAACAGGGGGAAGAAGAGAGATATAGATAAGGGAGACTTATGGATTTGGTGGGGAGGAAGATGCATACATACTTAGCTGATGGTTTCTATTTTTCTAATCATAAAAAACATTTAAAAATGTTTAATTTATATTTGAAGGAGGTTTGAGGAGAGAGACTACAGAAGATATAAGATAATCGTTTCGAGGTTGGAGAGGCTAATTAACTAGGGAAACGTAAAGGAAGTGTTGAGTGTTTTGTTCAGATTTCCATTGTGGGTTTAAAGTGCATCTGGTCAGCAGGATCGTGTTTGTGTTTCCCCCCAGTAATACTCAGTTTTTCAAATGCAGGTGTGGATAAACTGGACTCAGTCAGGCTTGGTTTTATTCCAGGCAGATGTGACAGAAGAGAGAGGAGTCGAGGAGGAGAGGACGTTTTCAAGGAGGTGATTGGGTTGATAAGCCCTGTGATCTAAATGAGTGAGAAGGAAAATAAAAACAGGAGCTGGCGGCTAGATAATGAGCAAGTGGTTGTTGGTTTGGGGATATCCGGTGAGGCTGACGACTATGTCAGGGAGCTGGAGCTAGCAGAGGAGGTATGGGTCAGAGATGGGGTTTTCTGAAACAGATTCCAGAGATGGTGCTGATTGCAGTACCAACAGGGTAGTTTGTGATAGCAAGAACAGATTGGCTACAATGAAGTGAAGGGAAAAGCAACTGGGCATGAGACATTCAAGGACCTGCAAGCCCGGGGTTTAGAGGTCCTCTCATTGTGCACACATCTCAATATTTTGTGGTTGTTGGCTCAACTTTCCAACAAGTCTGTTATTCTCTGCAGGAAGAAATTACATTTATCTTGTCACTGCTCCCTCCCTAATGCCCAGCACAGTACCTGACCCACACAAATACTCAATAAATATTTACTGAATGAACAAGGAGCTCCATTCTTTTTAAAATTTTACAAGTTATTCCTGAATTGAGAGCTGCACTCTGAGACTCCATTGTCTTGACTCCGTATGGACCACTTTTTGTGAGCTGCCTTGTGGGTAGTAACATTTACTGCTGCTGTGGATGCTGTAAGAAGCTCTCCTGTTTATGTCTCCTTGGTATTTAATATAGGAGGTAGCTGAGGAAGTAGTTCACTCCCTTACACAATATTCCCTTCATTAGGACCCACAAGGGAAATTTTTCTAGGGTTTCATTGCTAGGGAGACCTGTGACTCTCCTAAGTGAACTGATACTTTTTTGTAACTCTCATAAGTAAATATGTTTTCCTCTTTGCTTTGGCCGGAAGAGCCAGATTTATGGCCCCAGCTCAACCTTAGCAAATATGTAGAAAAATAGGATATCTATTTCTTAGGAATAATTCTACCCGTTGCTTTATCTGATTGTCCTGGCTTCCTCATCTTGGTAATTTCTTCTCATGTTTCCTTCTTCATTCTAGAATCTTCCCCCAGAATTTAATGCTAAAGTATGTTTCTCTGAAGTTCAGCTGGGTGAGATTTTCTCTTGATCATGTCAGCTGGTGCAAGCTTCTAGTGCAAGCTTCTGGTGATCATGTGAAATGCAAGCTTATTGTTTTATAAATCATAATAGTAAAATTCAGATTATGACCATTTATAAGTAATATATGTTTCTAAGGATTTATTAAGCTAATCTTTTCCAGCTAAGTTTAGAATTTCTACAACATGAAATGTTAAACATGTCACCTATTTTAGACTAAATATGAGACACAAAATTGCTTACAATAAGTGAAGTATTTCTGAGCATTTATCAATTAAAGGCAACCTATCTGAGCCGTTGTTAATTTAATCAAGAAACTTCATGAATTTTTTTGAACATGTGTTTGCTTAGCCAAATAATTTAAGAAATGTAAACATAACTAAATTACGAGTTAAAGACTTGGGAAACCTTCTAAAAATGCAAATACAGTGACAAAGCAGGGATCAAAATGCAAATATGGACAGAAGCCACTGCAGACAGAGAATGATTCATAGAAATGGGAAGACAAGTGAAATTCTGTAGGACTAACCACACAGGAATACCGGACACAAAATCTACATGGTGGTAATGAAATAAAAGGAAAAAACAGAAGAAACATATTACAGCTGTGAGCTCTGCCATACATGATATTTGAGAGTCATTAAATACATTGAATAAGCCCATTAAGTACTGTCATGATAGGAACAGTTATTCCAGAACCCTGATTGAGAACACCTACTATATCTTACAAGAGTTGTTTTCAGCAAATACAAATGCAAAGCTTGCAAGGACAGAGAAAGATACATGGGTAGAGCTCAGCAATGGCTCTCCCACCAGTAGCGTGGAGACCACATCGTTGCTTGTAATTTGGTCAGGGACAACGGCACACTTCTTTCTCCAAGTTTGATCACTAAACTCATGTAGTATTGTATATGAGGAGAAAGAGATTGTTAATTGAGTTTGCCATGAGATGTATGAATAAGCAAACAAAATGTATTAAAATTTTATCAACGACCGTTAAAATCTTCTAGAATGGTTTAAGTTATGTTGGTACAGGTCGCTTTATGTATTTTCAGAAGCTGCCTCAAATTCCTTCTTGTGAGAAGCTGGGTTATTTATTAAAGACTATATAAAATAAGACCATATCAAGTCATATTTTCACTATTAGAATTTTACAAAATAACTCTGGTAATGGATGAAGTCGTATTTTCGCAATTAGATTTTTAAAAAATAATTCTGATAATAGAATATTTATAAGTATTATTAGAACTACTAGCTATCTGACATTGTGGGCTTCTAATATGCTAAGAAGCATGCTAAACATTTTGTGCATTATTTATTCCATCCTCATAGTAATCAAATAATAGATGCAATAGCTATTCCCATTCACTCATTGAATTGCTATTATTTATGTGTTGGCCACTCTTCTAGAATGGGTGAGACAAATTGCTTGTTTTCTTGATGATTTCCTACCAATGGAGGACAATAAGCAAACAAACAATCTTACAGAATATTGGTAGTAATAAATACCCAGAGGAGTGTTAAGCAAGACAGGAGATGATGGATAGTGACAGGAAGCACCATTTTAGACAGGGTGGTCTGGAAGTGCCTCTCTGAGGAGGTGACATTTGAGAAGAGACTTGCACGCAGTAAGAGAGAGTGAGACATCTTATAAAAGAGGTAATGTGAACTCAAAAAAGGCTAAGTAACTTGCCAAGAGTTACACCAACAGAAAATGGTGGAGCTATAATTCAAACCTAGGGATGTCAAACTTTAGAACTTTCACTTTCAGCTACTGTACTTCACAGCCTCAGTGTTCTGAGCTCATTCCACTGCAAGCCTAGAGGGCAGATCTGAATGCATGACCCCAACTCCTGGAATTTCAGCTACCAAGGTCAGGGCTTGCTGCGCACGAATGTTCAGTGGCGGTCTTGCTATGGCCACTGCAGTGTGGCTGGGTTGCAACTTCACAGCAAATAGATAAACACGTATTTGCTTAGATCAAATGTGAAAAACAGCTGAGGCTCTGTTTTGCTGGGTAAAAATAGTGGGAGGGGAGTGTCTTTTGGAACTGTGTGGTGCAGTGTTAAGAACTTCTAAATACTCACATTGTTTAAGGGTAATTCACATTGTGTCCTCAGCCTGAGTCCTACATGATAAGGTTAACAGAAGTGGAAACACACTTCTCCCTTTAATCCCCTGTCTTCCCATATGTAGTTGCTCCTAGAAAGGAGTGCAAAGACTCTGTCTCCTTTACATTTTCCAGTCCCCCTTGTTTGACTAGAATTTCTGTAACCTTCCCCTCTCTCCACGGATATCCAAAATATGGATGGTAGATAGTACCAGGTTCCATGGCACCGTGTGTATGAACTGGGTTTAATCACCTTCTCCCCCAGTCCAGGGATGAGAACTGGTAGTAGGTGTTAGTTCATAAAAAGGAGAGAAGAGTATTCTACTGAGAGGAGCCTGGATTTGGGATAAGGCCCAAAAGAAACCCTGGCCCCTAGATGTACAAAATGACAGTCTTCAAGTTGATGTAGGTTTGAGTAAATCTCTTAACTTTTGGAGACATCACAGATGGAGTCACCTGTTCATTCACTTGCTCATTTGCACATTTATCAAGTACTTATGAAGCATCTTTAATATGCATCATGGAATTCTTAACCCAGGAGATACAGAGAACACATGGTCTCATGGGAGACACGGACATGAACAAGATCATTGCATTCAGTGTTATAAGCATTTCAAAAGAGACATAAATGGGGTGAGGTGGGAAAAACAGAGTGAATGCTGGAGAATCCATAAAGGTGTCTCAGAGAAGGTGCTATTGGGGTGGACCTTCAAGGATAAGCAGACAGGAAAGGAAATAAAGTTAATGGTTTAAGATTATGGGGATAGTGTGTCCAAGACTCAGAATTCAGGAATGGCCTAACTAATTCAGAAAACAGCGCAGCAACATGAAGATGTCTTAAAGGGAAATGGAGGAGGGATGACTGGAGAGGAGGCTGGCCTAGATGAGGTCTGTGAAATGAAACTATGGATTTTTCTAAAAGAAGGGACCTTAGAGAACATCTAGCCAACAAAAAACCCTGAGACTCAGATGCTGACTTGGTTAAACTAGATTTTAAAAAACAATGTGATTTAGGGGTTGTTGCCGAATGAGAATCTCCTAAGGATTTTAGTTTTGGTTGAACAAGTATATATTGCTTATCAACATAAACATTTTGTTTCAAAGATGTGCTTGTGTGCAGAATGATAGAAATGCAGGGGCCTCAGATTCTTACAGTCATAAACAGTTGGGTCTGCCAGTGAGAGTTCGTGGCACAGTATTAAGAGGAATGCCGTAGACGCTCACACTGCACAGGGAGTCCAAGTTGGAACAGCTCTTCTGAAGGGCGATTTGGAAATTCACATCAAAACAACCTATGAAATCCGAACAGCTTTGACCTCAAATTCCTTTTGAAAGAATTTGTCCTGAGATAATGACCAGAAATACATTTAGATTATATTCATTCATTGTAGCATTATTAATCACAGAAAAACTAGAGATGACCTACATTTTCTAATAAAATAATTGTGGTATAGTGGAGTGCTCTGTAGATATAAAAATGATTAAATAGAAGTTTATTTGTTTATATAGAAATATATTTCTAAATTAAAAAGTAGGTTAGAAAACACTATGTATAATGACCCTGTTCTTATAAAAATTAGGCATATATATGTTATATGTGTCTGCATGAAAAAAGTCTGGACAAATATATACCAAGATATTAATAGTGGTTATTAACAGGTGATAGTAGGCAATTCTTAATTTCTACTATTGGCTTATCTATTTAATTTTTAGGGTTTTTTGTTTAATAATAAAAGTGTTTTACTAGATTACTGGTGCAAAATAAAGCTACGTATCTTTTCTCTGTGTGTGCAGACTAGCTGGCTGCCTCTTCACCACACCTATTTACAATGCTTCTATTGTTCCATTCAAGGCCAACAACTAGGGGGAGAAGAGGTAAAGTTTTGGAACCAAATATTATGATTGGGAAACTTCTTCCTTGTGTAGGCTGTTTCTGTGATGGGGAAGATAAGCTCGGCTTATCTCTACTACTTTTTGGAAAGTACACATCGTTAGATTAAACATGACTGGCCAACTTCCAGAATTTCCATTTCCTTAGTAACTGAGTGGTATGATAAATTGGATCAAAGCCTCTGCTACTTTTTAAATCATCTATGCTGTGCAAAAGTTTCACCCGGACACCTGGATTCCCTTTCAAAAGCTGTGCGATTTTCACATTCTGCACACACAGATGGAAATAATCTGGGGGTAAGCGAGTCCTCTCAGCAGGAGTTGCTTTTTTGGTTGTGCCTGCTATTTTGACTCTGATGTTCAAGTGGGTGTCACCCAAAGCTTGTGTCTGTTTCTAACACGTGTAGGAAGGGTTCTGTAACTTGGTTTTTTGAAGATGGTAACTGTTTCATGGAGAAGGAATGGAAACACCATTCACTGTTCTGATGTATAAACTTCAAGTTGGAAAGGAAAGATGCAGCAGATCCAGCCCTTTTCTCTTTTTGCTTCCTCACCAAGAACTTTGAGATCACCTTTTATCGAACTAGTTCTGGTTTCTTGATTGCGTGTCTCACATTGCTTTTTATCTGAAGAGGTCTGATCTGCCCTGGGATATCTGTATCCTGCTATATTTTTATTATGGAGTCTTTGTTTATGGAAGAAAAAAGGATTGAGATATTTATTGGTGTATGTATGTCTCTGTTTTCCCTCCTTCCTCCTTGTTGCAGACGGGAAACAAATTTGTTTATATTTCTTTTTTCTGGAAATTTTTGTAGGGCAGAGAGTAGAAGCTGCCTGAGGGCCAAAGTCCACCAGTGCTTTATAAAGTATTGAGCTAATCAGACAGGTGGTATTGGGCAGGAAGAGTGATAAAGGGAGCACCCTGGAGAACAGGGGACACTCAGTAGGGTCTGAAGGCCAGCCCAGGCCCTGCTCCCCAGCAGTGCCCTGGGAGGGCACCTCGAGGGGCAAAGACTGATGGGCAGCTGGGCAAGTGGGGTTAGGCTTTCTGCTTTGGGGTAGTCTGACTTCAAGGAATCACATTAAACCTTGAGATGCTAAGCCTTAAAGATGCCAGAAGAAGCTGTTATAGAAATGAGGACCTGTTCCTATTTTCCAGGTTCGTTGTAAATCTTCTGGATATTGGCGGAGAAAGAGACTGGAATAAAGTCTGAGAGGCCATGTGTCCCCAGGCCCGAATAACATGAGAGGTTAGGCAGATTTAAGTTGATAAAAAGAAAATAATGTTTCTGGCTCTGATGTCAATGACCCTGAGTCCATCAGTTACATTCTTTAGAAGACTTGGTTTCCTTTCAGTATCCCTCCATCATGTTGCCTATGGTCATGTAGATCGCTGAGTTTTGAGACTCTAAGAATAGATTGTGGTCCTAATCTGTGAGGATTAGTAATTTGAGGGCCAGAAGCTGAAATTTTAAGGGCTGTGATTATTGATGGAGTTTGTTACCCCTTTATGTAGGAAAAGTCAGATGCAGGTTGAAGCTAAGAATAGATCATCACTTTCTGTAGTATCACGAGATTTCCTATATCACGTTATTAAACATCATCCTTCCCCTCTGTAGCAGCTCCAGCTATAACTGTTTCCCTGTACTTAGCAGCAGACAGTCCATTTCTAGTGGCACTATTAAAAACTATGGAGTTGATTATTTCTTGGTTTATGTCGTGGTTTCTGAGGTTGTGATGTAATGTCACTGTGTCTCAGTCACTACAAGTATGGGTCTCTAATGGTTGTTGCTCATGCAGCAAAGGGGGCTGTTAATGCAGGCTAGAGCCACAAGGATGACACAACATGAAAATGAACATGGATTCCAAATGGAGCATGAGAAATAAAGGCAGGAGACCTGACCTCAGGTTTCTGCTGGCCCAGTGCAAAAGCTGCAACATAGTCAACAACAACTATAACACATGAATAAACTTAAAATAAGGCAGGAGTTAACAGGGGCTAGACTCAAGTTATAAGGCATTATGGGCACTTAAAGAAGGAAGAGTTTATTCCCTGATAGAATATTTGTAGAAGAGTTTTAAATAATGGGTAGGCAGAAGGAGAAGGGGTTATCCAGATGTCTATTTTTGATGAATTATTGAAATGAAAGACTCTGAAGTTGATTCTGAAGATATCCCACAGCCAATACAATCTGCCATATTTTTCCATCACATCTTAAGCCCAAGTTTGAGGTGCTTCAGAACAAGGTAAAATTGTGCTCCCTTTCTTTTTTGGAGAATTTTAATTTCATTTCCTTTCTCCTTTTCATTCCTTTAAACTGAAGATTTAACTGAACCAATGTTGTAAGTCTAGGCATTTCCCAGGTATCAGGAATGATTAGGGACAAGGGGAGGTTTGAGACCTCCTTTATCCCTTGAAATCAACCTGCACTGGTCTACACTATTCTGCCTGTGCTTAAAAGCAGTATCAGTGAGCAGGGCAGAAAAAGGTGTAGAAAAAGAGGTAATGTCTCCAGGCTGTTCTGCTATTGCTGGATACCTGCTATGGTTTGAATGTTTGTGTCCTTCTAAAATTCATACGTTGGAACCTAAAACCCAATGTGATAATAAGAGGAGGAGTCTTCAGGAGGTGTTAAGTCTTGAGGGCCCCACACCCTCCATGAGATTAATGCCTTGTAAAAGGACTTCAGGGAACTAGCTAGGGTCACCTTGGGCCATGTGAGGAAGTAGCAAGAAGAAACTGCCTTGGGAGCAAAAGTTGGTCAACTCTGTTGGTGCCTTGATTTTGGACTTCCCAGCTTCCAGAACATAAGAAATAAATTTCTGTTTTAAAAATTATTCAGTCTCAGGTATTTTGTTTTAGCAGCACAGACAGACAAAGACAACACCAGATAGGGGGAAACTACAAGGCAGAATGAGGCAGTGAAATGCGGGGGACATGGTGTTCAATAGAAACTTGCCTTCCGTGAACTGATCATCTGTGAGGCAATGGTGAAATAGAGAAGGTCCCAGACAGATTAGCAATGAATCAGGCTACTGTATTACTATCTAAACACAATAGCTGATATTTATTGAGTGCTCATTTGCTGCCAAGATCTTTATAATGCATTATCTTATTTATTCTACATAACTACCCCATGAGAGAGATATCGCTGTTAGCCCTATTTTATAGATGTGGAAACAGGCAGAAAAGTTAAGAAAATTGACCAAGGTTATTATCTACTAGTTAGTGTAGCATTGAAGTCAGATTCCAGAGCCCCAAAGCTAAATTCTTATGCCACATTGACTGATTTCAGGAGAAAAGAGCAGAAATATATGTATAGAGGATTTGTGTATAGTGAATTTCTGGTAGCTTCTTGGTGTTCTGGTGGGTAATGGAGATTTTGCTTAGTTTACTTGCATCAGAAGATAATTTAATAAGCCAGATTAAAACAAAAGCAATGGCTATACTTAGAAAATTCATGTCTTGCATTTCCCCAGATATTTTCTCTTTTATTCTCTGCCATCAATAGGGTGTTGGCTAGACAGTGGCATTAAAAAAAATCAATAATAAATTTCAATAGCTTTCTTATGGAAAAACTATTAATAGCCTAAAAAACAGTAACGTTCTTATAATTTGCCTGGAGTTGACTGAAGAGAGTAAATGAAACAAATTTGCAGCACGTTGTATTTTGCTGGTTTATTTTCTGAGAAATAAATAAGCCAAGAAACTCCGCTATTACAAGATTGTTGGCTGTGTGTTGAGTTACAGGACTGCAATATTTATTCGCCAATCAGAAAACATGAGCTTGCATCCCTAAATAGGCCTTTGCTTCTCAGACATGTATTTTGATAACTTCAGGAGTGATATTGAACCTATATCCTGTGTTACTGTTATTTACAAGTTCACAGCCGATTCTAGACTCCACCTCTAATACTTAGAAGGAGAGAACACTTTTAAGGTAGCCTTCAAATTTAAATCTCTAAAAAAACTCTGGTCCAAATACACTGGAATTAATGAGGATTTTAACCTTGCACCCTCTTGGAGTAGGTGTGCACTATTCTCTGGGGCCACAGTGCAATGGGTCTGCTAAGGACATACACGACCTTAAAGAAAACTCATTCATGCTTTGGCTAAAAGATAATTATGACACAATACACAATGCAAAAGGTATTAATCAGCTATACCAAGAGTAAGAGTCTCTCTGACCCCCATCCACCTGCCACAGCAATTACATTCCTTTTCTTGTGTCACGTGATGTCTTGATTCAGGTGAAACCAAAAAACAAGCCATTAAACTTTCTCCTTCAAAAAGTTATCATATAATTCCCATGAACAGTGCAACATGGCACTCCTCCTCCTCCCAAGTACCAGTTCTTTCTTTACCAATACTTTGATCATTACTCCATTAAGGATAAGATAAAGAGGAAGGTGGGAATAGGGATGCTGAGAGGCTCAGGGAGGGGCAAGGATGGTGGGGAGTCGAAGATGGATGAGGATGAGAGAAGAGTTAAGAATCAGGGTTGTGTGTTGTGCCGATTAATTTTTAAAATCCAATTTTGAAAACTCAAATTGGTTGCTTCATAAAGTCCTGTTTTATGTTAGCAAAGCTTTGGTGACAGCCCTCAGATGAGCTTGGAATCTGATTGGGACATTTGGTTGCCGATAGTAATAAATCAGGAGTTCGTGACTAAGCCCAATGATGAGAAATTACTGAAGGCATCATGTGTGGTTCAGCCTCTGTCACCCATCACCAGCAGGATTGAGCTGCAACCTCGCTTTTAGCAGCATAAAGAAGGGGAAGATAGGAGGCTGTTATAGGATGAGTTCCCAGACTTCATTGATGCTTTTCCATGCCCACGGGTTATGAATTTTTCTCATGACTTATTTGAAACATTTTTCTCATGACTTGTTTCTATCTGCCTCGCCCAAAGTCTACAATAGGTTTTAGTTCTGATTCATTGCAATGTGATATATATATTCACTACATTTTCCAGTGGAACAAGAGAAGATGGCAGTATAGACAGAGGAATAGCAAGAGTGAAAGACTGGAAGAGGGACAGATCCCAGCATGTTTGCACAGTGGACAGTGTAGGGGTGTGGTGAAGGTGCGCGTGAGCAACACGGAGTGACTCATTTCTCTAGAGGGAACCTGGGCCTTGCACGAATGGGGCCTTGTATGAAACACGGCAGGGTTGTGAAGAGGAGAGAAATGTGTGGTATGCAAACCAGGAGGCCAGAGAAGTGGGGCAAGGAGGGCCGTTGGTGTGGACCGCATCTCACTTAGATCATCTGAATCAGTAAAGAGATGTGGTCAGAGTTGAGAATGACGTCCATGCTCACAGCGTGGAGCACGGTTTGAAGAGAGAAGTCAGGGTTGTCTGTTTTTACCATGCTTACTGGCTAGGAGTCCTAAATGTTGATGCACCAAGAATTCAGGAATATAATTAAGATAAATCCTTTATCATCTGTAAACAAAGACATAAAGAATTTTAATGTCAGTTGTCTTCCTGTACGTTGGACTTAAGAAATATATGTAGCCATTCTGCTAATGCTACCTGGGAGCATGACCATCTGTTTGGGGACTGGAACTCAGGCACTTTGGGATTATCTGCTATGTCTTAGCTGTTTCTGTGTTTTCAGATCCTTGAGTTAAGAATTTAGTTGACCTCTGTGATTAGGCAGGTGAAGATTGCCATTTACAGGTAGATTTTCCATATCCTAAGTAGGCTGGAAACGTGTTTGTACAATAACGTAGGCACAAGGGCAATGTCGCGGGCCAAGATGAGATGTTCCATGTTGGAGCTCTGCAGTGTAGCTGACTCAACCCTTCTGATCTGTGCTGGTGTGACTCAGCCCCACCCAGCAGGGCATGTGACGAAGGTGGCAATGGCAAGGTGTTCAGCTCCTTCCTGGTAGTGCAGGTGGGGATACAGCTGTATGAGAAGAAATGTTTAGAGAAGGTGCTCCAGAAAATTTTAGGAAGTGCATGCAACAGAAATTTTAAAAAGATGAGTAAGAAGCTTAGAGCAGACATCAAGCTGGCATGCAGCAACCAGAGCTTGTGTGGCCCTTTCAATTGACCACAAACCTTTACTGATCACCTACTGCAGGCCTAGCACATGACAGAGAGGTGGAGGGAGATCAAATGCGAGCTCTGCCCTCAAGCAGTTTCCTGTCTTATGGGAAACAGACAGAAAACTGAGCAATTGTCAGATGATACAGAATAAAGTAAGTGCTAAATAAGTATTAAAAAATGATGTGGACTTGAGGATAAAAAGAAATTAAAATTGTTGGGAGAAATAGGAATACATTAAAATGGTGGCAAAATTGAGCTAAGCATGGAAATGAATAACTGTAGGAGAAAGAAGAAACTTTTATGCAAAGTGAAGAGAATGAACAAAAGCCTAGTGTCCTAACATGCACTCTATGATTTGGAATGGTGAGTATTGCAGCTTGCAGGGTATGTAAAGCGCAGATGTGTAAAGGTTCTTCTTGTGGCAGAAGAGTTTGGAAAGGTAGTCTGTGGGGACTAGATAGGCCAGAACCTTCATTGCCAAACTGAGCAGGCTAGATCTTATTCTGGAGGTGATGAGTGGCCATGGGAGGGTTGTGAAGAGGAGAGGAATGTGTGGTATGCAAACCAGGAGGCCAAAGAAGTGGGTCAAAGAGGGCCATTGGTGTGGACCACATCTCACCTATTTACTGGATAATAGCTATCTTTAGTTAGAGTTTATTGCCAGGTGCCATTCTATGACTTTTTGTTGCTTAATATTTATAACAATGTTTTATGGTAGGGAGAGTCCAAATAACAAATCCAAGATCACACAACTAAACAGGCTAGAACTAGAACTCACACCTAGACCACCTGAGCCCAGAAATCATACTCACATCCTCAGGAATTCAGTGCTTAACCCATGAAACGTTTGATGACTTAGTAAACACTTGAATAAATGGAACCATCCCGGGTTTAGGCAGCATAGTCAGGAAGGGTCTAACTCAAAGGTAACAATTATACCTGAGACCGACATGTTCAACCTGAAATGGCTGAAAAAGGAGGACCAGGCTGGTGCTGGAAGTCTGAGAGGTAAGCAGCCTTCTTGAGGCCATGACATCTCCAAGATTCATAAGAAAAGGGAAATAGTGCTAGGATGCACTAAGAATCCTGGGGTTGTATCTACAATTCAGTAACTCCAAGCAATGTAGATTGTACAGGTTGGATAGAGTCCCACCCCCTCATTCATGTCCATCCAGCAGCTCAGAATGTGACCTTATTTGGAAATGGGTCTTTGCAGATGTAATTAGTTAAGATAAGGTCATACTAGATTGGTGTCGACCCTAAATCTAACGACTGGTGTCTTTATAAGAAGAGGTGCGGGTACACAGAGATTATGCCAGTCAGGGTTCTCCAGAGACACAGAGCTAATGAGAAGTATGTATAAATAAAGATATATTTGAAGAAATTGGCTTGCACAATTATGGAGGCTGGCAAGCCTGCAATATGCAGGATGGGCCAACCGGAAGAGAAGAGCAAATGTTGCTGTTCAAGTGGAAAGACCACTTGCTGGAAGAATTTCCTCTTTGAGGGAGGGTGGTCTTTTGTTCTCTTAAGGCCTCCATTTGATTGGATGAGGCCCACCCACCCTTATGGAGGGCAATCTGCTTTACTCAAGGTCCCACACTAAAAATGCTACTCTTATCCGAAAACACCCTCACAGGAACATCCAGATCATGTCTCACCAAATATCTGAGCAATGTGGACTAGCTAAGTTGACACACAAAATTAATCATCACACAGATGAAGGTACGCAGAGAGGAAGGTGTTGTGAAGACGGAGGCAGAGACTGGAGAGACGCGTCTACAGCCTAGGAAGTGCAGCAATTGCCGGGAACCACCAGAAGCTGGGAGAGAGGCGTGGGACAGTTTCTTTCTGACAGCCTCCAGGAGAAGGCAACTGGCTTGTCTCTCAACACCTCAGTTTTGAACTTCTGGCCTTCTGAACTTGAATGATTACATTTCTGCTGTTTTAAGCCACGCAGTTAATGGCAATTTGTGAAATTTGTGGCCCCAGGAAACAAGATAGAGATAAACCCAGCAGTGGCTCGGTCACATTTACCAGCAGACGTCAGGGTCTGATGCGCTGCTGAGATCTGAGATGTTCATGGTGCCAGGTACAACACAGACCTTTGTATGGGCACCGAGGAAGATGAGGGAAGGGGGAGGAAGGCCTGGATGTAGGGTTTTCTGAAAATAATTACAACATCTAGGACAGGAAAAAGAGAAGTCAACTTTCTTATATATGAAAAGCTACAATTTTAAAGTCAGTAAGAAAAGGATAAAATGCCTATTGGAAAAGTGAACAAAGAAACAATCAATATACAAAGAAAGAATGACAAAGGGCCACTAAATAGCCACCTTGTTGATCCGGGCTCATTGTGCATGCTGTGTCCATTCCATTTGTACTCAGGGTTTGCTCTTTCAAGTGCATCACGAGGATGCCTGTTTTGGAGAAGAGCTCTGTGGGGCCAGATGCAGTAAAAATGGGTGCTGGACAGCCTACTCCAGCAGTGGGAGAGATGCTGCTGCCCAGGAATAGGCTGCCCAGACCCAGAACAAAGGCTGATGGGAAATATGAAAGCGTGATCAATGCATTCATCAAGAAACAGCTGTTGGTTGAAGACCTCCTTCATCTTCAGCACTGTACCACACACTGTGGGGAGCACAAGAGCCCCAGGGAAGACAAAGGCTGAGGGATATGAAATGACAGGACAGCAACCCAAGGTGGAATGAACTATTTTGCCTACATTAATATTAGTGACTTCCAGTTCTGGCTGTACATTAGCATCCCTGGAGAGCTTTTTAAAAATACAGATGCCTACTAGAATGTTCATACTAGTAGCACTATTCGTAAGAGTCCCAAACTGGAAACTCTCCAAGTGCACATCAACAGTAGGAAGGATAAATAATTATGGATTATTCACATAATGGAGCACCATTCAGCAATGAGGATGAAAGACTGACAACTACACACAATAATGTAGATAAATTAGATAAATAAGTGTAGATAAATCTCTTAAGTACAATGTTGAGTGAAAAACTAGATAGAAGCAGGTCACTCTTTAATGTGTCATAGTAACGTAAGATGTTAACAATAGGGGAACGTGGGACAGGGTATACGGTACTCTCTGTACTGTCTGCACTCCTGTAATTCTAAAACGATTCTAAAAATTTTAAACTTGCTCAAGTATAAAAAAGTCATGTTGTATGATTCCATTCATATCAAATACAAAGACAGACACAATTCGTGTATGCTATTAGAAGTCAGGATAGTTCCCCTGGGAGGAACGGTGTCTGAAAGGGTACATGAGGGAGACTTTGAGGTGGTGGTAACCTTCTATGTCTCAATCTATGTGCCAGTTACATGGATGTGTGTCATTTGAAAATATATTGAACACTTATGTACCCTTTTTTTTAAACATGTATTTTATTTCATTAAAAAATTAAAAGCAGCCGAGTGCGGTGGCTCACACCTGTAATCCCAGAACTTTGGGAGACCGAGGGGTGGATTACTTGTGGTCATACACAAGTTCAGGAGTTCAGGACCAGCCTGGCCAACATGATAAAACCCCATCTCTACTAAAAGTGCAAAGATTACCGGGTATGGTGGTACGCGCCTGTAATCCCAGCTACTCAGAAGGCTGAGGCAGGAGAATTACTTGAAACTGGGAAGCAGAGGTTGCAGTGAGCTGAGATTGTGCCATTGCACTCCTGCCAGGGCAACAAAGTGAGACTCAGTCTCAAAAAAAAAAAAAAAAAAAAAAAAAAATTGAAATGTATTCTGACATCCAGTTCTACCCAGACTAAGCAAGTCAGAATTTTGGGTGGAGTCTCTGGGCTTTTTGTTAAAGCACCCTAGATTACTCCAGTGTGCATCGGTGACCGAGAGCGACCGCTATTTGTTCTGCAGGCAATGAGAAGAGCCAGAAATCAGTAGAGGCTGCAGCTGTGAGTTCGCGTTTCCTTCTTACAGGAGGCAAGGCGTGTATGGATCCTCAAAGGCTGGGAAGGATTGATGAAACCAGCAGGGCTCCACAATAAATGAGCATTTTCAGCCCAGGAAGCATTGAATTTCCAATTCTCATTTTTCTGTTTTTCTGGCGCTGGCTACATTTTGCCTGGAAACTTAATTCCCCATCTTAAATGCTCTTGTCATATGTTGGCCCCTTAGGGTCAAGAGCTGTGAAGAGAGTCTCAGGCTTCGTACAAATAGAGAGAATTAGAAAGCAATTAGTCTTATGTACCCTGAGCACTGTATTTTATTTAATTTGTACACTTTCTTGTGTTTCTACTCAAGCCTCAACAAGCCTTTCCGAATGCATGGGTAAAATAAATGACTGGAAAAACAAGCTGCAGCATCCAGATTTGACCACAGAAGCAACCTCTGTAGCATTAGTGATCAACTCCTAACACACAATACATTTAGGGTGTGAAGCTGGGGACGGGAAACCTTTAGGGGCAATGACTGGTGGATTCCAGGTGTATAGAGAGGACATATTCTGTGCTGAGTGTGTGTTGCTGTTTACGATTCATTATTAGTCCAGACAGTCCGGTTGACTCACTGGTACATTTCTTATTATAAGGGAGAAGGGACCTATAGACTCTGCACTAAGAGCATTTATGAATTTATAGTTGGCATTTGCATTCTGAGAGCCATGACTTTCGTGGGCTCATTATAGCTTACAGTAATACAACAACAATAGAAACAGCTGACTTTAATGAGTGGTCAGATCATTCCAGGCACTTTGCCAAGCCCTTTCCATGAATTATCTCATTTAATCCTCACTTCAATCTTATGAATCCCCACTTGACAGGTGAGAAGACTGGTGCCCAAGATTAATAAGTTATCCAAGGTCTCACCACCTGTCAGAAGCAGAGCTAGTTTTAACAAAGCAGTTGATTCCCCAGACGGTGTTTTTACTGTGATGTGATACTGGTTAAAGATGGGATGACATGGCCTTGTAACAAATTGTCCTTAAGGTCCTCCCTCCTTCCCATCCTAGATTCATTCACCCTACCCTAAGTCACCCTGCCCCTTCTCTCCCTCTGCCTTTCTTTTCCTATCTTTTGACATTTGTGTTTACTCTGAAGAGCTGTTTCTCCTTCTTTCTTCGCTTCTCATCTCTAGAAGAGCAAACGATGAATTAAATCATACTAAGATGTTTGGGATTTGCTGAGTAATTTCTCTCAAGAGTGACTGCACTTGAAGAGAAACTGCACAAGGACAATGCTTACCACCCATGAGTGCTTATGAAGGCAACGTAAGCTAACCCAGGGGTCAGCGGACTATGGCTTGCTGGCTAAATCCTGTTTTGGCAAATAAAGTTTTATGAGAACACAGCCACGCCCGTTGGTGTATTTATTATCTAGGGCTGCTTTGTCACTAGCAAGGCAGAGTGGAGCGATTAGGACAGAGTTGCTAGAGACCACAAAGCATAAAACATTTGCTGCCTGGGTCTCACAGAAAAACTGCTGATTTCTCAGTTAATCCAGAGAGAGCTTCTAGTGCAGAACTTGGTGCATAGACGCTCAATAAATGCCAATTTCCTTTTCTGCAGGTTTCAGGTGACTTCCTGTGGGTAGACTCTGGGCAGGAGGCACATTCTGAAATCACATCACACGGGTCATTACTGACCCTGTCTGTTCACAGTGGGCAGCGGGGGTGACAATCCTCACTGAATATTCATTTGCACTTTGGCAAGGGAAAGAGTGACAAGCGTCCTCACAGAAACAAAGTGATGTATTATTCATTTTGCAGAGAGTGCTTCCTGACGTGAAAGCAATGGGGCAGCCCCAGCTGGGGTGGAGGTGTCAGCTCTGTGCCGGCAGAAGTGAGCAGTCAGGCAGGGACCATGCCTCCATGCCACAGGCACAGGACAGCTATGTTTCTTGAGAATTGTTTCTTTCACCAGATATGGATTTTGCGTCAAAGAAGGCACTTCAAGTCTCCTTCAAAATATGTTCAAAATAATAAAAACTGAAATTAGTCTTGCAACCCTTGAAGTTAACTGCAGTATCGGCTTCTTGATTATATTTTTGCGAAAGACCACTGTCCATCATGCAATCTTTGTTCTTCCCTGGTTAGGGCAGGGGTGATGTGGGATTATTATGGATAAGATCAGATGTCTAGGCTGAGAGATGCTGCCTTCAGCGCCATTTCAGGAAGCCACTCAATACAAACCCTTGGCTCCTCCTTGAGTTTTACTTTCTCTGATTTGGGGGAAGCAGGGGTCTTGCATTTGTGGATCCTTCTCTCCAGGAGCTGTATTTCCCTTAAGGATACCCAAGTTCTGGGGTCTCTTATTATCTCCTGGATGACTCAGGAGATCTTATTTTTTTTTTTATTTTTATTTTTTGTTTGAGATGGAGTCTTGCTCTGTCACTCAGGCTGGAGTGGCGTGATCTTGGCTCACTGCAAGCTCCGCCTCGTGGGTTCAAGCCATTCTCCTGCCTCAGCCTCCCAAGTAGCTGGGACTATAGGGGCCCACCACCATGCCTGGCTAATTTTTTGTATTTTTAATAGAGACGGGGTTTCACCGTGTTAGCCAGGATGGCCTCGATCTCCTGACCTTGTGATCCGCCTGCCTTGGCCTCCCAAAGTGCTGGGATTACAGGCGTGAGCCACTGAGCCCAGCCGAGATCTTATCTTCTTAAAGGTGCCTACATGACTTGATAGTTCACATTGTGCCTCTCACCACCCTAAGAAGATCCAGTTTCTTTGAAGTTGGTACAGCGATGGACATTTGGGATTACAGTAGTTCCCCCTTAGCTGAAAGGGGAACTACCAGTGGATGCCTGAAACTGAGGAGAGTACCAAACCATATATATATACTATGTTTTTTCACCTGAAAACTGAGATGGCTACTAAGTGACTAACGGGTGGAAGCCTATGCCGCATGAGTACCTGGACAAAGGGATGATTCACATCCCAGGTGGGACACAGCAGGATGATGGGAGGTTTCATCATAATACTGGAATGATGCACAATTCAAAACTTATGAATTGTTTAGTTCTGGAAATTTTCATTTAACATTTTTGGTCCACAGTTGATGGTAAGTGACTGAAACCACGGGAAGTGAAACCATGGGTAAGAGGGGAGTACTGTAATAAGAAATTAATTATGTTGTCTTAGTCAGCAAAGCTGGAGGCCATGGCTTATTGGTACAACTTAATTCCAGGGAGTAGGCATGAGAACCGAGGGGAATGAGGCAGGGAGGAAGAGAGGAGTGATTAGGATGGATTGGAGAGCTAGCCTTCTCTAAGTAAGATGGATTGTATCATCTCATGAGATCATTCTCCATGAAGATGTATAAACTGGGCCTCAGGACAGTCTACCCCAAGGACAGAAAGGGAGAAGAATGTATCCACCAGCTCCTGTTTTTTTCCCACCAGCCTCTGAAAGATCTGAGCCACAAGTTCTCACTTCTCTTGGGTTTCCCAGCTGCATACACAGACCCTGAGTGGGGTTCTTCAAAGTCCCAGGACTCATCAGCACAGGTGCAGCTGGTTTTTGCTCTTTTTGGGTCCTCAGCACTCCCTATTTCCACACATGCCTTGACTTTCTAGGGCAGCACCTGCAGCTCTCTGCTTGAGGCTTTCCTTGGTCGCAGGTTCATGACAGGCCCACATGCCATGGAGTTAACTGTCCTGGGAGTTGAGGGTGGGTGCGTAAATATGCCAATGCCTTTGTCCCTTGGGTGAACTAACCTTGAAACATGTGCTGTGTAGTCTCACAGAGACATCAAATGGGATCGAGTCCCAGTTATCCACTGCAAAAACTGGCTCATAAACACACCCTTTGTTGTCTTTCTTCTCACCTTGTCTCCCTTCCCTAGACCCTTATCAATGTTCCTAGGATTACCTCCAAATTCTTATCTTGCCATCTACTCCTGGGAGAACTCAACCAAAGGCAATAGAGGGGCCTTTGCAGAGGTGAGAGGCACACAGCACAGGCATGCAGTGAGTGCTGCCATATTGCACCTGTGTAAAGCTGCTCAGAGACCATGAAGAGCTGGTCACTGCAGTGACCACGGGGGCAGAAGTCAGGTGAGACTGAGAAGATCTGAAGTGGCACATACAGGTGTCATATGGGTGTTTGATCCACCTGAGAAAAAACAGTAAAGTTCATAGATGTTGTGTAGGCCCTGAGGAAGTATTCACCCCATGCAGTGACTGTGCTCAGCACTACCTGTGAGTCGATGCTTCTAAGCCTTGCCATTTGTGAAATGGGTACTATGATCATTATCCACATTTTACAAATGAGAAAACTGAAGCCCAGATGGATTAAGTAACTTGCCTAAGGTAATACAGCAAGAAAAGGGCAGGGGCAGGACTTGAACCCAAGGCAATTTACTTCCAGAAGCTGTGCCTTTAAGTTCATGGTTAAGGATGATGTGCCTTGACCATTATTATGATAATAGCAGGGTTACCATGGCCAACAGAGACATTCAGGCACCCTGTCCCATTGACCTCTGACAAGACTCAGTTCATTAGCTGAGTGGGTGTGTGTGTGAGTGTGAGTGTGAGTTTGTGTGCTTATGTATTGAGTGATGGGAGCAAGGGGAAAAGGTTAAAATGTAGAGACCGCATTCCCTGAAGTGTTATCCAAGGAAATAACCCCCCACCCTTTGCAATCAAAGCAGAAGCTGGGTCTGAGTCTCGGGTCTTGGTTTGGGTCTTTTTCCAGGACCTGAGGCTGTTTCTAAACTATACTTTAACTTACTGACCATCAAATAAGCACAAAGAAAACAACTTTTTGATGAGTTAAGTGTAAATGAGTCAGAGGCAGACAGATTAAATTTTCCCTCAAATGCTCATGGGTTAAAAAAATTATAGTCTCCAGAGAGGCTGGCTCCTTGAGGACTGAGTTTTTGCCAAGTCAGCACATTGGAGGAAGAGTCTGTGACTCTCTGCCAAACCCCAAGCGCCACCGGCCTCCTCGCCTTGGCTTCTTGCTGAACCCAGGAGGAATCCATCTTCCTAAATCCTGTTGTCTGTCAGAACTGGGGGCCCATTTCTGTGCAAATGATTCATTGTTATAATTTGTGCCACTCCTCACAGACTTACGGACTTTTTATTTTTTACATCAACTCCTATGTCGTATTTCAAAAGTCTCCTTTCTGTCCCTGTATCCCTCCTGCCCTTCTACCATCTCTTTGCCAACAAATTCAAAACGAGTCAGCGACAGGCGTTCTTTGAGTCTAGCCCAGAGTCTCACTCTGCCTCTGGCAGTGTATTTCTGACAGGTGCAGAACAGGCAGGAGAAATGACAGCACCATGCAGAATGCAAGCAAATATGGCACTGTGAATCATCGTTTCTCCTGCTAGGATCCGTCTGGGTTATAGTGAAATCACCTTTTCGGACAGTTTTTGTTCTTTTACTTGAACAAAGAAATCACTTGTGGATATTATTGATCTTCCAATTCTTTTTAAAGAACGCAACGATTAGAAAAGGATTAGAATACTTTTGAGTCGCTGGATACTTCTCATTCCAAGTTTTTGTGGTAAAAATGTGTTCTCCATTGCAGTGTGGCTATAAAAACAAAAGTGCAGCAAGACCATTGATGTGCCTCTGAATTCTGGCTGCAGAGGGCAGCGGATGACATTTACAGGGAGCATACAGGCTGACTGACGGTTGAAAACTGAGTGCAAACTGGACTACCCAGCCTTGACTTGTTAAATTGCAGGCAATGCTAGTTCCAAGGTGGGTGAAATGAACAATCCAGAGCCAGGAAAATAAACCTCTTCCCTTTGCATTTTAATGCCAATGGATACAGTTTCTAAAATAGAGTTGCTGGCACCTGCCAATTCCTTTGCATTTGGCTCGGGTTTTAATGAGCGCCCAGAGTGTAGTTGCCTCTCACAAGCTTTTTGCTGAGCATCCAGCTAATGCCTCAGACCTCCACTTGTGGAACTTCTGGCGTCCCCACCTGCAATATTCCAGAGGACTCGTCCGTTCAGGCACTTTTTGTTCTATGGAGCCTGGAAGGCGCTTGGATCTGAGAGTGGAACAGAGTTCAGAGAACATGCACATCAGCCTGTCGAACATTCTGCAGGGGTGGTGACATACAATGGCTTAGAGTAGTGCCCATTTAATGGCTTGCATACAGCTCACCAGAGGATTCTGAAGTGCAGCCTCCTCTAATACTGAGCTGTATGTGTGGAAGCCACGGTGAAGTTGAACAGCAGATGGAAAACTCCACCAAACCTTTTATTGGCCATATGTCACTTTTGAGTGTTGGCCAACAAACTAAATTTGCAGCTAATATATAATGATTTAAACAGCAAAAAAGAGCAGCTGCACTTCGATTTCTGATGTCTTTTCTCCAGGCTCCCCTAGCTTGCTAGAGTTTCTTGAGCTTTTTTCTTTAACCCTGTGCTGTCTCCCTGAATCTTCACCAGGTGGCACCATCTTCAGCACTACAGTGTAAGCGGCCTCCAACTTTGCTGGCTTAGCTCCCTGCTGCTTCTTTGTCGTGGGCCAGTATTTCTAACTTTTTGCTATTATTATCATTACTATTCAATTTGATAAGAAATACTACAAAACATAAGACTCCGGTATTTTTGTACTTTCACCCACTTGGCTATCTTCTTTTTTTCAAATCCCTCATGGGCACAGGGCCCCCTGTAGTCTCTTTTGGGGTGTCTGGGCTGGACTTCTGCTCAGCCTGTAGGGTTTGTCCTTAGGGTGGACTGTGGAAGGGCAACTCATTCTGCTTTATGAGGACGTGACCTGGGATGGAGCTCCCCTGGGAAACTCACCTCTCTTACTGTCAGAATCATCTAGAAGGAAATGACTGATGTCAGAAATAAGGAGAACGGGCCGCCTCCTGGCTCTTAATTCTTTTCTAGCTCTTCCAGCCGATGCAATTGAAGTGGCAAGTCTTCACTCCCAGTGGCCATGAGCATACTGGCTGGCCTAGTGCTTTCAGTGTCCTGGAAGAAGAGGCTCCTTGTTACAAAGTGAGGGTTATGCAGTAGCTTTTGGGGTCAAAGTGCTGGAAACAGCCAGGAAAGGAGTGGGGAACCATATGAATCTAAGCTTGCATGTCTGCCAACCACTAACTCAAAAATTCAGTTTAGAAATATACGATTGCTGAGGTCATGTGATCATAAAATGGCCCTAAAGTTGCCATTGTAACCGTCTCCAACTCAGGTTACTGTCTATTGATTTTCCTGAAAAACTCACACATCTCCCTAAGGTTATTCAAAAGACTGAACAGCATTGTGAATAAAAATTATAACAGAGTACATCAAACTCAATGATTTCTGTAACATCTGGAGCAAAGCACATTAAATGAAGAGTGAAATCTACATTCATCATGGGTGTTTGGGTTTGCTTTCTGTTTTTATAAAGAGAGGAAGTAAGAAATATCTTTCCTGTAGGGATTTTTAGTTATCTGTTCCTGTGCTACACTGGACACCTCACGGAAGAATTATAACCTTGGTTTTTGTATTTGTAGGAGTTGATTCTCTTTTTAGGTTGCATTAAGATTTTGTCCTGCAGCAACTTCACATGGGGGAATTTATCCTACAGATAGAACTGCTGCATGAAATAACATGTGTACGTGGTTAATCATTTCATCCTTATTTATAAAAGTAGGAGATTAGAAACAACCCAAATGTTTATCAATAGAGGACAAACTTACAATGCAACCATACGCTGGAAAGGGCTCCAAGACATTCGTTAGCGAAAGTCAAGTGTAGAACAGATTGGATAGTACACTATCTTTTAAATCCGTGTAATATTTGTTTGTATACACAGAAAGAAATTTCGGAAGGATACATACAGAAGTAAGCTGAGGGGACAGCAAGGACAGAGTCTATAGGAGAGAATAGGCCACTTGCTTCTCAGCCTCTCAGAATCTGGCTTTTGTGTCCATTGTTCTAAAGAAAAAATTCCCTACCGGCTCACCTATCTTCTCCTAACTGCCAGTTGTGAGCTTCCTTGATCCCTCTGACTGTTGTTGACCATTCGCTCCTTCACAGTGAGGCAACTCCAGTGTAGAACAATCAGAAATTCTGACATTTGAAATTCTGCAGCTCTGCTGGTGAGGGAGCTGGTATTTCTGAGCATGTGCTGTCTTTGCAGAGGTTATCTCTTTTAATCATTACAACGGCCCTTTGAGAGAGGTACTATGGTTATCTCCACTTTCCAAATGAAGAAACTAGGGCTCAGAGAGCTTAATTAACATGTCCTGAGTTGTGTAACTCCTGAGTGATGGGGTCAAGAGTGAGCCCCAGATGGCTAGTCTCCAATGCAAGTGTCTGAGCATTTTGTGAATGGGCAATGCAGCAATGCTCCATTTACTGCTTTTGTCTTCTCTTCTGACTCTGCTCTGGCCTATTTCTTCTTTTTCTCTTCTTCTTCGTCTTTTTTTTTTTTTTTTTTTTTTTTGAGACAGAAAATCGCTTTTGTTGCCCATGCTGGAGTGCAATGCCGTGATCTCGGATCACCGAAACCTCCGCCTCCCAGGTTCAAGTGATTCTCTTGCCTCAGCCTCCTGAGTAACTGGGATTACAGGCATGCACCACCACATCTGGCTAATTTTGTATTTTTAGTAGAGACAGGGTTTCTCCATGTTGGTCAGGCTGGTCTCGAACTCCCAATCTCAGGTGATCCACCCGCATTGGCCTCCCAAAGTGCTGGGATTACAGGCTTGAGTCACCATGCCGGTCCTACTGTGGCCTATTTCTTCCACTACTCTTGTTCATATCCTGACTCCTTTACCAGCTCTTCTTTTTTCTTCTTCTCAAACAAAGGTGTCTTCAAGGTCCCACCTTTGTTCTCCTCTCTGTAGTTACCCTCGCACTACCTCTGAAAAGCTTTGACTCTCACCCAGTAGGTTTGCTTTCTGAGTCCACGTCTGTATTTTCAGACACTCATTTCCACCTGCTTGATGGACATTGCCACCTGGACCTGCTGTAACTAGGGGGCCAATACTTCCTAAACCCAATACCTCATCATCCTGCTCACAATTTGGTTCTTCTCCTTGTTTCCCTTTTCTGATAATACTACCTCCGAAACTTCCCATCCTTTAAGCTCAAAACCTTAGAGAAGGTTTTGATTCCTTTTTTCTCCCTTGCTTCCAGTTTCCAATAATTAAAATATTATGCTGTTTTGGGTTCTGCTGCCTTCATGTGGCTCTGTTGCTCATGACATCTTGCCTGGGAAGTGTTCTTCTAACTAACCATCCCCTTGTATGGGATGTTCTTATCCTATCTAACCAATAATCCTGATATAGTATGCCACCCATGAGATCAATGTGAGGGAAAATTTCAGATGTGAAACATACAAAAAGACTTTGTAAATGGAAAGGCCAGGAGTATGAGTTATTATAAAGCTGCAATCCTCCTTAAATTATAAATTTAGTGAGGCCCCAATAAAAATAGCAGCAGGTTTTAAAAAATATTCTTCTGTAACCAGGCAAGCTGATTTGAGAGTTCTGATGGAAAAATAAGTATACTAGAATATCCAAGAAAGTTCTGAAAAAGAGGACTAAAAAGAGTGAACTAGCCCAAATAGATATTGAAATTATTATAAAATGTTGGCCATTAATATAGCTTAATAACTGTACATGAATAAACAAGTAGAATAGACATAATAGAATCAAATTGACCCCAATACTTATAAGGATTTAGTATTTCTTAGATGTTGTGAATCTTTATCAGTGGGGAAAATTTTTACAGTGCAATAAATAGTGCTGGGACAATTGGGGAGCCATCTGGAAAATAATAAAGTTGTATCTCTCCTCACTCTCCATACCAAAGTGAGTGCCAGATGGAATATCAACATGCAAATTAAATTATCAAAGTTCTAGGAAAATAATTGAAAATTTAAAAATGATCATGGCATAGAGATGGCCTTTCTAAGCATGATTAAAATCAAACATTTCTGCATGATAGAAAATACTATAAATAAAGTCAAATTCTGAACAGGCAAAAATATTTGTAACAAACATGTCAGACAGAGGGCTTAATTTGTTAAAATATAAAGAACTTCTACAAATCAATAGAAAAAAAGATCGAAACCCTAATAGAAAAATTGGCAAAGTAGATGAGCCAATAGCTCACAAAAAGAAACACAAATGGTATTTAGATATCTGAAAACATGCTTAGGCTCCACACAATAAGCAATTGTAAATTAAAACTGTATTTTTGACCTTGTAGCCAAAGATGATTAAAATGTATTTTCAGTCACCTATTTTTGACAAGATTATGAGGAAACAGGCATTCATAATTTTTTTTTTTTGAGACAGGATCTCAGTCTGTCACTCAGGCTGGAGTGCAGTGGCATGATTTCAGCTCACTGCAACCTCCACCTTCCGGATTCAAGTGATTCTGCTACTTCAGCTTCCTGAGTAGCTGGGATTATACGCATGCACCACCATGCCCAGATGATTTTTGTATTTTTTGGTAGAGACTGGGTTTTGCCATGTTGGTCAGGCTGGTCTTGAGCTTCTGACCTCAGGTGATCCGCTCACCTAGGCCTTCCAAAGTGCTGGGATTACAGGTGTGAGTCACCACGCCCGGCCCATACATATATATTTAGTTATGTAAACAGAACAACCTCTAAAGAGGGAAATTTTTGAATATCATCAAAATTTTAAATGTGCATACCCTTTCATGTATCAATTGCATGTTTGGGAATTTCTCCTACATTTCTATTTATACTTATGTCTGAAGAAATCTAAAGATGTTTGCTGCAGCACTAAGTGTAATAGTATGCTTTATCAACTCAAAAAAGAAATGAAAACAGTCACAAGCATGGAGCCTGCCATGCTTACCCTCTGCTTGAAGCCTCCCAGTTGATTTCTGCCAGCGATGAAAGTTTTTGTAATCCGGCCCCAGCCTGCCCTTTCTTTCTCGCGTCTTTCTTCCCTCTGTACTCCCTACACTCAGGCCAAATGACCACACTGTTTGTCCTGCACTTTCCCATCTCCAGATCTCTCTTTGTGCTGATCCTGCTGCCTGGCTGATCCTCTCTCCAGCCTTTCCCCTCTTCTTCATCTGTGTGAATACTAACCCGCCTTACAGGCCACCTCTTTCTGAAGACATCTTAGAACTCCACGCAATTCCCCATCCCCAGCTGAAAATAGCCACCTCCTCTAAATTGACATGATCCTTCTTGCCAAACGATTACCTTGTATTTTCTTCCAAGAATAAAAATATATTCATATATTTTCTGATATTAAAGTATGTAATATGCACATACTTTAAAAAGTGGAAAATGTCAGGGCTCATCCCCATACATGTACATGTGTGTGGTGTGCGGGTGTGGGTGCAGAGAAGAATAAAGGAAAAATAAATTTCCTGAAGTAGATATCTGGGTCAAAGACTATGCATATTTAAAATGTTGATATATGTTTCCAAACTGATCTCTGGATTCAGAATTCACTCAACAATATTTATTGAGAACATAACATGTGCCAGGAACTATATGCTAGATATTTAGGCTGCAATGAAGAGCAACACCAGATGTGGTCTCTGTCCCTGTGCCAAATCAAACAAAAGGGATTTGATCTAGTTGTGAATTCAAGGATGACTTCCTGGTGGAAGTGACATTTCAGGTAAGGCCCAAAGGTGGCATAGGAGATAACTAAACTAATGGGAGTTAAGAGGTGTTCGTTCAGTGCCTGTATAAATGTGGCTGGACAGGGAGCTGAAGAAGGCTGGGATGGCTGGAGTGGAAATGAGGCAGAGTGTGGTGCCAGATGAGGCCAGAGACACGTGTAGGGAGCATACCATAGACAGATTTGTAGGTCTTGTTAAAGATCTTACTGTTTTTCTAACAGCAAGGAGAGGTAAAAGCAAGGTTTAGGGATCATATTTGTATTTCAAAAGGATAAATTCAGCTGAGTAGAGAGAACTGATGAACAGAGGCAAGAATGAAGACAGGTTGACAAGGTAGGAGGGTATTGCAGCAGTCCAAGTGACAGACGGTAGTAGCTTAAAGTAGTCCGAATTGCAGACTGTGATACACAGCTTGGACCAGCATAGTCAAAGCAGACATAAAGAAGAGCAGATCATTTTGTGATTTTACCGATTGATACCACTATCAGAAATGGATATCATTGGTCAATTTTGCCATTGCCAATCCAAAGTGATAGTATATGTGTGTGTTTAATATATATTATGTTGTACATAGTATATATAATTTAAAGTATGTATTACATATGTAAAATTTTTCCTTTCTTTGATAATTGCTAAGGTTGAATATCTTTTCATATTTCATTGACCACTTTCATTTCTATTTATCTGTTCTTTTGAATTATCTCTACATATCCTTTGTCTATTTTCTTATTGGGGCTTATGTTCTTTTCCTGTTTGGGATGCAGTCCAGGATCTCACATTGCATTTAATTATCATGTCTTTGTTGTTGCCACTGATTGATGATAGTTTCTCAGGTGTGTACCTTTTTATTAATGATTTGAATAAATTGTTGTTATATTGATGCAGAGTAGCGCTTGGTAAGAATCCAAGTGCAAAATCAAGGCAATCTTAAAGCAATTTTAAAAAATGATGACCTGTGACATTTGTTGCAAATGTTTTTTTCCGGTTTGTCCTTCTGTTTGTTTAACTTATTTTAAGTGTGGGTTTGTGTGTGTTTATGTGTGATATCGTTGTCAAATGAATCGATCTTTTCCTTTATTATTTCTAGCTTTGGTAGAATGCTTAAAAGTCCTCCCCATCCCAGGGTTATGGTGAGTTATCCTCTATTGCTTTTACAACCATACATTTTCCAGGTCATATCCAATACGATGCAAAACAGACATCTTTACCCTATTCCTCTATTCATCCCCCCTCCCACCCCACGCCTCCAACTTTACCAGATAGGGCAATAAAATACAGTGCTGATGTGTCCCTTATGGTATAAATTCAGCAATGTCAGATTCTTGCTCTACAGCTCTCCTCCAAACTGCTTTGACTGCAAAAGACCTAACTTGGGTCTTCACAAAGGTCTTTCCTGAACCAGTGCTATTTTTTAATTGCTTAACCAATTCTACCTAATTGTAAGTTCCCTGAAGTCAGGAACCAGATCTATTTTATTTTGTGCAATACTCATGTGGCTGGGCCTTTATTTTATTTTATTTTATTTTGATGGAGTTTTGCTCTTGTTGTCCAGGCTGGAGTGTAGTAGCACGATCTTGGCTCACTGCAACTTCCGCCTCCTGGGTTCAAGCGATTCTCCTGTCTTAGCCTCCCGAGTAGTTGGGATTACAGGCATGCGTCACCATGCCCAGCTAATTTTTTTATTTTTAGTACAGACGGTTTCTCCATGTTGGCTAGGCTTGTCTCGAACTCCCAACCTCAGGTGATCTGCCCACCTCAACCTCCCAAAGTGCTGGAATTACAGGCATGAGTCACCGTGCCCGGCTGGCTGGGCCCTTTTTAACAGCCTCTGTCAACATAATATTTCAATGCATTATCCCCATGAGAAAAACACAAACCCTTACCACATTGATGAAAACATAGATATTCTCAAAGTTTTGTGAGGTAGTCATTAGAAGTGAAGGTCTGTCATAAATCATATAGCAAGACAGTCAAATTTCTACATGGGGAAGTATGTTTGCCCACTTCCTCATCTCCTCTCCTCTCCAGTCACTCTCCAGCAAGGGTAAAAAGCCTACTCAGCAAAATTAACACCCGCAAAAAGCCTAGTAAGGATGAGATATTTTTCTTCAAACTTCCCTTAAGGGTTCCCGTTCATCATGACTGTAATCTCTTGATGTTTTCATTAGACAACTTTGTGCATGCCAGAGAGTCAATAAGTACTCCCAGGATCAGTGAATTGGTTGGTAATCCTGTCCTGATACTTGACTCACGTAGTGTCTTTGTTGGAATCTAGGAGATAAACAAGACTATTTTCTTTTCTAATTGCTTCTTGTTTTCCTTTTACAGAAAGAATTAGGGCTCTATTGAAATCTTACCACCATTTTATGGGCTATGAGGTCAAGTTCGTTATAATAAGGATCCATCTTAAATTCTCATCAAAGGGCTTCATTACTGAAGCAGCATTTTCTTAAGTGATCCCTTAGCACAGACCCAGAGGACAATATTACTGCAAAGTGAGTGGATGGTCTGGGTGAGCTAAAAATAAGGAGTTCACCTTTCTGTCCTGGGTGGCCAGAGAGATCTAAATCAATTTGGAATAAAACCTCAGGCTAAAAGGCAACAGTTCCCAAATGAGAAATGATCTCTTCCCTGAAGAGTGGGAAGGAGAAAGGAGCTGAAATGCTAGTGCAACACTGGATACAGTAGATGTGAACAATTTTGGTTCTAAGGAGCAAGCCATGGGCACAGCGGCAGCTGTTTGACTTCAGTTGACCTGATGCCACACCAGAGTTTGATTTCAAAAAGAGCCATGGGACATTTGAATCTCAACTGGGCACCGGGGAACAAAATGGAAGTCAAGTTGAAGTTATTAAAGGACTGATGTCTCAGCACCTAACTCTAACCTAATGGTGAGTGGAATCATTTTCCCTCTTTTCCTCTTGTCTTTCATTTCCTAATGACCCACCCCCCTTTCTGGGTCCTTTTCAGCCTTAATTCACCTCTAACAAGTTCACCTTAGGTGAAGCTATCTCTTGTTGGTGATGTGACTGGAGGTAAACCACTTTCTCTCTCTTAGCCTCATCTTAAGACAATAAGGAAAATAATGAGTGATAATGTGGGTAGAGCAGCCAGCACAGTAATGGGTACCCAGCAGGTGCTCCTGTGATTTGTATTAAGAGAATCCAGTTTTCCAGCTGTCAAGATACCTCAGCCTTCCTCTTTCTATTGGGCCATTGGAAGGGAGATTCCTCAAGCGACATGGACAAGAGGCATACTCCTTTCTGATTCCTGGCCACAGCAAAGTTCTCAGCATTTAGATTTCTTGCCCATTCTGAAAGCCTGGATGATGGCTCCCTAGTATCTCTTCAGATGCCACAGCCCATGAGTTATGGCTTCCGCTGACCTCTCCGCAGGGTAGGACGATGAGCTGGCAACAGCTGTGGGAGCTGCAGTAAAGAGCCCGCAGAATCAAAGCTGCAGCTGGGTTAATGACACTGTGGCATTGGGGTGGCTGTCTTGAGGACCATAAAAAAAGAAAGGAAAAAGAAAAACAAGAAAAAAAATCCCAAACCTCAAAACAAAGACAGATGTTTTGACTTAGGAAAAGAACATAGAGCGCTATCAGTTCAGATATTTGTTTTCCTAACAGCAAATTGATACTAAATTGGGTTAAAATAAATGGGAGGTTGTTTTATATTTATAACAAAATTAACTCAAAAAGGAAATGAAAATTCATTCCTCTCTATTCTTCCATTTCCCCTTCTTTCTTCATTTTCCTCTCTCTTCCTCCAGTACAAAAACAAAACAAAACGAAAACTCCCTTCCTCAGAATTATTCCATGGGGATTAGTTGGGCTGACCCAGAGATGTGGTGGGTGTAATCTATATATGGGAATCTTGGAAATTCCACCCCTCAACTTTTTCTGCTAAGTATACTTGAATCTGACAGTGACAGAGACCTCAGTTAATTAATTAATTTTATTTTATTTTTTGAGACAAGATCTGGTTCTGTTGTCCAGGCTAGAGTGCAATGGCATGATCTTGGCTCACTGCAAGCTCTGCTTCCCAGGTTCAAGCAATTCTCATGCCTCAGTTTCCTGAGTAGCTGGGATTACATGCGTGCACCACCATGCCCAGCTAATTTTTGTATTTTTAGTAGAGATGGGGTTTCACCGTGTTGCCCAGGCTGGTCTTGAACTCCTGAGCTCAAGTGATCCACTCACCTTGGCCTCCCAAAGTGCTAGGATTACGGGTGTGAGCCACCACACCCAGCCAACCTCAGTTAATTTAAATGTGAGTTTAGCATGCTAAATAATGGCTAGCAATGCAGGGAGAGAAGGATTATCACCTGTGTTTGCAGATACTCAAGCCCTGGACTGGGATTCATGAGCCATAGGTTTTAGTTCTGTGTCAGCCCCTCAACTGACATATTACTTTGGGAAAATAACTCAACTTCTTGAGGACTCCACTTTCTACTATCTCTTTCTTGTCTAAAATTCAAAGTCTTTGTCTTGGGCAGGACTTCTGTGTGTAGTGATGTAGGTTAGATGCCTATACTGGTGGAAGGTATAGCTTGAAATCCAGCCCTTGTTCCTCTTGCCAAGACTCTGCCTTCCCAGAGGGGCCACTTTTCGAAATAGGCTCAAAGCACCTATGTGCCAGCCCTGACCTCGATTATGGGCCTGAGAAAAAAATGTCCTCCCTAAAGTGGGGCAGAGACAAAGAATAAGAAAGACATTTTTGAGAGGCTGGGAGCTGAAAGCCAGTTGATGTAACTATGCCTGCGGGATGATCAAGAGTGATCACAAGACAAGGGATGTCTGCAGGAGACAAGATGAACAGTTTGGAGGGTGGAGAGGAGGCTGAACATCTAGAGTTTGAAGGAACCCAGGAAGGAGTCTGAAGAGAACAAGGTAAATATCTCTCCTCCCAACAGCAGGGTGACTTAGAGTGCAGTGTAGCCTCAATTTAATAAGACACAGAGAAACCAGATGGAGGGGACTGCACACCCCACTGACCTACAGAGTTATGACAGATGCTATGCTGTGGCTGAGGATAGAGAGGTGGTTATAGGAGAATGGAGTGGGGGACAGGCTGGGAGAAGGTGGAAATAAGAGTAGAACATGAGGATAAAATAGACTCAAAGCCCATGCTTTCAGGTAATGAAGAACTGTGATTTATGTACTGTCATGTACATAGAGTTTTTCCCTTCTAGAATCTGCTCCCTGAAGTAAAGTGGTGTGCATTGTGCCTGACTACATCTGATTGACAGGTCTCTCATTGTGTCTCTCATCACAGGCATCCTAAGATGAAAAGATGCTGAAGATAAGTGATGAGGAAGTGAAAGGTCCAAAGTGGTGTTATAAATAAAAAAAAGGCTTTAACATCAGGTGTTAAAAATACAGGAAGATTCTATCCGGAATTCCCTAGACCTGTTTTTTTTGAGATGGTGAGATAATTATAATCTGGAAGACAAGAGCAGGAAATGTGAATAAGTTTAAAAAAAAAAAAAAAAAAAAGACTGTAAAGATTGGGGCTGGGAGGAGGTGAGTAAATCCTCAACCTACTCAGATGTCTTCAGGAGAAGGAAAAAAAAAAAAAAAAAAAAAAAAAAAGGCTTCCTGGTGTCCAAAGAGAAGGTTGGAGCAAAATGAAAAAAAATAAAGAAACCTCTTTCCAAAATATATTCAGACTTGTCACAACTGGGAAAATTGGAAGAGATTCTATTTGAAGAATTCCCAGGGTAAATTCGTGGCTGGGGGTGAAGGCACTGTGGAAAGGGTGCTTTGGCCTGGGACTGGGATGGGGAGGAGCATCCCAGAACCAGAAGCAGGGCCCTGGCATAGTTACGTGGGAGCTAAGAAGCAGCCAGCAGCAGTAGGTTGAACTCAAACTGACTTTCATGCCAAGCAGGGTCAAGTGCAATGTGAGGGTTGGTGAAAATCCCTGTTACAGTTGTCAGTATAGATCGTGCTCCCTGGATTTTCCCAAAATGTGCTGAGAGGTTTCCGTGGGAGTTGTGTGAGCTGACAGCCCACATGGGGTGCTTAAAACACCAGAGGCAAATGTAGACCTGGGAAGCAGTTCTGCCTTCTCACCTGGTTTGCAGGCTGAGGAAGAGAAGGAAGCAGGCACACAAGAGTGGAAACAGCTCTGGGTCACATGAGTTCAATGTCAGGTTCTAGCCCTTCTGCAGACGGCTGACCTTACTTACCTAGTGGGCTTTGATGTAGTTTGGATGTTTCCTGCCACCAAATCTCATGTGGAAATATGATCCCTAGTGTTGGAGGTGGGGTGTGGTGGGAGTTGTTTGGGTCATGGGGGCAGATCCCTGGTGAATGGCTTGGTGCTCTCCCTGCAGTAATAAGTTCACATGAGGTCTGGTTGTCTCATAAAAAGACTCTGAGACCTCCCTTCTTTCTCCCTCTCTTGCCATGTGCCACACCTGCTCCCCCTTCACCTTCTGCTTTGATTGTAAGTTTCCTGAGGCCTCACCAGAAGCGGATCAGATGCTGGTGCCATGCTTGTACAGCCTGCAGAACTGTGAGCCAAATGAACCACTTTTCTTTAGAAATTATCCAGTTTCAGGTATTCCTTTATAGCAACACAAAACAGACTAATATAAGCTTCTTGGTCTTTAAGGTTCTTATGAGTTCTCTGAAGCTAAGATAAACCTCTTGGCCCTCTACATAACATCCTCGCCTCAGTCTTCATGAAATGCCAGAGGCTTGTTCACATTAGGATGACCACAGCTGGGGATACCAATAACCCCACGAAGAAAGCCTTTCCATGGACATCAGGGCCTGGTACACCATCCATGCAGCTTGTTTTCACATGCCACACAGTTCCCTGCTGTGAGAGCCACTGCTAGTAAGACATCCAGTGCTTGCATACAATACTGAGAATCCTATCCTAAAACACCCCTGTTAGGCTGTGATATGGTTTGGCTGTGTCCCCACCCAAATCTCATCTTGAATTCCCACATGTTGTGAGAGGGACCCAGTGGGAGGTAATTGAATCACAGGGGCAAATCTTTCCCGAGCTGTTCTGATGATAGTGAATTAAGTCTCATGAGATTGATGGTTTTAAAAAGAGGAGTTCTCCTACACAAGCTCTCTCTCTTTGCCTGCTGCCATCCATGTAAGACATGACTTGCTCTTCCTTGCCTTCTGCCATGATTGTGAGGCTTCCCTAGCCACACGGAACTGTAAGTCAAATTAAACCTCTTTCTTTTGTAAATTGCCCAGTCTCTGGTATGTCTTTATTAGCAGCATGAAAATGGACTAATACAGGCTGGTATCATTTTCTTAATGAGCAAATGAGAAATATATTCAGCAGAGGTATATGACCTACCCAAGGTCACAGAGTTGGGAGTCAAACCAAACTGTGTTTTTCCTACTATGCCTTAATCCTCCTCATGACATCTATGTCCATACTTACTCCTGGAACTGCCCTCATTTTCTCAAACTCCCAACTTATTATTTCAGAACAGAATTCTGTTCTTTGTAGCTATCTCTCATAACTTCAAGGAAATACAAGTTATTGGAACAGATACACTCAAAGAAGCTCACCTTTGGCAAACACTGTCAAGTTAAGATTTGTAAGCCACAAAAGAAAATCAAGTAAAATGATATTACTTTGCTTCTTTAAATCCGTAAAACCAAAGATCTCCAGTGAACCAGAAAATCTCTCTATGAAAATCATTAAGCTAAAAATAAACTTTAAAAATTGACTGGCAATCAACAAGAAAAGTAGAAATTTTAAGACCTTCAGACAAGAGCAGTAATTATATTATTGATCCAAAGGATTAAGGCAAAAAGGAGGAACTTGGGGATAGAGTATGACTAATGATTGCTGCCCTTTCTCTGGGAACTTTGAGGTACAATGGGTGATTAAGGTTTGGAACACCAGGAGGAAGCCACTCTCTCTATACCCCCAAATCCCATCTTAAAGAAGTTTGTTCAATAGACTATACCTCAAAGCAGTTTTGCTAGCAACTTTGAATGTGGCCATATGATAGAATAAAGTACTTTGTAAGCTGTGATGAGCTTTACAAAAACAAGTGCTGTCTCCATCCTGGAGGCTAGAACTTAGGTTTTTATCATGTTTGTATCCTTAGAATACTTGGACTCAGTAAGTATTCACTGAATGAATAAATCAAATATCCCACCAACAACATCCCTCTGATATTACTCCTAAATGAAAGGATTTGTGGGGCAGGCAGGGAGTAGGACAGGCAGTCATTTACTATGTATTTGCAGCCTTAACACTGCCTTGAGGACTTTGTTGCATCCTATTCTACTGTGAGGAATCCTGCAGAAACAGAGTCCTGCTATTGAGAGACAGCGTGGAGGAGATGACCTTGACATTCCCTTCTAGAGCCTAGATCCTGGGATTGCGGATGCATAAGGGTTCCCCTGGTGACCCCATGTGGCTTTCGCTTTACTTGCTCACTGCCACCCACAGCTGGTGGCCCAGCTGGGCTGTCTCAGGTTGTTCATTTCAGCTCCTACAAATTCAGGCCTCCCTTGATTTCTATCATCTGACCCTTGGAATTTTCCTTCCAAAATCATAAATGAATCCACAGAAGGTATGCTGGAGCAGTTTTTTTTTTTTTAGGTTACTCTTGATAGTAGATTCCAGTCACTCATTTACTCAGCAGATATTAGTACTCGCTTACTAGGTGCCAGAACCCTACTCTTATTCACGGTCTAGTTCTGAACAACACAGACAGGTCCCTCTTGTCATGGAAACTGTATGCTAGTGCCTGGGAGAAGAACCCCCGGAGAGTGAGTTCCTCTGTGACTGGCCTCCACCTCCCCGCCCCACCACTAGACAGGCTTTGCAATAGAAAAGAACACAATAGCATGTCTGAAAGGTCCAGGGAGGAAACAGAGGTGGCCTCGAGAACCTCACTCTCAACAATTTTAAGTTATTAACTTTGGTTCATATGGTTTTTACATTCTGACTAGCCGAGGGACTGGGCTACTTGTGAAGATGGTCATGCTGAGTAGCAGAAACTGCTACCAGCCATGTCTGTCTCCCAGCCTATTACTGAATTACCTTTGAACCTTCTCTCTGCTTCTCAGTGGAAAGTGTGCAGCATAAACAAATTGACTCCGGTACTCAATGAAACTATTAGGATTGGAACTTAGGGAAAAAAATTCTGCTACCTTGACTTCAAAGTGTGCCCTGGTGTGAACCTGTCTGCCAGGGCATTTTCTTCTCTCTGTAGAACTGTATAGTATGGCTAGCTAGAAGCATCAGATCTCGGTTGTGTACTTGGGGCTCCTATGGACTCCTTTGAGGGCTGGGGATGGAGCAAGGCTTTTCTCTGCTCCAGGAGCATGGCGAGGATGTTCTGCCTCCTGAAGCAGAGAGCTCTTGTCCCCTCTGCCCTGGCTTTTTGCAAATAGCTTTCAGGGAGGGCACAGCTTCCATTAAAGCTCTTGCCTTTGCGGGCTTGCAAGAATGTTCTTAGTGAGAGACTACCCAACCCTCCAAAGAGTTCTGGTGAAAAGAACTGACAAATACGTGTGTATTAGTCTATTCTCATGCTACTAATAAAGATATATCTGAAACTGGGTAATTTATAAGGGAAAGAGGTTCAGTTGACTCTCTGTTTCACATGGCTGGGGAGGCCTCACAATCATGGTGGAAGATGAATGAGGAGCAAAGTCATGTCTTACATGGTGGCAGACAAGAGAACGTGTGCAGGGGAACTGCCCTTTATAAAACCATCAGATCTTGTGAGACTTACTGACTATCACAAGAACGGTACAAGAAGACCTGCCCCCATCATTCAGTTACCTCCCACTGGGTCCCTCCCACGACATGTGGGAATTATGGGAGCTACAGGTCAAGATGAGATTTGGGTGGGGACACAGCCAAACCATATCAACATGATTAGGTTTCCCTTAAAGATTCTGGTTGATGGAGTATTGTATCTGAATGCTGGGATAACTCCAGACAAATTTCAGTTTTATTTTTAGGAGCTCTTGAACAAGTCTGACCTGGGTTACCAAAACTGGTTTGAGAGGAGACTTCACAGCCTACCCCGCTCCCAAGGAGCTTGAGCCATTTGGCCAAAGATTTGTGAACTTCGAAAGATCGTTTCATCAGCTACCAAAATAAACTAATCAAAATAACTCTTTGAAGCTACCTAAAGTTCATTCTGGAACAAGACAAATTTATAAATATGGAAAATAATTAAAAATAAAGAATTGTTTTTTAGTAGTGGGAGGGGGCATGGGGAGAATAAAACTTTTCTACAAGATTCACCTTTGCCATAACAAGAATTTATCTGGTAGAGCTTTGTCCATTTCATTCTGTCCTGTTGGCTGATAATGTGTACATTGTCTTCTCAGTAGGTAGAATTCTGCCTGCCTTTTTCCCTTTTTCTGTTCCTCCTTTGAAGTGGGGAGGCACACAACCAAGACACGAAGGAACAAAGCCAAACACTACAAAACATTAATAGAATATTCACTCCAAATGAGATTTTTAAAGAGGCACTTTAAATGCAGCAAAGACCTAAGCACCAATATCAATGTTCCTGTAAGCAGAAAATAAAACCTACAAATAAAGTTTTAGTGGAAGGTGTATCATTTTATTTCATTAATATTCATATTCTGAACTCATATGTGCAATTGCAGAGAGCTTCATGAGACAATTTTGCTCTTAGGAAGCAAACAACAGCCCTAGACCAGCCTAATAAACATTCGAAAACATCACCCATACTGGGCACAGGTGTTTTCCAATTGCCGCCTGTGCTGATGTTTAGTGGCTGGAGCTCCGAGCAGTGTCATAATTTGTGCTCTGGCTTTGCATCCCACATGCCACTGGAATGAAATGGGGGGATTTGTCCTATCTCTTTGTTGGAGGGGATAGGCTTGAGATTCTCCTAGCAATATATCTGTCTTCTAGTTTACCGTATTTGTGGTCAGAATGATACTCCTCCCAGCCTCCCCTAACTATTCAAGGACTGGTTAACTGTGAGACAGGTGCTTGAAAGTCTCCTCCTGGTCTGCTCCACTGTTGAGCTGGTTTCTGACCCTCAGCCGGAGCACCGGGTAAGACCCTTCAACTTAGACTCCAGTGACCTTCTCTTGGCAGGTGCAAGGTGGTTAGACAACATATATATCCCACCCAGAAGCAAGAGCATTTTAATTTTTGATAAACTAGCCTGGCCCTGTAGAGGATCGTTGGACTATAGGAAATGATAGCTTGTGTTTGCATGGTGCTTTACTACTTATAGAGAATGTATATAACTCATCGTTTTATTCAACCCTTATGTTGGCATTTCCATTTTGCCTGACGCGTTGAGATACGACTTTTTCACTTTACAGGCTCCCAACACTGGGTTTTTGGTCCCAAGCCCTGGGTTGCTCCCTTCATTCCACAGCTGCTCTGAAGATAAACTGAGGATCATTTTGAATTCCCGAGGGAATTACCTCTCCGTTTAAAATTCCTTATGGTGATGTGGGGGTGAGGCCAGCAGATGAGAACATCCAGCTTAGAGACAAGGGGAAGGAACCCAAGGGAAAAACCAAGGATTTCAGCAGGATATATTTGAATGGGAAGAAATCCTCAAGAAGCCCTAGAGGGAGAAACCATAAAAATGATAGCTAAGAAACTGGAGAAGTGTCTGACCCAGTTAAGTAAGGTTTGGTTTAATCTCTTGATTCTGGTTGCTTAATTCTGGGACTGTTTGCTGTCAGGCCTGCGCAATCAGTTGGCCTAAGGAGATAAGGGACCTGTTTAGATTAACATCAGAAAGAAAAAATAGCACATTCTCCAGCAGAAGCATTAGTTTTCCTCAGCGAATAGACAGCGAAGGTAGAGCAGAGGAAAGGACACTGTCCGGCTCCACCACCTCCCACCTATGTGACTGGACCAACCACTGACTTCCCTGAGCCTGGATCTCCTCGTCTACCCTGCCATGCTGGGTGGCAGTGAGAGGATGAAGTGAGCTGATGTGGAGAGCACTGCAAGGAGAGGGCATAAGCCTGGCCTGGTCATGCCAGAGGCCTCCAGCCCCAAGGAGCAGAAGAACTCCCAGAACAGAAAGGGGTTCAAAGCATGGGCTTTGGAGACAGATTTGCTAGGGTCACATCTGATGCTGCTAGTCCTCCTTGGGCAAGGGCCTTACCCCCCGTGCCTCCGTTTTCTCCTCTGTAAAATGGGAATTATAGGGCTAATGCGTGGATCGAATGAGTAACCTGTTTACAATGGTGCTTGGCACACAGTCTGCGTTCAGTAGACGGTGTTAGTAGTTATTATTATTAGGAATGCCACTAGTATTGCTGTATTTTCTGTGATGGCTTTCTGACCTGGCCTCATATATCTAGACTCTTTCCTATCAAAAGCTTCTAGGTATTTATAGGTCTTAGACCCAACCCCAGATCTATTGAATCAAGATCTCTGTGCTAGAAGCCTGGGAGTCTGTATTTTACTAAATGCCCTGAGCAGGTCTGAAACCTGGTCTATGGGGCAAGTTCCTCAGGCATCCAATTTAGGATGAAACTTCCATCACTTAGGCCCACTGTGCCTCTTCTCAGCTACTCTACCCTCTGCCCACATCTAACTCTGCCACCAGAAAGGCCTCTATTTTCTCACATTTGTGTGAGGAATTGCTGTGTCTTCCGAGTACAAGTGGACTTCCCTGTGTCCTGGCTGTGCCCTGCTATCCCCACTGCCTGAAAACTGTCTTCCCCTCCCACGGGTAAGCCCTCCCTAGACTGGCCATATACTAATGTTGCACATTTTACCTTCTGCCAGACCTTCTCCACCTGTGCCCCCTCATCCAGCAGCTTTTCTCATGCGGCAGAGCTAGTGATGGCGACTTCTCCATAGGCCTGTCTCCTAGCCAACCTGAAATCTCCTTTCAGCTGGAAACTGGATTCCAGTTGTGAGAAACTAGGGAGCTTCAATTTGTGTGACCAGCTGGTGTTTCCTCATCCAGGGATGACTGGGCTGTGAGTGAGGAGACGATCTTATTCCCTTGGTGGTCAGATACTGTGTTTACCCTCACAGCCTCTGATACCTACTGGGCCTGCGTCATATGGCAGATGCTCCTCCCTCCGTGTCTTGTTCATGGTCTTTCCCTGTGTCTGGCCTGGTTCCCCCAAACGGCTCTGTTGCCACTTTACTCTCTCCACCATCACTGCCCACACAGGATGTGGGTCCCTTCCCCGCTGCCTTTGCTCAGGGAGTGAAACAGTCCCACGTAACCACCCTCTTTAGTCTGGCTGTCCCAACCAGGCCTCCTGGGCACAGCCCTCCACTTGAGGCACTGTGGCCCTCACCACTGGTGGGAGAGAGTTCTGTGAGTCTGGACTCACAGATGCCCCATGGTGACACAGAGGTCAGAGACAAAGCTTGGGGCCAGAGCCTAGCCCCAAATGGCAGGCCTCCCTGGAGACACAGGAACTGGCCAAGTGGCAGACATTCCTGGTGTTTCTCATTGCTGGGTTTGCCACCCCCTGGGGCTCACCACACGTGCTCTGAGGTCGGTCGTTTGACCTCCTTTGTTAGCAGATCGTGCCTTCCTCCCCGACGCCCTTGCCTTGCTCTGTCCTCTGCTACAACAAGGGTGAGCATGAAAGGCTGGCAGTGGTTGCAGGGGAGGATGCATTGTGACTTTTGAAGTGTGATATTTGGCACCCTGTCGTGGTGCAGGGAAGCCCTGATGGCCTGGAGCCGTGACTGGGGAAGATCCTCTGGACTCCCACATGGTCCTTTCTGCCAGGGCAGGGAGAGGGCAGGGGAAAGGCACAGGTGATGGTGCTATCCTTTAGGACTAGTCATTAACTTTTTTTGGTATAGAGTCTATTCCTTCGCCGATCATCAAAGCTGTTTTGTGCAGGAGCAGATGTATGACTTACACTTTAATGTATTCTTTCATTCAGTGAGTATTCACTGAGCACATACCTTGCCTGGGGCCTTGGAGTGGAGCTGTTGGGAACAAGGTCAAGTGAAGTAGAGGAGACAAGCCATGGCTCACACTGCCTGGGCTTGGGTGGGCCCAGCCCAGAGAATGGCTCTTAAATAGGATCAGACAACTCTCATATAAGAAAATTAAAGGTTGTCTAGATGCTATCCAGAACGTATGAAAGGATCAGAGAATCTTCTTCGGCTGTAGCATCTGGGGAGGTCTCAAGGTAGAGACAGCCCTGTGGTTGGCCTTGAAGGACAGGTGGGCCCTGTGGCCAGAAAGGGAAGGTGAGGACTGGGCAGTGAGTCAGCTGGAGCAGAGGAAGGCAGATGGGAAGCTTCTGGCATGTTCAGGAAGTGAACAGTGTTCTGTTTGCCTAGGGCCTGGGGTTTCTGAAAGGGAATAGTGAGTAAAAAGTCTGAAACAATTGGCCAAGGCAGGTCTATGGAAGGCCTTAGCCAACAGGCAAGGGGCTTTGAGTTGACTTTGTCTGGTAGGAACCACTGGAGTCTATCTTTAGTAGACAGATGAGTGAATGTGACAACAAATTATGCTTTAGGAAGCAGAATCACACTTTCTAGACCCGGAAAACCATCAACATAACATCTTGGGAGGAAAAGGATGGTGGCAGTGTGAATAGAAATGAAAAGATGAGAGCTCAAGGGTGTCCTGAGGGAGACTGCAGGATTTGACAACTTGACGGGGACATTTTTGGGGGGAGTGGATATCAAAGACAGCTGAGGTATCAAAAAGTCATTCTGTGCTTCTATATAGGGATTCCTGTGGCCTGGAAAGGTTAGTTCAGTATTCCCACACATTTATTAGTGTTTACTGTGTATCTCATGTAAGAATAAGAAATAGAGGAATAAAGGCGAACAAAACACAATGCTTGCTCCAAATGGAAAAGGGCTTTAGAGGAGACCCCAGGCTGGCCCACATTATTCTCTTTGCAAAGAAAATCAGAGATGGTCAAATGTTTTATTCAGTATCCTCCCCAAAGTGTGGATGAGGGAAAAGGGGCCCAGGTTCACGTCCTCCCTGTGTGGATAGCTCAGTGGCTTTGTTTGCCTTTGTTTTACTCCACAGCTATTTCTCTTGCCCCTAACATGGGGTGTGAGTAAGAGACTGTCCCCACTCCACTCTCTAGCCTTAAGCCCCCAAGGAATCCCAGTGTTTGAGGATGATCAGAGGAGCCAAAAAGAACCACCAGGTCCAAATAAGGAAGCGGACACAAAACAAGAGCTAAGGGATGGAAAGGAGGTCTCAGTGGGGAAAGGAACTGAGGGGCAGATGTAGGGTAAGTAGAGGGAGTGTTCCTGGTGAGAGTAACTGGGAGAGTAAAGGTGAGGAGGCCAAGAACATAGGGCGTGCTTGGGGAATGTTACATGGTCTTGTCCAAAGAGTGTAGGCTGAGCAGAGCCTTGTTTATAGCTAATATTTTGTTTTGTTTTGTTAATGAAGTCAAGAATAACAGTTGGAAATCTAACTGAGTGGTTTAGAAGTTGTGGTTTAGTTGTTTTTAGTTATACAGTATTCTGGGTTTCTTTTTGGGCCTAGAAACCACCTCAGTTTGTTAATCAATTGACAATAGGTCATTGATGAGGCAATTTCTCCATTCCAGCCCAGAAACATGACTGCTGGGCTTTGATTTTTGGAATAACATATCCTTGAGAAGAGGACTTTAATTACTCAGTGTCCCGGAGGTGGAAATCTCACTTCTTTCCTTATGAAGTCTGTTTAGAAACAATGAAATGTGTGGGTGACAAGACATATGTGGAAATATATAGAAATCACCAAGTTTCAAAAATATATTCATGGAAACTCAAATAGTTAAGGCCAGGACCAGGCCAAAGTTAGTCTTTTGTCCTCTTTTATTTCATCATTCTAGCTCTTCCGTCTCTTTCAAAGAGCAACTGGAACTATTATGACAACTGGATCTTTTTCATTCTAAATAAGAAGACAAGAAGGAACACCCAAGAGTAAGAGGAACAATTAATCAATTTAATTATCAGCAGTAAATTACCAGTAATTCTCTTGGTAACATTATGTGTTAGTATGATTAAAGTCAATATAAGAATAGTTTTTTTTTTTTCCTTTTTGGCAGGGCATGGTAGGGTGACGGTTGTTGGAGTTGGAGAGTTGATTTTCAAAACAAAAAATATTTCAACAAACCCAGGAGAGTCAAATCTCAGACATGTCTCCAAGCATGAGGTGTTGAACTTGGTACCTGATGGCTTTCATTCCCTAGAGCTGATGTAACACATCTGTGGCTTAAAACAACAGAAATTTCTTTTCTCACAGTTTTGGAGATCGAAGGTGAAATCAAGGTGTTTCTGCACCACATTCTTCTCTCTGAAGTCCTTCAAGGAAGAATCCTTCCTTGTCTCTTTGAGTTCCCAGTAGTTCCGGGCATTCCTTGGCTGAAGACTGCATAATCCTAATCTCTGCCTCCATGTCTACATGGCTGTCTGACCTGCGTGTCTCAGTGTCTGAACTCTCCCTCTGCCTTTTTTCTTATAAGGACACCTGCCACTGGATTTAGAGCCCACATTAAGTCCAGGATGATTTCTGAGCTCCTTAGCTTAATTCAATCTCCTTAGCTTAATTCAATTTGGACCTTATTTGTCCAAATAAGGTGACATTCACAGGTTCCAGGGATTAGGAAACAGGAACATCATTTGAGGGGCCACTATTCAATCCACAACGATGAAGATGCATTCTTTGCTGGCACGAGAATGTGCCCCTGGATGTTCAATAAATCTTTGTTGATGGACTGGTGGCATTTTAAACAGCAGAGCAGGGTTTGACTGGATTCAGTGTGAGGAGACTGGAGGGTGTAGCAAGTCTCTGTAAGTAAACTGCACTTGGAACAAAAGAGGTTATGTAATTTACTGGATGGATAGATTAAATTCATTTTACTAAGCACAGTATATTCTGAAACCCTGTCAAAAGCTTTCCTGGTAGACTCTGAGGCTGGGAATCCAAGATCCTTATGAAAGTCATCCATGTGACATTTTGTTGTTCATAACAAGCTTTGTTGTTTCTTCTTGTCATTGTTGTTGTTTTATCCCTTAAAAATAGAAAACTTCGAGTTGATCCCATTGGACATTTGAGACGCTGAGAGCTCCAAAACACTGAAGTGCTGTGGAATAAAAAAGTGCATTTTAAAGCAAGTGTCTCTAAAATAAACGGAAGGCAGCCTAGTAAATAATACACATCTAAGAATTTTTTAAGAATACTTCAAGGCACCCACAAGGGTCAGAGTTCTTTTTTTTTTTTAAAAGGGAGATATTAAGACATAGGGTAGCCAGGGCCATAAATGTGAAGTCAGCTCCCTAAACAATAACTGCAGAGAGTCCCTTTTTTCTTTCTGTCACTGAGAAACACAGCCACCCACGTATTCCTGCCACTCTCCCCCCATGCTTTCGACGGTGGTAGGCTGCCTGGAGAGCAGTGACTCACCGGAAATGTTCTCCTTTCTAGAGTAAACAGCTAGAATGAAATCATGTCAGCACCATTTACCAATTTTATTTTTAATTGGTTAATATGCCTTTGATCACTGAAGGGGAAATAAGTGAATGAGGCCCGGCTCAGGCTTAAGGACCTGCATTATTATCTTGTACATTCGTTTAGATCATTTTCCACCATCCACCCAAAATGCAGTTATTTATTAGCATAATACGGTTACGAATCTATCTGTGGGGCTTAAAGATGGAAATTGAAACTCTGCGATGATTTAGCTGAAAGTTACTGGAGCATTCATAAAGCTGTCAAAATTACAAGAGAAAACACATTAAGAAAATGCCAGCACTAGTTGCTATTAAATGGATATTCAAACATCGTCAGCACTGTTATCCACAGCAGGCTGGTCTAATTTATAAGCTCCTGTACAAGGGGATAATGGTAGCTGCAGGTTCAAAGGAAAGTGGATCATAGGCATGACATTAGGAAGAGTGATCACATGTTTTCAAGTATAAATCAGGAAATAGGAAAAAATAATTTTCCCTCGATTTGTTAATTTACTTACATCTTTAAAAAGTATTCTCAATAAATCACATTTATAGAAAACAATAAAATAAACTGGAAAAGCACAAACTTGACTTTAATTCATTCACCAAATGCTTATTGAGTACCATTGTTATGCCAGGCATGGTTTTAGTGGTGGATACAATATAAATTAAACAGACAAAATACTAGCCCATAGATGGAATTCAGTGACTCTGCCAACAAATGTTGATGGAGTGGCTACTGTATTACCAGGCAAGTGCTATGGTTGATATTCTGACAGCTCACAATCATGCACATTGGTGATCATATATACTTAGGAAACTAAGTGTTACTGAGACTCTGACCCTGAGTATTCCTGGGAACGCTTACGTGTCTCCCATGCATTGCCTGTTGCTCTGCCAGCCAAGCTAGAGCTCTGTAGACTTGGGCCTCAATGTGGAGAGTAGCTGTTACGAGCTGAAGTTTTGCTCCCATTTCCTTGTCTGCATGTCAAAAGTATCAACGCTGGTGAGGCTGAAAATCTGTCAAGATGTGATGTTGGTGCCCCTGGAATGGTACCATGTTCCCTGGGGCTACTGATCTACATCATTCCTGTGAATGTGCTCCTTTTCCAGCACGCAGGGTGCAGCTTGCTTGAGCATCACAACGTACAGATAGTCAGTTCTTACAATTCACCTTCTCAAGCTCCATTGCCTCTCCCTGCAATCACGTCTTTACCTGACCTGTCTGTATCTGGTCTTCTCACCCCATATAAGTTTAAGGACATCAGTTCATGTAAGGAGAGTAGCGGCACCTCCCTCTGCTCATGGTGGGCCCCTAAGACCTGGAACCACCAGGCTAAAATATCCAATTATACACACACATGCATCTTTGAAAACAAGATTACCTGAGAACATCTGCACAGGTGGCCTTAAGAATACAGCCACTAGGTCCAAACTGCATGACACTAAGTTGAAGTACAGCAGCAAGTATTCTCTGCAAATAAACAGGAAGATGAATCAGAAGCCAATTACAAAGGCAAGAAACAAATGTTGGTATAAGCTGTATAACAAAAATGAGGTGGAAGTTAGGGTGCAATAATTAGAAACATAGGAATTAAAAAAAAAAAAAGACTAAATTGGCAAAGAACTAAGCGATCTACACCCAGGTCTTCACAGACGAGAATTATAACCTACTTTATTCTGCTATTTAAGATATGAATATTGAGCTCCTGCTCTGACACAGACACTACATTTGGCACTGAAGGTGCCAGGATGAATGAGACCCTTTTCCAGCCTGTAAACAGCTTAGAGTCTAAGGCAAGGGTCAGCAGGCAGCAGGGTATGGCCCATGAGACGAGTCCCTTACCCCTCCTGTTTTTGTATAACTATGAGCTAAGAAGGGCTTTTACATTTTTAAATGGTTGAGCAAAACCACAAAAGAATAATATTTCCTAACATCTGAAAATTACATGAAATTCAAATTTCAATGTTTATAAATAAAGTATTACAGGAACACAGTCAAGCTTACTCTTTTGTGTGTTGTCTGTGGCTGCTTTGGAGTAACAACAGCCAAGTTGAATACTTGGGGCAGAGATGATATGAACCACAAAGCCCACAATATTTACCCACCCCTGACCTAAGAGGGGGGCTGACGCAAGAGACAAGCAGGTGACACATGAAATTACAGAGGTAAAGATGCACTGCAGCGTATACTTGGAGCATTGAGGAGATGATGATAAAAGAAGCACAATTTCAGGCTTCCTTAAGGTCACTAGAACAAATATATAACCAACATAAGAGAATTTAAAAACATTTCTTTTTACCATCACCTAAACAAGAAGCCAAAAGATCAAATATATATATGTATGTGCCCAGGTGCTAACTTTTATTATCAATGTGAAGGGCAGGTCCGTGGAGTGGTATTCTATATATATGTTATTACATTTCCAGGTTAACTATTCTGTGTTTTACTTATTTTATTATTAGTAGTAATTATATTTCAGCTTTTCTTAGTATCAGTTTATACATGCAGGTATAAAGTTTGCTTTGTGATCAATTCTCTTATATGTATTATTATAACGTTGTTTATTCAAGATATCCTGCATGGGATGGAGCTTAAAAAGTAAAGATTCTTTAATTCTTAAGTATTGCAATCTGAAAGCCATTGGTCTGAACAGCTTGGCAAGCCTGGGTGTCTGGACAGAGTTCAAATGGCAGGTCTCCCAGCGAGGCCTGAGAAAAGGGTGCACTCTAAGAGATTTCTTTTCACTGGAGTCCCAGGATGCGGAGGGGCGAACTTTAGATGTCAGTGGGACAGGGGTGTCCTGTGGCAGCCGGCCATGCATGGCTGACCTCAGAGGCATTTTTAATATGGGACTTCACACGTATCTCACTCAGAATTGCTGAGCAGAAAAAACAGATCCACGGCTTTTGCTTCCCATTTTACTCTTTCGCTTTGGGCTTTCTCTGGTGAAAATGTAAGCTCACACTCTGACGGGCAGGTGGTCAGGGACACAGGCCAGTGGCCCACATTGACACGCTGAGAGGCAACATAGCATCAGTTGTGGGGTTAGAAAGCTTGGATTTGAATCCTAGTGCTGCCATTTAACAGCTCCGTGATTTCGACAAATTTTCTTAGCCTTTATGCTTCAGTGATTTTTAAATGAGGAAAATAATTGCAGCTAATCTCATAGGGTTATTGTGAGGATTAAATAAATTAATTCATGAAACCCATTTAGAGCAACGCCTGGTAGAACATAGATGAATATTTAACATTTGCGGTGATGATGATCATGGTGGTGGCGGTGATGATGATGATGATGGTGATGATAAAACTATTACCTTTTTCTCTTGGAGACACTAGAGTCAACCCTAAACACTGTTTCAAGGATCTTGATGGTTTTCCTTGCACTACATCTTTATAGGAAACATCTTTCTGTCTCTGCTTTTTCTGAGGTCTTCTGAATTCTGGCTTCCCCCATTGTCTGTCCTCTTTTTGTCCTACTTCTATCTTTTTAATCCTGACTATAGTGATCAGGTATATGTGCCCAGGTGCTAACTTTTATTATCAATGTGAGGGGCAGTTCCACGGAGTGATTAAATGCTCTTCAGCAACACCACTCATGATTCAATTTCTGTCTTAGTGCACCAGGCACTTCCTCTGCAGCAGAAACGGTGACCACTAAATATTTGTTGGATTGAATTGAATTCCATTTTCACCCTGACAGTGATGAAGATCCTATTCTCAAAAATTTATTGCTGTTTTCAATTAGCCTAGAGCTTGAGAACTGGAGAGGTATCCATTTATTTACATTTAATTTACCTGCTACCTTCTACTGGACTCTTTAGCTCTGGAAAACAGTTTGGAATTCTCTGGCTCCTAATTTATAACAAGGTTTGTATTATGATTCTTCAGACAGATTGATCCTTATCCACGATTTGCTGAAAGTCTCTCTTTAAGTGTATCCTTGCTACCCTCCTTACCTGTTCCCAGCTAATTTGTTATTGACTCAGCTTTCTCTTCTTCCTTGCACTTAGTTGCTCACCTTAGTCTCAGAGTTGCTTGCAAAGGGCTGAGTTTAGATTGCAATAGAGAGTGAGTGTTTTAATTATCTATTTTTGTAACAAATGACCCCAAACGTAGCAGCCTGAAAAACAAACATTTATTATCTCGCAGTTTCAATGAGCCAGGAAAGAGGAAGTGAGTTGTTTAGGTTATCATGACAGGAACTTATAGTGCTGCAGTTAAGATGACATCCAGGGATGCAGTCATCTGAAACTCAGTTGGGTTGGAGGGTCTACATCCAAAATCATGAACATGGCTGTTGGTGGAGGCTTTAGTTCCTTGCCATGCTAGCCTCTCCAGTGGCTGCTCACACAGAACAGCACTGGCTTCCTCCAGAGTGAGCAAAAGAGTGCCCAAGATGGAAGTTATATCTTCTATCTTGGAGGTAGCATGCTATATATATCAACACTGGTACAGTGTGAAGAGGACTACACAAGAGTATGAATAACAAAATGTGAATTCCTTGGGGGCATCATGGAGGTGGACTGTATAGTCTTGTCTCTGGCCTCTAATGATTCACGTCATTCCCACAAGCAAAATACATTCATTCCTGATCATGACTCCTCCGAAGTTTCATCCCATTAAAGTGTGACCTTGAAATTTAGAATCTTGTTATCTAATCAGATATAGGAGAAAATGAGGCTTCTCAGATGTCACTCCTTAAATACAGCCCCTCAACGACAGTTCTTCACCTATGAAACTACAGAAACAAATTACTACTTGCTCTCCACACCCAACAAACAATGGCAGGACAAACATAGGAGAACTGCTGTAGTCATTCTTATTCAAAAGGAGGGAAAATAGGAGACATAAAGAAGTTACTGGTATTTCAGAAATAGCAATTCTGAAATCCAGCTGGGCAAATGTCAACTATTCCTCAATCCTAAGGATTGAGGTCTGCGAATAATTCCATGGCTCTCAGCTGTAGGCTGTTGGTTCGTTTCTCTGACTCACGCTTTTTTTTTTTTTTTAAATAAATGTTTTATTTTAGAACGATTTCAGATGTACAGAATCTTGAGCAAGCTACTCAGCTTCTCCAAGCCTCAGTTTCCTTATCTTGCATTTTTATTTGGAACATCTTCTTTTTTTTTTTTTTTTTTTGAGACAGAGTCTCGCTCTGTCGCCCAGGTTGGAGTGCAGTGGCCGCAGGTTGGAGTGCAGTGGCCGGATCTTATTTGGAACATCTTCTAATACGTTTCACTTGCTTGCTTCTCCAAACTAGAAAACTACTACTCAATTTTCCATTCACTTTCTCTAGGGTGCACTCTCTGCCCAAACCATGCTCAAGGTAGAGTTAGACTCTCCTGCCACATATTTTCACAGCTTCTTGCCATGCAGACACACACAGTGTATTGGGGTTATTTATTTTCTTGTCTCTTGTCTGCTGTTTTTCAGCACTTTGAGGGCTGGAATCCCAATTAATATCTCAAAGAGAGAGGGCACGTAAGTATTTCTTGAATAAATTGAATACGTTAAAAATTAATTTTATTTTTTTTAACTAAAACACACAGTATGTATAGATTGTGTAACGACCATCACAATCAGGACACAGAGCAGTTTCATCACCCCATAAAGCTTCCACTGTCAATCACTTCTTCCGTCTCTAGACCCTGGCAACCACCACAGTATTCTCCATCACTACAGTTTTACCTTTTCCTGAATGTCACAGAAATGGAACAATGGAGTATGTAACCTTTTAAGACTGGTTTCTTTTACTTAGCATGATGCCTTTGAGAGTCATCTAAGTTGTACATTTCAATAGTTCATGCCTTTTCACTGCTGAGCAGATGTACCACAGTTTGTTTGTCCATTCGCCCACTGAAAGGCAGTTGGGTTGATTCCACAAATGGAGCTGCTATAAACATTCGTGTGAACAGGTTTTTGTGTGAACATAACTTTCCATTTCTCTAGGCTAAACACATTGGAGCATTATTTCCAAGTCATGTGAGAAATATGTTCAACTTTGTAAGAAACAGCAAATTGTTTTCCAGAGTAGTTATATCATTTTGCATTTCCATTATTAATGTATCAGAGTTCCATTCCGGTTGCTGTGAATCTTTTCCAGCACTTGGCATTGTTAGGAATTTTTGAATCATTTTAATAGATGTACTATAGTAGTATGATAGTATTTCATATGGTTTAAATATACAATTCCTTAATGATGTTGAACATATTTTCATGTGCTTGTCATCCATGTATTTCTTTTGTTGAAGTGTCCATTTAGTTCTTTTGCCTATAGTTAAATTTTGTTGTTTGTATTCTTTTTATTTTTGTTGTTGCGACAAGGTCTTGTGTTATTGCCCAGGCTGGAGTGCAGTGGTGCCATTATGGCTCACTGCAGCCTCAAACTCCCCTTCCTGGGGTCAAGTGATTTTCCCACCTCAGCCTCCCACGGAGCTGGCAGTACAGGTGTGTGTCACCATGCCTGGCTAATTTTTTAAAAAATTTTCTTATTATACTCTAAGTTCTGGGGTACATGTGCAGAATGTGCAGTTTTGTTACATAGGTATACATGTGCCATAGTGGTTTGCTGCATCCATCAACCTGTCATCTACATTAGGTATTTCTCCTAATGCTATCCCTCCCCAGCCCCCCACCCTACAGCAGGCTCCATTGTGTGAAGTTCCCCTCCCTGTGTCCAAGATGATATCTCATTGTGATTTTGATTTGCATTTCTCTAATGACCAGTGATGATGAGCTTTTTTTCATATGTTTGTTGGCTGCATAAATGTCTTCCTTTGAGAAGTGTCTGTTCATAACTTTTGCCCACTTTGTGATGGGGTTTTTTTTTTCTTGTAAATTTGTTTAAGTTCTTTGTAGATTCTGGGTATTAACCCTTTGTCAGATGGATAGATTGCAAACATTTTCTCCCATTCTGCAGGTTGCCTGTTGACTCTGATGGTAGTTCTTTTGCTGTGCAGAAACTCTTTAGTTTAATTAGATCCCATTTGTCTATTTTGACTTTTGCTGGCATTGCTTTTGGTGTTTTAGTCATTAAGTCTTTGCCCATGCCTATGTCCTGAATGGTATTGCTTAGGTTTTCTTCTAAGGTTCTTATGGTTTTAGGTCTTACGTTTAAGTCTTTAATCCATTTTGAGTTAATTTTTGTATAAGGTGTAAGGAAGGGATCCAGTTTCAACTTTCTGCATATGGCTAGCCAGTTTTCCCAACACCATTTATTAAATAGGGAATCCTTTTCCCATTGCTTGTTTTTGTCAGGTTTGTCAAAGATCAGATGGTTGTAGATGTGTGGTGTTATTTCTGAGGACTCTTTTCTCTTCCATTGATCTATATATCTGTTTTGGTACCCATACCATGCTGTTTTAGTTACCGTAGATTTGTAGTATAGTTTGAAATCAGGTAACATGATGCCTCCAGCTTTGTTCTTTTTACTTAGGATTGTCTTAGCTATGCGAGCTCTTTTTTGGTTCCATATTAAATTTAAAGTAGTTTTTTCCAATTCTGTGAAGAAAGTCAATGATATCTTGATGGGGATAGCAATGAATCTATAAATTACTTTGGGCAGTACAGCCATTTTCACAATATTGATTCTTCCTATCCATGAGCGTGGAATGTTTTTCCATTTGTTTGTGTCCTCTCTTATTTCCTTGAGCAGTGGTTTGTAGTTCTCCTTGAAGAGGTCTTTAACATTCCTTGTAAGTTGGATTCCTAGGTATTTTATTCTCTTTGTAGCAATTGTGAATGGGAGTTCCCTCATGATTTGGCTCTCTGTTTGTCTGTTATTGGTGTATAGGAATGCTTGTGATTTTTACACATTGATTTTGTATCCTGAGACTACAGACAGAGTCTCACTATGTTGCCCAGGCTGGTCTCAAACTCCTAGACTCAAGAGATCCTCCTGCCTTTGCCTCCCAAAGTGCTTGAATTACAGGCATGAGCTGCTGAACCCATTCTGTTGTTTGTATTCTTACCGTCCAGTTTTAAGAGTCCTGTATACATTCTGGATACAAGTCCTTTGTAGCTTTTGTATTTAAAAATATTTTCTCCTGTGTGTAGCTTGTGTTTTTCATTATCTTAGTGTCTTTTGCAGATCACATTTCTAAAAATTTGATGAAGTCTAATTTATCCATTTTTGTAATGAATCATGCCTTTTGGCGTCATATCCATGAATTTTGGCCTAGAAATTTTCTCCTATTTTTTTTCCTATATGCCTCATGGTTTTACATTTACATCTGTATCGATTTTGAGTAATTTTTGTATATCGTATGAGGGATAGGTCAAAGGATTTTGCATATGAATGTCGAATTGTTTCAGTACCAATTGTTGGAAAGAACAAACTTTAACCATTGAATTATCTTTGCACCTGTCTCAAAAATCAATTAGCCACATTTCTGAATTCTCTACCTGTTCAGTTTATCTGTATGTCTATTTCTCCATCATTACAAATGGTCCCGATGACTGTAGATTTAAGTAAATCTTATAATTGGGTAGGATGATTTATCCAGATCTTCTCTTTTCTTCAAAATTATTTTGAAGAAATAGTTCCTTTGTCTTGCCATATTCCAGTTCCTTTGCCTTTCCATATAAATTTTAGAATCAGTTTGTCTATAACAAAAATCTTTCTGGGATTTTATTGCAATTGCATTAAATCAGTGGGACAACTGGAATCTTCTACTTTATGTACATGAAATGTCTCCCCATTCTTTTTAAATTTATTTCATTAGCATTTTGTAGTTTTCAGCTTACATATCTGGCATATGTTTTATTATATTTATACCTAAATATTTCAGTTTTAAAAGAAATTATTGCAAATGGTGTTTTTTATTTGTTTTCAATTATTGTTCATTGCCTATATAGAGAAATAAAATAAATTTTTACATGTGACCTTGTGTACTGACACTTTGCTTTATTCATTTATTAGTTACAGGAAGTTTTTGTTTTTAAAAAATCACTACTGTGGGACTTTCTATATAGCAATCATGTTATCTGTGAATAGAAACAGTTTGGTTTTTTTCCATCTGCATTCCTTTTATTTTTTCTTGTCTTAGTGAGTCCTCAGCCCATGATGATCCCAGGTCAGCTATGTTGCCCCAGTGTGGGTTATGATACTTGGTGGCAGCCATGCTGCTAGGATGGTCCGGACTTACACACCATGACTGGAAAATTCAGACTCTGAGTACACGTAGTAAAGCCAGTACCACAGGGACTGGCCCCAGGTTTTGTCACAACCCTGATGGGTTACCTCCACCCATCAATACCACTTACCAGCGGGGCATATGGAGATAACTGAGACTATTAAAAAGCTAGAGGAGGTGCAGATACTGTGTGCCACCCACAGCCCCTACAATTCTCTGGTATGGCCAGTTAGAAAGCCTGATGGTACTTGGTGGATGACAGCAGATTATTGAGCACTAAATGAAGTAATGCTCCCTTTACATGCATCTGTCCTGTTTATGACGGATTTGATGAACTGCTTGATGATGGAATTGGGACAGTACTACTATGTAGTAGACTTGGCTAATGCATTCTTTTCAATTGACATCACTTCAGATAGCCAGGAACAGTTTGCCTTCAAGGGTGACAATGGACTTTCACAGTGTTGCCACAGGGCTATGTACATAACCCCACCATATGTCATGGTCTCATTGACAAGGATTCAGCTGCCTGGAAATGTCCAAAGGGGATCTGCCTATTCCGTTAGATTGATAATATTATGATAACCTCCGATTATCTTGCAGATTTAGAAAGGGCAGTGCCCCTCTTGCAACATTTGGCAGCATGCGTTGGGCCGTCAACGAATCCGAGGTCCAATGGCCTGGAGTGTCTGACAATTCTTGGGAGTTATCTGGTTGGGTAAGATGAAAACCATACCAGAGGCCATCATAGACAAAATTCAGGCATATCCCCAGCCCAGCACGGTGAGGCAGCTGCAGACCTTTGTGGGCCTCCTAGGGTATTTGTGCCCCATTTGGCTCAAATGATAAAACCATTGTACTAGTTGACAAAAATGGGGGCTACCTGGGATTGGGATGATGAGGTTGAGACAGCCTTTCTGTTAGCCAAGCAGGCTATTCAGCAAGCACAGGCCCTACATGTGATTGACCAGGGGCACCCATGTAAATGTGATGTGAATGTGACAACAGATGATTTTGGCTGGGGTTTAGGGCCATGTGTGGAGCCCTTTAGAACACCAGTAGGCTTTTGGTCTCGACTTTGGAAGAGAGCTGAGCTCCAGTATTCATTAATAGAGAAGTAATTAGCTGCTGCATATGCTGCCCTTCAGGCTTGTGAGAGTGTGACAGGATGGGCTACGGTCATCATGCAGACAACTTAACCAGTAGCAGGGTGGATACGTTCATGGTGAACAATCCCCTGGACTGGGGTGGCACAGACACCCACTTTGGCAAAATGGAGTGCCTACTTAGAATAGTGGAGTTATGTTAACCCTGAGTACAAGCTTCTTAGCAACAGAATTACAAGAACTCTTGAGACCTGTGGTCCTAATACAAAATAAGGCCATGGATCGGCCTGAGGCACCCCTGGACCTTGAGCCATCACCATTTAAGGAAGGGCACACCCCATTCCTGGTGGGGTATGGTATATGGATGGGTCTAGCTGGGGTGCCACTGCTGCCTGGACTGCTGTCTTGGTCCTGCCTAGTACTGATACCATATGGTTTGACACCGGGTGTGGACAAAGTAGTCAATGGGCTGAACTCAGAGCAATGTGGATGGTGATCACCAGGAGGAGACACCTATGGTAATCTGCGCCAATAGCTAGGTAGTTTATCAAGGCCTAACATTGTGGTTAACTACCTGGAAGTCACAGAATTGGTTGGTTGGCTGTCCACCCATTTGGGGCCAAGCCATATGGCAAGACCTATGGGAAATGGGCCACCAAAAGGATGTGACTCTTTATCATGTGTCAGGTCATGTCCCTTTGGCTGTCCTTGGCAATGACGAGGCAGATGCCTTGGCCAGGTTCTGATGGTTCCAGTTGGCACCAACACAAGATGCAACCCTATGGCTACACTGGAAATTGGGCCACACAGAGGGTAAACTGATGTGACAGGTCAATAAACACTGAGGTCTGTCCTTGCTTACACAGGACATTTGGGAGGCCTGTCGTCAGTGCTTAGCATGCACACAGGCACAAACCAGACAGAAGCAGCTGCAATGAGGGACGATAGAGTGGACGCCCTTGACCAGATGGCAGATAGATTATATTGGGCCGCTGCCAAAATCGCAGGGATACACATATGTGCTTACAGCTGTAGACATGGCCACTGGCCCATAGTTTGCCTAACCTTGTAGGTTGGCCAACCAACAACATAACCATTCAGGTCCTGCAACACTTGTGTGCTCTATACGATTGCCCCTTGGCTGTTGAAAGTGATAGGTGAACACATTTCACTGGACAGTAGATACAACAGTGGGCATGGCACATGGACATAAAATGGGAATTTCTTGTTCCATATAACCCACAGGCTGCTGGCATGATTGAATGATATGACGGACTCCTGAAAAGCGGGTTACCCTTGCATGTTACTCCCCCATCTTTATGGGACTGGAGTTCAAACCTAGACTTGGTGCTTCAGACCTTGAACGAGTAGCCACGAAAAGGCAGCCCAGCCCTGGTGGAGGAACTGCTGCACTGGGCTGCTGCCACCATTCAGTTACAGATACACACCAAGGATGACCTCCTCCGACCAGGTATGGGGATGAACGGTAATCAGTTGTTGCCTGCCCTAATGCCCCTAAAGGTAGGGGAACAAAAAACCTGGCTTTGCCCATAGACCCTCCAAGCCCCCCATTGCAGGTGGTTGGCCATCATAGCCCCCTGGGGAGAGGGCCTACAGTATGATTCACATGTCACTCCTTGGGTATTTAATGTATGGCCTCCATGATTGACTATTTGTAGGGGAATGGCCAAGGAAGGAACCCTCCTCCAGAGGACTTATGTACTGCCTGTGCGACTTATTATGAGCTCCCCAGTAACTTTAGTATGGATACAGGACCCAAAGGAACCATGGGGAGCTGAAAAGTTGTGGTACCATCATCCAGGGCAGAAGCCCCTGGCAGCTGCACTGCTATCCAGAGACGAACGGTTGACCTGTTATTTTGACTGAGGGGAATGATTTACCCCGTTAGTACCTGTGCCTGCTTTGTCATTTTGACTATAGGTTGACATGCTCCAACAGCATTGTGGAATGGGCCCACATCTACCCTGAGGTGATTTCCAGTTGTTAGATCTGTACCATCCTTCCAGCAGCAGCTGCAGACAACTTGCTGTAGCACATACACTCAGCTTTGATGGAGAACTGAACATAGGTAGATACTTGGGGTTCCATGGGTGATGCCTGGAATGCAACACAGCAAGCTTTGGATGGGGGTGCTGCAAAATCTAATGCATGCCTGCCTCCTGGCAGAATCTATGATGGATGGGGCTGGCTAGTGGGAGAACACATGGTGCTCCCACCACAGGTACCATGATATGTAGAGCAACATTGGGGTAGTGCACTGTGGGGTGGTTGCCCACCATAGCCTGCAAAAATATAGCATATGTTACCACACCAAAGGTGTGGTGGAATAGGTGGCCTCATTAAGGCCAGGCCCCAATGGACTTTGTGCCCCTTGGGAGTTTATGGATCTGTGGAGACACAGGGTAGTCATATTTGTCAGTGAACTGGACTGACCGCTGTACCTGGGGGTGGCCTTATGTGCCTGCCACTGTGCTTCCCACATTGCTCATGACCAGGTGGCACTATGTTCCCAGTTTTTGTGAGTGTGGCGGGCCCCTTGGTGGCTCTACCCTTAGCTTTGACTATCCCTGGAGCAGGTGTCATCACCGTAGAAATGCACAGGGCACACAGCTTAGGCCCTGAATTACACCCAAGGCACCCTCCTCCTGTTAACCAATTAGGTTGATCAAACTGGAAAGGTGGTGCTGCAAAACTGGATGGACTTAGACATAGTAACGGCTGCCCGAGGTGGCACCTGTGCCCTTATAGGACACAATGTTGCACATTTATTCCTAACAATCAACAAAACATGAAAGCAGCCTTGCAAGGGATGTCACAGGAGATTAAAGCAGTTGAGAGCCTTACTGACAGTCTCCCTTCAGAGATGGCGGGCTTCCTGGGCTCCGGTCTACATTGGGCCCTGATAATCACAGGCAGCATAGCAGGAATATAAGTAGCAGGTTGTTGCTCCCTGTATTGTTGCTGTGGGCACATTTCCCCACTAAGAAGACCCCCTCAGCCTAGCGGGTGGAGTGTAAGGAAGATGGTTGCACGGCAGTCAAGAGCAGGTCGAGGCAGACATCCAGTGCAGGATGACACAGCAGGATTGGGGCACAGGTGCACAGTCCTGTGCATTATATAATCAGTTATGTAACCATGCTATGGTGGGCTCATCACTTGGTTCTGAGCCACTGTTGTCTGTGAGGTGCATAAATGTATCACTGACACTGTGACAAGAGGTACATAAAAAAGCCATGTCCCACCTGCCTATGGTCCCCCAAGTGTTCTTTCAACTACCCGCCACCCATCCACCTTCTCCCCTTGGATCCTAGCTCGGGTTGGAACCTCACACAAATGCTATCCTATTTAAGCAATCAAAAACACTATGGTTATCACCAGTTCCACCAAGTTAATAGAGGAGATAATTGGGGCTTGAAAATGACTTGTTTATTGTTTAAGGTCATACAATGACAAAATAATAGAATCAAAACTCAAAGCTTAGTCTGACTCTAAAGTTCATATCTTAACCACTGGATTATTTAGGTTACTTTGATTCCAAGCAATGAGTTGGCAACTTTTTTTTTTTTGTAAAGGTCATAGAGCAAATATTTTAGGCTTTGCAGGACATATGGCATCTCTCACAACTATTCCACTCTGCCTGTAACACAAAAGCAGCTATAGATAACATGTAAATGAATGAGTGCAACCATATTCCAATAAAACGTTATTTAAAAAACAGGTGGTACAATGGATTGGGTCTTTGGGCTGCCATTTACCAATTACTGCTTTAAATTATGGGTATATTCTTCAGTTCCTGTTTTCTGTAGGCTGTATTTCTCTGGTTTTTGTTTTATGAGTTCACTCCAGGTCCTCATAGCTAGTAATGAAGCTTAATTCACATTTCAAGTAGTCACAGATTTCCTGAATCAATCCTACTTCCCTACTTAAGATATGTTTCTGTAATAAGACAACTTGTAAACATATTTTTCTTGCTTTAGCAAGACCTCAGATAAATACATGATTCAGAGCCAGAAGAACAGGAAGGGTGGTTTGTAAGGCTCTGTCCAGTAGAACAGAGGGAGAAATGTGGATGATATAAAGTCAGCCTTCCTCAAGCAGCCTGATTGCTGAATCTTGGAACCTTGAAGATCATCTAGTCCAAGTATACACATGAATCTAGTCTATTACATCTCTGAAAGAATTATTTGGTTCCTTCTTATGTGCTTCCAGGGTCATGGGACTCTCAATCCCTGAAGGTGGTCTTTTTCATGTCTTCCTCGGAGATGGAGTAAGTAGACCACCCTAGTTCTTGGAAATGTTGTGCACATAGTGAACTAAAAGGTGTCTTTGTGTAATTTGTTTCTATCATACCATTTCTGGCCTTTGAAGCCACACAAAATAAATGTCATTTCTTCTACGAGATAGTCTGTGATTGTAAATTTATTTTGTACCATAGGGAGGAAAAAGTACTAAATCTCACTAATAATATCAATAGCAAATGAAAAATAATATCTATGGCAAATGAAAAATACTTAAAAAGAAACTCCAGATCCTATGTGAAGAGTACTTCAAACTGTTTTCGAGACTACAAGAAAAATTGAAACAAATAGAAAAATATACAATGGGAAGACAATATATTATAGTAAAAATGTTGATTTCTGCCAAATTAATAATCAGGTGTAATGGATCTTATCCAAAACCCAACAATTTTACTTTTTTATAAGTAAATGTTGCAGGCTGGGTTTTCCAGAAAGCTAACTGGCCTGAGGTTAGCTTGCAGGTCGTGTATTTGGGAGAGCTCCTGGACCATGAAGGGGTTGGGGGAGAAGCAGAGCTGAGCAGATGGGGAATGTGATCTGCAAACCAGTCCCAAAGAAGCCTTCCCCTGTCTCCATGGGGAGCACTGCACTAGCTTTAATCTTGAGAGTCAGATCAACTAGGGACTGAGAGCTGGCCTTTATAGTGTTCCCCTCATCCCAGTTGGTTTGTCATCAAATGCAGGCTACTTCTGGAAGAAGGCCTAATCAAGGTGAGGCAACTGTCTTCAGCTGAGGGCTCACAGCTGAGAGCCATCCTCTGGTAGCACTCTTAGCATCTGGAGGAATAAGTCTTCCTTCCTGAAGGAGGATCTCAGTGACTCATCACATCATCTGCCACATGGAAGAAATTGGACAGAATTTCCAACTGTAGAGTTTATCTGAAAGAATAAATTGATAGAATGATTATACAATTTTAACCAAGAAGAGTAATCTAAGAAGTCTTGCCTCATTAGATATTGTAATATACTGTGAAGCTATCTACAATCATTAAAAGAGTAAATTATTGGCATAGGAATAGACAGGTTGATCAATGAGCAGAAATGCAAACCTAGAACTGAACCCTTGCATGTGTAAGAGCTTGATTCATAATGCATGTTGTGTCTCGATCTAGTAGGGAATAAATGGTTATTCAGTAAATGATATTGTGACAACAATAAAGTCATTATAGATTCCCTAACTCAAAACTTACACCAAAGGTGATTTCATATGGATTAAAAAATTTAAATGTAAAGAAGAAAATTTAATAATAGAAAAAAATGTAATAATGGGGGTGGAGAAGGACTTTCTAAGCATGACCTCAAAGGTCAGAATTCATAAAATAAAAAAAAAAACTTTAAATGAAGTTAACAGTCAGAGTGGCAACAAACCTACTATAATTCATAAATCTAGTATTGACTGAAGCTTATTATGTACCAGATACTGTTATCAGGATGTGATATGACTTGATATCTAACCCTATGATCAAGGTACTATTATGATTTCTATTTTATAGATAAAGAAACTGAGGACTAGAAAGATCAAATAATCTATCTAAGGTCACAAAACAAGGACATAGAAAAGATTCAAGTCCGTCCTGTTCAAAACTGCTATGGTATAAACAAATGTAAAAACAGTGACAACCCAGGAAAAGTACCTGGTTACTAGCCCTGGTGTTAAAAGGTTTGTTACAAATCAATATTGAATATGTGAATATCCCAGTAGAAAATTCAGGAACCTAAGGTAAAGAAGAATAATAATGACCAAGAAATGTGTAACAAGAGCTTCAACTTTGCACTCTTACCAGTGAGGGAAAAAAAGAAAGAGAATATGAATAATGAGAAACATTTTTCCTCTGGCCCTTAAGCAGAGTAAGAAAGGATCCTAGACTGGAATGGCAAAAGTGAGGAAATGGTTACTTCCACAAAGCTAGTGAGAGTGCTGAGTAGTACACATTTTCCAAAGAGCTTTTTGGCTATATGTGTCAAAAGATTGGACCCCGTAATGCTACTGATAGAAATCTTTCTTAAGAAAATGTGTGTGTGTGTATGTATGTGTGTGTGTGTGTGTGTGTTTCCTCTGGTATTGTAACAAAATCTGTTTTAAAAAAGAAACTATTTCAACTACTATGTTATAATTTCATTAAAGATGATAATGCATATCTAAATTAATCTAGGAAGTTTTAAAAATATTTTTATTGGGTGAAGAAGAAAAGTATGTATAGTATCACGTTTTTGTAAATATACCTATAAAGACAATAATCTGAATGAATACACTTTAAATGCTAGCAATAGTTATCTTTAAATAGTGGGATTATGGAAGATTTTTCTTTTTTACTAACCTTTCTCTTCTTATTTTTCTACCATATACATGCATGACTCATATAATAAAATGCAAATTGTGATACTTGATATCAAAGTTTTGAGTAGAGTTTTTGACTCTGAAGGCTTTTTGGAAGCCATTCTGAGCTTGGCATTTAAAATTTCTGTAAAATATGTTTGAGCTTGGTTCATTTTTTGGTTTCAACCTGGTTTATTTTTGTGCATGGCTCCTCTGTATGTTTGTTCCCTCTACCTAGAGAACTTGCTGTGTCATTTGGTAAGTAAAGTAGCCAGAGAACAAAGCCACCAATGTAATTTGAGTAGGTGTGGATCAGAATGAATTAGGCTGCAGGAAATGGTTTGGGACTGTTTTTCAAGATCTTTACTTTTTTTCAGTCTTTTGTATTCAGGAAAGATTGAGAACCCAAGTGGGAGAGGAAGCCTTTCAGGTTTTCAGGTTTTTAAAATGCAGGTCTCGAAGGCCTTAGACTGAGATTCCTCGGCATGACAGGAACAGAATTTGGTGCAAAAAGGAAGCAAATCGCCTTGGCCGAGATATTATCCCTATGGTCCCGTCCATCTCCCCAGGTGTCCGACTGTCCTTCCTCCTCTGTCAAATATCCCTTGCCTTTTCTCTATTCCTTCCTTCCTCCACGCTCCCTGAACTGACAGTGTCCTTGAATTTGAGCGTCTTTCCCCCCAAAGTAGAATCATCTAGGAAAGTAAGGAGAGAAAATGAGAGTTTATTTTCTAGTTTCCAGGGGCTGATTTTAGTGAGGCAGATAGTTCGAGGACTTGCCAAGTTTTTGTTTGTGTCGTGTTGCTTTGTTTACTTTTGCATACCTGAATTGTCCTAATGCTGTATCTCTTTATAGCTCTTACCTATCGCCTTTCTAACACTGTGTCCATACGCTTCCCACCGCCACAGAAATCCTTATTGGGTAGCGACAAGAGGAAGGAAGAGGAAGAAAGAATAAGGTACATGTGGTAGTGCTGTCCTGGACACCATGGGTGCAAAAGTGGGTGAGAGATTATCTGAAACAGAACAGGCTATGGGACAAATATTCCTGTTCTTTCCTAATTTATTCGCTTACTTATTTATCCATTCCTTAAGCATGAATTTTATTCTCATATATACCAGACACTGTACCAGGCCAAGAAGTAGATGGATAAACCTACTTCTAGCTCTCAAATAACTTATAGTTAAGAGCCCAAATTATAAAATATGGATGCTCGTTGGAATTGCTTGGAGACTTTTGTAAGAATACAGATTTCTGGGCCCCATTTGGGACCTACTATGTCCAGATTACCAAAGGGAGGGTTCAGAAATCTGTATTTTAGTTAAATTTCTCAGATAATTCTTGGCAGTCAGCATTGGTCTGAGGATCAATGTTAGAAAACTACTGGTAATGGCTTAATGGTACATTAAAGAGAAAATACAACTAAGAACTCATTTGCAGTGTGGTTGCAAGGCCAGCCAGCCTTTCCTCCTTCCCTTCTTCCCCAGCATTCCTCCTGTGAGCACTCAAGTCAAGGATGGATTTCAGTTTTCTATTGCTGAGTAGCCAGCTTCCCGAAAACTTTGTGCTTTACAACATCAGTGATTTGTTATTTTTCATAATTCTGTGGGTTGACTAGGATTAGCTGTATGGTTCTTCTGTTCCACATAGTGTAGCTGAGGTCACTCAGGCACTGCATTCAGCTGGGAGGTCAGCTGAGACTGGAACATCCAAGATGGTCTCTCATACTCTCTGCATGGTGTCTCATCATTTGGGAATTTAGTTTGAGCCTTTTTTTTGAGACAGAGTCTTGCTCTGTCACCCAGGCTGGAGTACAGTGGTGTGATCTTGGCTCACTGCAACCTCTGGCTCCTGGGTTCAAGTGATTCTTGTGCCTCAGCCTCCTGAGTAGAAGGGATTACATACAGGTGTGCACCACCACACCAGACTAACTTTTGTATTTTTAGCAAAGATGGGTTTTCGCCTGTTGGCCAGGCTGGTCTTGAACTCCTGGCCTCAAATAATCCACTTGCTTTGGCCTCCCAAAGTGCTGGGATTACAGGCATGAGCCACCGCTCGCCCAGCCTATCCTGAGCCTCTTTACCACTTGGCAGTTGACTTTCAAGAAAGAAAAAGCTGATGCTAACAGTTCGTTTAAGACCTGGGCTCAGAAGTTCCAGATCATCACTTTTAAGCATTCTATTGGTCAAAGCAAGGCACAGGGACAACACAGATTCAAGAGAAGGAGAAACAGATCCACCTTGTGTTGAGAGGAGCAGGAAAAAAATTGTTACTATCTTTTAGTCCACTAGAGATTAAAAAAAAAAAAAAACCCACAGGAACTTTGTGCTGATTTATAAGATCTCTACACTCATTAACTTCACAGATGACTTCAGGCTAGGGGTCTCAGAGAGGGTTCTAGAAGTCGGTCAGTTTAGACCAAGACCTTGGCTGGTTGTATAAGTGTCCATAAATGAACAATAAAATTTAATAGGAACAAGCTGTAAATACAAGATGGGTCACTCTATCAAGACTGCATAAAAAAGAGCTGAAAATAAATAATGGACAAACAATCATGAGAATGGAATCTAGCCTGTGTGCCAAAGAGGCAAGCATGATATTGGATATATCTAGAAATTCTGTAGCACAGTAAAACTATGACTAGAATATTATATCCAGTTTTGGCCTTTGTAATTTAGAGTCAGGATTGTTCAAGATAGAAATGGAAATGCAAGTGCATTGGATCTTCTTTTCATATATTTGTCTCTCTTCCCCCACTAGCATCTTAGCTCCATGAAAGTACTTTCAATGGCAAAAACCACAATTACTTTTGCACCAACCTGACAGCAGAACTGTTTTGTTTTCTGTTGTGTTTTTAATGCCCCTAGCAGTGCCTGGTACCTTGTAGGTACTCAGTAAAGGTTTCCTAAATAAATGAATGAGTCTCCTTCTAAGCTTTAGAGAACTGAACACAGGACTTGGATCACAGTAGCCTTTCCACAAGTGCTTACTAAATTGACTTGTTGGTCAATGTGTTGCATAGTACATGGGTAAAGAGACCTGGGTTTAAGATCCTGCTCTGCCTCTAACTTCTGTTATTTATTTATTTATTTATTTATATTTTACTTTAAGTTCTGGGATACATGTGTAGAACATGCAGGTTTGTTACATGGGTATGCATATGCTGTGGTGGTTTGCTGCACTTATCAACCCATCATCTAGGTTTTAAGCCCTGCATGCATTAGGTATTTGTCCTAATGCTCTCCCTTCTCTTCCCCCTGACCCCCACACAGGCCCTGGTGTGTGGTGTTCCCCTCACTGTGCCCATGTGTTCTCATTGTTCAACTCCCACTTATGAATGAGAACATTGGTGTTTGGTTTTCTGTTCCTGTGTTAGTTTGCTGAGTATGATGGCTTCCAGCTTCATCCTTATCCCTGCAAAGGACATGATCTCATTCTTTTTCATGGCTGCATAGTATTCCACGGTGCATATGTATCACATTTTCTTTATCCAGTCTATCATTGATGGGCATTTGAGTTGGTTCCATGTCTTTGCTGTAGTAAATAGTGCTGCAGTAAACATACGTGTGCACATGTCTTTATAGTAGAATGATTTATATTCTTTTGGGTATATAGCCAGTAATGGGATGGCTGGATCAAATGGTATTTCTGGTTCTGGATCCTTGAGGAATCACCACACTGTCTTCCACAATGGTTGAACTAATTTACATTCCCACCGACAGTGTAAAAGCATTTCTATTTCTCCACAGCCTCGCCAACATCTATTGTTTCTTGACTTTTTAATAATTGACATTCAGACTGGTGTGAGATGGTATCTCATTTTGGTTTTGATTTGCATTTCTCTGATCCGGGATGTTGAGCTTTTTTTCATGTTTGTTTCTGCCTCTAACTTCTTTGTGATGTTAGGCAAGTATTTAGTTTCTTCACGTCTCATCAGGCACCTCCTCTATAAATCTCAAAATTGAAAGGAATCATAGATAAGAAAGTGGTTTGGAAAGAAAATTACCAATGGCCTCTGTATTATTCTTTGAGAGTCTTCCCTTCTGCTCAAGGCAAGGGTGTTGTAGACCATACTCCCCATTCACTTACTGGTGTCCTGCGGGTGGGGAGGGACATGATCAACCCAGCCCATAACTAATGCATAAGGAAGTAAGGATAACGCTGGAATTCTCAGAGGTGAAGGGGAACAAGGAGGGTAGAGACAGCAATGTCTCCAACATTGGGAGATGTGAGTCTTATTATCGTCCAAGTGGATTAGAATATCAGCTATACTTAACAAGGACTTATTAGGGTCTTGAATCCCTCTTTGGTAGGAATTGTGGTTGTTTTCTAAAATGCTAGTGAATATAGAAGGAGCAGGAGCTTAGGTGTCAAATAACCTAAGTTTGAATTCAATTTCACCACATTAGCTGTGAGACCACAGGCAAATGACTTAACTTTCCTGAATTCCAGTTTCATCTTCTGTAAAATGGGGATTTTTAGAAACTACCTACCTTGTGCTGAGCTATTATGAAAATTGGATGAAATATTCCATGCGAAATGGCTGGAACACATACATGTTTTTTATCATTATCATCATGATTACTATCATTAGGAGGAGGAGTGGAGGAGTAATAGTGGTCCCAGGTCTACCTGGGTTTAGTAACTTAAATCCTCTGAATCTCATTTTCCATGTGATGAAATGAGACAATGATCTACATTACAAAGCTGTTATCCCAACCTTGCTTTGGAAGCTGCATGTGGTATATGTCAAAAAACTTTGCAAATTAAGAATTATCCAGATGTTCGTTGTTATCAAATGTTAAGATTCAGCTACTGTTGCCTGCTCTAGGGAGCCCGGTCTATCTCACCCACCAAAATACAATGGCCCCTTAGCCCTGGTTTGGTCCCCACAATCTTCAGTCCCTCTGGATGCAGAGTCAGACCATCTTCCAGACCCAAGAGGACCAAAACCTCAGTCCCAGATGCAGGATAAACACAGAGTATTCCCTTGTCAAGCTTCCATGAGAGACCATAAGGGCCATGGCAGAGGGACATACTTTAAGAGCTACTGCTGCAGACCCTTCTGAGGGTTGTCAAAACTGTCAACAAAGAAGATTGTCAAGTTTCTCTCCCTGAGGTCTTTAAAAATGAGAGTCTTGCCTGAAGATGGAGTCTGAATTACATGACATCTCAAGATCCATCTCATTAAGATTCTATGTCACTTCCTGAGTTTGTCTAGTCTCTCTCCTGGAAAGTAAGGCCCTTCACTAATTAAACATCTGAAGGAACTGGGCATTCATTATCCTGAGCATTAATTCTGAAGGCAGATCAGGAGATTCTGCAATTTCAAATCATTTTGGTAAATGGCCATTTGATTATTAGCCAGCTGATGGAATTAGAAGGAGATCTTTGAACTCCATGTTTGTTCACATCTCTGTTCTTAGGGTTTCTAAGCATACAGGTCTTTGATTACCTTGCTGTATGCATACTCTGCTGAATTTTCTTTGTAGACATATCTGTCCTCTTTGTGATATAGGCAATTCCTTGGGGACTGGGCAACTAACTTGTCTTGTGTGCCACTCAATTTCTGTCATTACACAGGGTTTAAAGAGTACACAGTAAGTGCTGTTGGTTTTCTTTAAACAAATGAATACATTTTCTGAGGAATTAGTCAGTTGATTGTGGACAAATATGGGATTGCTACTAAAAGATGCCAGCATACATTCTGGATTTGATTTGTGGTTGTCTTGGATTTTATTTCCAATTATTCTATCTGGAAATAAAATAATTGACAGACATTTTCAAGTAGACTTTTCTGGTAATTTAGAACTAATTTTAATGTAATTAAGAATATTTCTGGAGTTTCCAGAAGTCATTTCATCAAGTGAGGTTTATCCACAGAGGACAGAATAAGATTCTCTTCCAAGACCAGTCAGTAAATGGAAAAGTAAAAGACCTCTAACCCTGTTAGCGATGAAAGTAGGGCCAAAATTTATGTTGCAGTCCTGTGTCCTGTGCTTTGTCATTCAGTGAAGACACAAACATCCAGTAAAAATTGACTGGATTAATATAGATCCATTTTTCTGGGCCAAGAATTTCTTGAAAGAGGGTGGTAGACTGTAGTCATGAGGTTTTTGAATACTGATTCTGACTTTAGTTAGCACTGTGTACCTCAGTTCCGTTGTCGATATAATAATGGGGGTGACATGGAGATGGGGGGCTCTAATATCCTATGATTTAATGCCAGGTGTCTGGGAACCAACCCACCAGAGAGTGGAAGTAGCAAGCAACTTATGACTCTGATGAAATTCCTTGGGACCAGAATTTCTCATATTGCTAAGTACACCACAATGTCAATGAATTGTTTACTGCCTTATATGGGTGTCATGGTGGTTCTGGGCACCAGCTCCTAGAACAGGTTAAACAGGATTTTTCTTGAACTTTCCATTCAGTTTTACCACTTTATGTAGGTTAGCCTTTCTAAGTCTCATTGTAAAATGATCATATTAACATTTCATTGAAAATGGAAATGAAAATTGTGCCGACAGCATTTTAGTCCTTGTTGAAATGACTAAAATGATGAGGTATGTACCATGATGTAAGGAGCACCAGATGTAGTAAGGGCTAAAAAAATAATAGTTGCTAATGCAGTGGTGAAGGATGGAGCTAAGGATAGCCGTGATGAGTCACCGAAAGAGACAAGGTCATCAGTTTTCTTGTCCATCTCTCAGGTTGCCATGAAGATTAAATGATTTCATTTCTGTAGGGTTTAGCAGAGTACCTGGCACATAGTAAGCAGTATTAAAAAGGGTTACTTTTCAAACTAATAATATTTGAATAAGTTTCCCACACTCTGCAATATAGATCAAGCTTCTGTTGCATGAGGGCAACAGCAAAAGAAGGTGTTTGCTGCCACCGACACACTTTCTAGGCAGTCATTTTGTTTTATGGTCAAGAAAGAACAATGCATTTCCTCCTGGATGTGCTGTTGTCTCTAAAGACAATAGGTGCTCTGCCACAGTGCTGACTACCAAATAATTTGTCCTTTTCGCCTTTCCTCATGCTCATGCTTCTTTTGTACTCTTTTCCGTATATGTTCTTTTTTTGGTATTCAAACTACTTTCCCTCTGCTGTGATCTTCCCCTCACATCTGCTCTTATCCCTTGCTTTGCTGCTAAGCCGCATGAGTCATGAGGGCTGTTCTGACAGAGGTGCAACTGTTCTTTGGCAATCAAAGAGCTGCTCATGCCCTGCTCGAAGTCATACGGTAATGCTGCAAATGCCAGCTCAAATGCCAGCAAAAACCAGACCCTCTTTCATCTCTCCCTTTTGAAGAAATTCTTTGTAGAGGGCTCCTTATGAATACTATCTTGAGACAGAGTGCATTTTTATCCATTTGTCTTGCTTTTCTCTCCCGTTTTCCACTTACAGAGGGAATAGAAAGTTGGGATCCATGAGAAAACTCAGCAGAGGGAACCTCCCAAGAATCCCTACCACTAACTTAGGTACAGAAATGCGATTTCCATCACATCTAGTGGATTTTTCAGGAGGTCTCATCTGCTCAGATTTCATTTGTACCTTTCTGTCACGGAGTTACCCCAAAAGAGCATGGATTTGTCTTTACAATCTTTTTTTTTTTTTTTTTTTGTGATTTGTGAATCTAAGTTAGGTTTATCACACCAGATTTTTGTGTTTTAAATGTTTTAATCTGGTATGCTGTGAGCCACTATGCTATCCCAGGCTCAAAACTTACTTGGAGAGCATACTAGCTTCTGGGAAGAACCCAACCAGCCTGTTTTGCTGTCAGGGCTTTTTATAAAGCGCTTTTCTACACACATAAGTAAACACCCAAAAATGAGATCAAAATTCCTTCTAAATCCTGATGTTTAACTCATTATTTTTAGTTACTTATTGTTTGTATTCAGCCTAAAAGGCCTAACAAAGATGCAATAATGTGGGAGAAATTAACTGAGCTGATGCCTCCCTAACACAGGGTCCTGGTGAGAAGTCCCAAAGGGAGTTAGGAGGGGCCTGCAGGATGAGTGCTTTGGCCTTTAACCTTATTCTTCGTTCAAACGATTGTGTTTCTTGTCCAGGTACAGGTGTGTCACTGAGAAATTCAGCAACCATTGCAAGAGCGATAGGTCATTTCTGCTTACTCAAGCCTGACCCCCAATCTGGGTGTGACCGCCAATCTTGAGCACCTACTCTGTGCAAGCACATGACATAATTATCTCTAACCTTTGTAAAAATGCCATAAAGTTTTATTATCCTAGTTCTTCAGGCAAAGAAACTGAAGCTCAGAAGCCTCAGTAATTTCATCAAGTATGGCAGATGGTAGCTTCAAAATATGACCACAGCAATGTTCCCAGCAGCATAGGTACACCCTGAACTTGGATACTCTCCCACCCAGAGGTGAAGCACATTTTTTTCTCTCCTCGAAAGTTGGTTGGTCTTTATGATTGTCTCAATAAGTAGAACGTTGTAGAAGTGACGGCGCATGACTTCTCACATTATATCAGTGAAAGGTAACATTTTGTCTAGCCCTTTCTCTCTCTTTAGGAATACTCACCATTGAGTCCCAGCTGCCATGTTGTGAGGAAGCTCATGCCACGTGGGGACGCCACGTGTGGATCTGGGCAACAGCTCTGGCTGAGGTCCCAGCTAACTAACACCCAGTACTGACGGCCAAACCTTCCAAAGATGCCAACTTCCAGTCTCAAGCCTAGGGGGACACAGATAAGTTGATCCTGCCAAGTCTGGCCCCAGTTGCAGAGCCATGAGCAAAATCAATGCTGTTGTCCTAAGATACTAAGTTTTAGGGTGGTGAGTTATGTAGCAATATAAGCAAAATACCAAGTTTATACAGTTGGTCGGTAAATGATTCAGGATTTGAACTTAAGCTCTGTGTAACTGTCCACTTCTCTTGGCTAGTTCCACTGTCCTAGATCCTTATCCTCCCAAGCCTTACTCCTTTCCTTCAGCCTGGGATTCAGAGACATTCTGCCTCTCCTTGCTGTAGGTGTGCGTATTGCTATTCAGCCCCTAATTCACATATGTAGTCATTAATATACAGAAACCTTGACATGAGCATACACACTCCTAACAGAGATCTGCCTTATGCACTTATGGGAAGCTTTCCAGCTTTCCACATGAGGTTTGTAGCTCTTGTCAGTATTTCCTAAGGGTATAATAAGTCTCCACAATAGCCCGTGTAGTGTCATGAGTGTACATGTTCTAAAACCGGCGCGTCTAGGTTCCAATCCCACCTCCTCCACTTACTACCTGTTTACTAGTGTGTTTAACTTCTCTGTGTTCTAATTTTTCCGTCTGTAAAGTAGAAAAGCAACAGTCCCCTCCTCATTCATTATTCATTGCTATAATGGATTGAGGAAGCAGGTCCTTAGAACAGTGCTTGGCATATTAGCTGTCAGTAAATATGACTTATTTATGGGTCACCTATAAATTAGAACCATATTTCACTACACATCTTTTTCTACTCAGGTCATTGGTCAAGTAAAATGTTTACTTATTCTACTGGCTGTTTTTTCCTGCAGTTTTGTGTAACACAGTTATTCTTTATGTGGAAGGTGGGGCAAATTCTGCTGGGCATGCATCTTCCAGTAGGGAAGGTGCCCTTCTGGGCTGGCCAGAGACTTTGGCATTTTCATAGTTCAGTTCGACCCTTGTCTTAGCCACATCAGCTGTTCTACTAAACAAGAGCTTTTGGTTTCACTGTTAATTGTTTGTAGTGTGTGTAACTAGAAGTATGAACTGAAATTTATTTTAGAAGACACTTGAAAACATTGGATGTCTCTCCATAGGGTCTCAGGGGATCCAATGGAGAAGCAGCATAAGAGGCCAGAGAGCTCCTTCTGCTTTAATACAGACAATAGAGAAACACAAACAATTGGATGGGGCAAGGGGGTTGCTCACAGGTTTTAATTACCACACAGGACATAACCGCAGAGAATCTTTGGTTCAACCTCCTCATTTACAGGTGAGAGCCCAGAGGTGAAGCAACTGCCCTGAGATGGTACAACTCGTCTGGACTTTACAAACCTGTGGCTTGATCATCATGTCTTCCTGATCACCTAGGTTATTGGACTTTTGGAGGTGGAGGGCAGGGGGAGTCCATTAATTTAGATTGTTCTGATACAATGACTTGGATTTTTCATCTTTGTAATTAACTTTTCGTTCAATTTCTTTTACTTGATGAAAAACTGATGTAGAGAGGTAACTGCAACAAAGAGATGTATATTTAGAAGTGCCATTTGCTGAAACTAGTCAAGTGTCAGAAATTATAGGAAACGTGTAATTATCCAGTCTGTCTCATGGCTGGGGAGTCCTATTGGTGTGATGGCTAAATTAGTTTTATGATATTATTTCTGGCTTCAGTTCAGGTGAATCTAGAGATGCCAGGAAGCATACAAACTCTCTGACATCTCTCTATTTCAGGACCTCTTTGCTAGGCAGGAACAAATGTGATATCAACACAAAATATAAATTGAAAAGCTTCCTTTGGTCCTTTGTGTACCGCCTGGCTTTTTTCTATCAGTTACTTGATTTTTATCACTTGTCTGCCATGCCCTTGGAGTCTTTGCTCTCTCAGTGTGTGGTTTAGATGCTTAACGCCTCCTCCCTTGAAGCCCATTCCCTCTGAACATGTGTTAATAAGGTCCCAAGAAGTGGCGCTACATTTTGCAGCACAATTTCAGTTGCCCAGAGAGATGGATGGCATGAAACAGGCAGAGGGGACCCCTCAAGTAGGCTTGGAGAACAGGACCACCAGGAGCTCTGAATGGAATTCAATCAGATGGTAATACCAGAAAGGGGGATAGGAGGAGTGATCCCACTGACAGGAAAACAAATTGAAAGGGAAAGAAAATCAGAAAGCAAATGCCAGTTTTCAAGATGGGGACTGGGAGCAGAGGGGCACTGCATTTGATCAAATCGAGGCTTCACACTGCAATAGTTTTCTAATATTCTGAGATTTCTATCTGACATCGGACAGGGTCTTCATTAAAGTGTCTCCTGAGGAAAGAAACTTTCCTTTGTAGGTTTTGGGTGCCAGGATTAATCTCAGCTTAGATGATGGCCCCATTTGGCTAGTAAAAAAAAAAAAAAAAAGCATAGATAGCAGGTGATTATGCCTTCTTCCCTCTCCTGTCAGCTTGCATTTAATGGCAGCTCCTTGCAGATAAAAAGTTGGGAGTAGTATTTCACTGTGTATGCGTACACATACACATACACACATTGAAATCTGACCACTGAAGGAAGTTATAGATGAAAGTAGCCTTGCTATTTTCTTAAAAGTAAAAATTGCACTGTCTGAAGGTACATAGCACATCTGAGGTCTCTTTGAAACGTTCTCTGCCTCGATGTTCTATGCATTTCTAAGCAGGGAGAGTTTAGGCAACTTCAGGGAAAAGAAAAACCTACCATATGCTTTTAGGTTTTAACCAGTGAAATGAAGTTCTTCTCATTCTTGGACAGTTTTAAAGTGAGTGACTTCCCATTTGATTGAAGTATAGCCTCGTGACTAGGAGAGTTAGTCAACCTGGGTATGAATCTTGGATGCTCCATTTACTTAGTGTGAGACCTTAGGAATTTTCATTAACATTTTGGAGATGTAGTTTCCTTAACTGTAAAATAGGGATACTTAACATTGTTGTGATGATGTGATGATGTTGTGAGATAGCACTTACAACTGTGTAGCATAGTGCATAGTACTTGTCAAGTAACAAATGCTATGTCATTATTTCTAATTCATACAACAACAATAACAGCCTGAGGTATTAGCTATGGTGCCATGTATAAGAAAGACATTTTGGAGATAAAACCTGCAATTATGCACTATTAGCAGGAGATAAGTCATGAAAGAATGAGTGTCACCAAAGGCAACCCGATTTGAAATGGACGGCTTCGTTCTTCATCTCCCAGGTGGGTTTACATTAACATGTTTACTTTTGCAATACAAGATATGGTCAATGTATGAGATAATTTACCTTTTCAAAATGGCTATCAAGGGAGAAGGGCAGCAGGTGGGTGGAGTGATGGGCATTACTATTTCCATATCGGAAACGAGAAAGCGAGACTGCCGGCACATCCTGCACACCCTCCGACCTGATGTGGGAGCTTGTGTGCTGCAGGGCTTAGGCCGCCACCCACAGTAGAAGATGAGGCTGGAGCTTTTGTCAGTAGGGAGCAGGGAGATGTTGGGCTCTAAGATAATGGTGCCCAGCACTTGGAGTCCATTGATTCTGCAAATTGGGTTGTTCTTGCTCTATGGACATAACACACTATAGATGAAAAGTGTATTTCACCAAGATATTGCTCTTTGATACTTCATCAGTTCATCCATTGAGCAACTACATATGTAAAGACTGGCATCTTTCATCTTCTTGCAAAGTCAACACCCTTCTGCCCCCATGCTCAATATTTTAGTTTACAATACAGCCATGTGGTTAGCCACCTGAGCCAGACATTTCGGTGCATTCTCAACTCCTTGTTTTCCCTTACTTTCCATTCCCCAAGAAAACATATTGATTCTCACTTTCTCCATATTTCTCAACTCACACCTCTCCTCTCAACCAGCAGTGCTGCCCCATCCTTGTCTGGCCTTTTGAGATGGCCTCTTTATAGGACTTCCTGTAGTGGCTTTCCTATATCAGGATTTCTTTCCTTCTACCACCAGGACAACCATCCAGAAAGAATCATTTTCATTTTCTGCTAAAATCCTCCAAAGGCTTCTTGTAGAGTGATGGCCAGATCCCTTAGTGTGGCCTAAAAAGTCTTTCCCAATCCAACCTCTTGCTCCCCAGCCTCATCCCTGCTATGATCCTTTGCACCTGCCTCGCCCCTTTTGCAACTGCCTCAGGAGCACCGCATGTCTTGTCTTGCAGCACTGCAGGACCTTTCTGCTTTTGAATCTTTGCTGTCGCCTCAGCTGGATTGTCATTTCTTTCTAGATTCCTCTGAAATGCCCCATACTCTGCAAAGTCTTTCTTTTCTTTCTCATTGCTTTGTAATTCAGATTATCTTGTTTACAATCACCCTTCTCTGAATATTCCTCCAATGTTGAACTAAGCACATTGGACTTTAATTATTTGAGGACAAGTTTATCTTCCATGTCAGAAAGATAACTCTTCTCTCCCCAAGGTCAGCAACCATGTCCTCAGTACCTCAATAAGAGTGTATGGAATTAATTAGGGGAATGATTTGAAGGCAAGCACACTGTAGGTATTCTTTGTGAAAACTGCTATTTTTTTTTTTTAAAGAATACTGTCTGATTTGCACGTTTGTAAAAAGCGTTTCTTGGATGTAAGTGGTGAGGATGATAGATTCACTATTGTTCCACCCTTTCAGGAGGTGCTTGCTTTAGAGTCAGAAAAAAGGCCAAGGTTCTTACTTATAGTGTGGTCAGAAGGTTCAGAGTCCAGAAACCAGATCGTGAAGGACAGCCAGCTAGAAAGGTTGTGGGGATTTGGAACCCAGATGTGTCCCTGCAGCATGAGACAAGTACAAATAGGAAGATGAAGTAAAGTGAGGACAGGAAAGAACACAAAGTGAGAGCAGAAGAAAAGGAGAGATGGTGACATGGAAACTAGAGCCAACCAAAGAAGAGACAGGGGTTAGTGCCATGAGCACTTCATTGCAGCATCGCGAGAGCAGTAAGTTGAGCTTTTAAATCTGATTGGTACATTTTCTACTTCCCGTCCCATCTTCCTTTCTCCCTCCCATAGGAAAGAACTTCATCATATTGCCACTCCATCTTATTTTTGTTTTTCTTTTTATGCCCTTTATTTTTTAGAGCCGTTTTAGGTTCACAGCAAAATTGAGTGAAAGATAAAGAGATTGTCTATATACTCCCTACCCCCACACTTGCACAGCCTCCCCCACTGTCAACATCTCCCACCAAAGTGGTCCATTTGTTACAACTGATGAACCTACACTGACTCAATATTATCACCCGGGGTCCGTCGTTTACATTAGGGTTCACTCTTGGTGTTGTGCATTCTGTGGGTTTGGACAAATGTATAATGACATGTATCCACCATTATAGTATCATAGAGAGTAGTTTCATTGCCCTACAACTCCTCCGTGTTCCATCTATTTTTCATTCCTTACCCCAGTCCCTGGCAACTACTGATCATTTTACTGTCTCCATAGTGTTGCCTTTTCCAGAAGGTCATAAAGTTGGAATCATAGAGTATGTAGCCATTTTAGACTAACTTCTTTCGCTTAGTAGTATGCATTTAGTTTTCCTCATAGCTTAATAGCTCATTTCTCTTTTAGAGCTGAACAATATTCCATTGTATGCATGTACCACAGTTTATTTATCCACTCATCTACTGAAGGACATTTTGGTTGCTTCCAAGTTTGGGCAGTTGTGAATAAAGCTGCTATATACATCCCTGTGTGGGTTTTGTGTAGACATGTTTGAATTTATTTGGGTAAATGCCAACGAAGGCCTTTGCTAGATCACACAGTAATGGTAGGTTTAGTTTTGCAAGAAATTGCCAAACTGTCTTCCAAAGTGACTGTACCATTTTGCAATCTCACCAGCAATTAATGACAGTTTTTGTCGTTCCACATCCTTGCCAGCATTGTGTTGTCAGTGTTCTAGACTTTGGCCACTCTAGTAGGTATGTAGTGGTATCTTGCTTAATTTGCATTTTCCTAAAAACATGATGTGGAACATCTTTTTGTATGCTTATTTACTATCTTATACCTTCGTTGGTGAAATATCTGTTTTTAATAGAGTTGTTTGTTTTCTTGTTGTTGAGTTTTAAGAGTTCTTTGTATATTTTTATTGACAATCCTTTATCATATGTATCTTTTGCAAATATTTTCTCCCAGGTTATGGTTTGTCTTCTCATTCTCTTGACAATGTCTTTTGTAGAGAAGTTTTTAGTTTTAATGAAGTTCAGCTTTTCAGTTCTTTCTTCCATGGATTGTGTCTTTGGTGTTGTATATAAAGCGTTATCACTGAACTGAGGTCATCCATTATATTCTCTCCTACATTATTTTCTAGGAGTTTTATCATTTTGTGTTTTACGAGTAGGTCTATGGTCCACTCATAGATAATTTTTATGAAAGGTGTAAGGTCTGTTACTAGATCATTTTGTTTTTTGCTTGTGAATCCCCACATCTGTCTTTTGGTATGAATATTTTATCATTGAAAATAATAAATTTAGAGGTCTATAAAGGCTCTTTATTGTTTTATTTTACAATGCGGACCATTACTGCTTATCGCATCCAGCTGATAACCACACTACTTTCAAACAAGGTTGACTATAAAAATCTGAGTGGGGATAGAGTTTCTCTGCATTTTCTCCCCACCTACCACTTTTGACATGTTAGATTAAATTTCAGCCTTGGGCCAATCTGTCAAAGAAACAGGAAATGTCTCTTGCTATGACATATTTGCCAGCGGCTGAGGTTTGAAACTAGATGGGTATTAGTTCTTACACAGAGCTAATTGGGAGAAGCAATTTCTCCCGATCAGAGAAGCTGATCAGTTCAGCCAAAATCTTTACTTCGTATGGATGTGTCTTGATATGAAAAACATTTTCTGATGAATATGTTTAATAATTTGCAGAATTTTCGAGAAACTTAAAGAAATAAGAAAGATGAGAGTTTGGGGAAGGTGAGGACTAGGGAAGAAAAATCAAATCTAAATATAGTTGTGCTTTCATCAGTATTGAAACTGTATGTGGATGATTTCATTATGGTTATCAACACGCTAAATAGGCTGTTTGTGACTGGAGACAGAGTGATAAGGGAGGGGGTTAGCATATTTCTCACAGTCATAGGGCACTGTGGTTCTAACAGCTACCTGACTACCGGAGAGTCCCGGCTAATTTCTCGTCTCCTGTAAAAAATAAGGAGTTGCTTACAGGTGCTCTGACGCATCACCCTTAGCCAGCAGTGGGGGAAGGGAACCCACCTGTCTCTCTCTCCTTCATGCTCTCATGCCTTTGCTATTCCACTGAAAGAAAAATCAATATCTAACCCAGCGAACAAATCAAGCAGCTCCAGATAGGCAGCGTTTCCCTGGTGCCCATCTGAAGAAGATATCTTCTGCAGGCCCTGGCAAAGAGCTGTAATGACTGCAGCCAGCCCGTGGATTTCTATGCAGAAGGGATTATTTTTGCAATAGAGTCTACACTATGTACCTCCCCCTCCCACTTCCCCTCACTCCTTTCTTGAACCAAAATCCCTTCCCTGTGCAACCCCTTAGAACTCATTGCAAATGAGCCTGGAGGTCTGGCCCAGAGCAGAGGAGGTGTCCATGTTTTTAAAGCAAACCTTCCTTCCTTCCTCCTTGCCATGTTGCTTCGTGGATGAACGGCGAATCTGGCCCACAGGTACCTGGGATGGGCTGCTCAGGTTCATCAGGAGGTGATATATTTTGCCTTGAGGCTTAAAGCACTCACTTATTTCTAACAGAAGCTAAAAAGCTGCCTGAGCGAGAAAGTAGTGTGGAATTTAGCAGGAAGTACCACTTGCAATACCACCAAGAGGGCTGCCGGCTGCCTAGGACAAGTGTTCTCTTCCTGCATTAATCAGTGATTCCTTTTCCATTTTCCAAGCATTTGAAGAAATTACTTTGTGTTCTATATATTGTTTTACACCTATTCCCACATATATACATACAACTCAAACTTAACTAGGAAAAGAAGCTACATGGCTTTTCCCAGCAGCCAGAGAAACGATCACCTTACAAGATTTGCTAATGAACGCTTAAGCACTTTTCCCCTTAGGACTAACACTTGTAATCATAATCATAGTAGTTACAGTAATAATCACCACCACTACATGTTAAATGTGTTCTGTATCTAGGCACAGTGTTCAGTGTTCTATATCCTTTTTCTTTTTTCATTCTTACATAAATTCTTATTAGGAGAGCATATTCCTGCAGGTATCAGAAACTACAAACAAAACACAAAATCTTTAAATTCACTATTTGCCTTTTTTTGAGTTTTGTTTTATTTTTAGCCTTTTGCTTTTATAGAACGTGTTATTTGAGACTTTTGGAACATGATGTAAGGTCTATAATAATGAAATCCAACTGAAGATTAGTTGCCTATTTTAGAAGGACACATGTAGGTTATATTGTAAAGGTTAATATTAACAACAAGAAGAAAAAGAAAAGGCACAACATTCACATGGTGCTGGACACTGTTTCAGCCATATGGCATTTGTTACCTCAACTCAACCCTTTTGATGGGTATTACTATGTCCCTTTGTGGAGAAGGAAACCGAGGTTCAGAGAGAGTAGATAACTTGCCTAAGACCCTCAGCTGGTAAGTGGTGGAGCCAAAGTCAGAACAGACTGGCCTAACCCTAAAGTGAGGAGCAGGTGTAAACCCATTATGGAATAGCTGCGCTCAGGCATAGGGAAGGGCTATTAGAATTAGGGAGGGAGGGAGGGTGAGGATGCATCAGGAGCAGCATTGACTGGACTAGTTGGGGCTGAGGCCTTTTCTGTCCTTAGGTAGTAATTACCTCCATGACATTGCATTTATAATGCAAGGGACGCTCTCTGCTGCAGGGAGGAAGAGTTGAAACACTAAGCCTGGTTGGAAGCCAACACTCGAGGATCTGTTGTACACATTTATAGAGTTGCTTGCTTAGTTTCTGCTTTTTCTGGAAATTGTCTCTCCACTGTGGTGAGTCCCATGGCAACTGTATTATATGATGTGGCCTTGATCCACTGACCACAGCTGATTATTCCAGGGCTAGCCCCCAAGCCAAGCTAGGCCAGTCTGGGTTTCTTTCCGGAAAATTTGGAATTGGAATTCAGCAGGAACTCTGGGTGGCCTGAGAAGCTGAGCAAGCTGACCTGCAGCAGGGACAGCAGTGCTGAAAGCACAGAGATGAAAGACTCAGAGGAACAAGTTCTGGTCTATCCAGAGGCCCCACTGCATCCCTGCTCTGGGGTGCTGTGATACCATATATTAAAGATTACATGTAAGCCAGGTGTGGTAACTCATGCCTGTAATCCCAGCACTTTGGGAGGTCAAGGCGGATGGATCATCTGAAGTCGGGAGTTCGAGACCCGCCTGACCGACATGGAGAAACCCCTTCTCTACTAAAAATACAAAATTAGCTGGGTGTGGTGGCGCATGACTGTAATCCCAGCTACTAGGGAGGCTGAGGCAGGAGAATCGGTTGAACCCGGGAGGTGAGGTTGTGGTTGGCTGAGATCATGCCATTGCACTCCAGTCTGGGCAACAAGAGTGAAATTCCATCTCAAAAAAAAATTACATGTAATATGGTAAATTTCAATTTTTGTTTAAATTGATTCAATGAGTTTTTATTATTGGCAGACAAAGGGCCCCTAATTCTAGAGTGTATGTACAGCCCAGTCCTAGGTTAGAGGACAGCTCTGAAGAGTTTGGCAATGAGAGTGTGGTGTCATATTGATGGCTGTGGTAAAGAGGAGACCGAAGAGAACTGCTGCACTCCCAGAGTCTCGTAAAATCCTGAAAATCTGAGGATGCAGTGCAGAGTCTAGTGATGGGATCCCCCGTGGGTGGGGGAAGAAAGCTCCCATTGCTTCTTACCCAGTGACAGGTAGGGCAGAATGGAAAGGGGTGCCAGTGGGCAGGAGGCCAAGAAGAGCATGGCAGCAGCAGATCCTCCCAGGAGCCCACAGTGGAAGCAGCAGGGGAGATGTTGGGCACCAGGAGCGGGAAAGCATGGCTACTGTGGCCTTTTGCAAATCTATGGGAAACCTGCAGGAGGGAATTTGGTGGGATTTGAGGTTCTGTGATTCATGGGAGAGTCTGTGCGGGGGGGTACTGTGTTGTCACTATTGTTAGGATGCTACAGGCCCCCCAGGGCTGATGTGGCATGAAGCAATGCACCTTACACAAGCTGAGAAGGGCAGAAAATGATTCTGGATTCAAATGATGGATACCTAGCAAAGCCCATTTACCAAATTCAAATTGACAAAGACTGTGTTTGAACGTAAAGCATCCTCTTTCTGCTTGTAGCTTTTCTCTACCTAGGACTGAGACAGGAGACCACAGAAACAGACACAGCCCTGTCTTCTCCAAATGTCCCTCCACGCTTTTTCCAGGCCTGCTCACCCTGGACACTCTGTGACTCAGCCCTTGTGGCTACCTGCTTCCCCATAGGAGCTGACACAAAGCCTGCTGGTTTGCCTTATTGAAAATTCTCTCTGCTCTTCCATTTTTTCTGGTGAATAATAGGAGGTCACCTGGTTCGTGACCATCATCTCTTCCTGGCTTTATGAATGCTTCTTGATACTTTGAAACCAGCAAAGATTCATAGTGACTGTGTCTCCATAGATGATAAGGCACCATAGTTACAGTATGAATTCTAACTCTATAATGCAAATAAAGGAAAAATCCAGGAACTGAATCAGATGGAATTCTTCTTATCAGATTTCACTGCATTTTGCTATGTTAGCTTTACTTTCCTCTTAAAAAAGTATTGTCTTTGCAAGAAGTGACTGAGGAATGTTATGCTACACTGAAAGGGAAAAATCTAGAGTCTTAGAGATATTTTTCTAAATAAATATTTACGTCCCTTCTTATTCTTTTTCCTTGGAAGTTCCTTGGTCTTTCTTATGAAAAGGACAATGATGCACGGGCAGAGTATCTTCTACTTTTGTGGTTTGAGTTCATCTTGGTGATGATATGCTTTCGGTTGTGTTCATGAGAAATTTGTTGTTTATAAGTCATTGCACATGTTTTATACCTGAATAAAAGAGAAATAGGCATAGATGTCATTGTGCTTGATTGAATCCTTATGCATGACGATCTGAGAGCGCTTACGCAGGGCATTATGAACAATTAATGATTTACTCATCTCTGAGTTCGAGCAAAGTGGCATGTCTTAGCTGAGGCTGATGAAAGGCATCACATAAGTGCAAAATGTTATTAGTTTTTAGGGAAGGGATGATAAGATTTGAAGCATAACCCAGCCCTGGTGAAATACTTATTCTCTAGTAAGCTGCTTGCAGTTCAAATTGAGGTAGCAAAGAGGTTTTGGTCTCCACTCATGTTAATCTTTTAAGCAGAAATGAAGCCTAGAAACTCATAGATCCCTGATGGGAGGCGTGCCTGAGACATATATACCATAGACATCTTAAGAATCACAGTGGTGACCAAATCTGAGATGTGTCTGCCAGCCTCTCGGGTGACCTCCCACCTAGGGGCTGAGGCAAGGCGGTGGAGGCTGGGCTGTGTTTGGCTCTGAGAAGCACCTCATCAGGAAAAGACGGGACATGCATCTCTGAATGATGGGCTGTTAGAGGTTTAAAATGTTTGCCTTGGGTGACCTTCGGGAAAAACACCATCCTCTCTGGCTTAATGTGAATTAAATTTTTCAATTACTCCAGAGGAAGGAAGGCAGTGGCTCCAAGCATGCTTATTTGTGGAAAGTAAAATGAAATTAAACACTTCAGCAGAAGAAATCTTAGCAGCTCACTGGTCCCAGGGCATCGCCCCTTGCTGCTCAACGACATTGAAAATTTGATTTGAGGGTAACGGATATTTTAAATGGAGTGTCCTGAATCCATCTAAACATGTTTTTATTCTGAGAGAATAACTATACTAATTTGTATAGCCTGGGAAAGAAATGAAGCATTTTAATATTTTCTTCCCCTTAAAGAAGAGTGCTGCAGATGTCTTGAGAAATGGAAGAAGAATTCATTGTAGGAATGTGAGGTGCTCCTGTTGGGTGTCATATGCTTGTATGTAGAGGATCCCCTCTGTCCATGGGATGCTCAGATTAAAAATGGGGATCCTGGGAATGGAAGATACTCTCATTAGTTTCACAACCTAGGTGGTCCTGTTCTGTTTGCAAGAAGACAAGAGAAAAAGTGTGTGTGTATGTTTCATCGGGGTGTAGATATTGATCATATACCAGAAAGACCATGATACTATGGTGTATTTAAAGTCTGGAACCAAGGGTTGTAGAATGATCATATCGTCTTCCTTGGGGATATCTAAGAATATGCCAAATCTCTATGAGATTGGGGTGGTTTGGACTTCATTGTTCCTGGTTGGAATGGAAGAATGTTCAGTGTGTGTGGAGAAGGCATGGCTTTGGCACTTCCGAGTATTCCTCTTCATAGCCTTTGTTTAGAGGTTTAATGAAGAAGCAAAATAAAAAAGGATGCGAGGGCCGGGCGCGGTGGCTCAAGCCTGTAATCCCAGCACTTTCGGAGGCTGAGACGGGCGGATCATGAGGTCAGGAGATCAAGACCATCCTGGCTAACACGGTGAAACCCCATCTTTACTAAAAAATGCAAAAAACTAGCCAGGCGTGGTGGCGGGCGCCTGTAGCCCCAGCTACTCGGGAGGCTGAGGCAGGAGAATGGTGTAAACCTGGGAGGTGGAAGTTGCAGTGAGCTGAGATCCGGCCACTGCACTCCAGCCTGGGTGACACAGTGAGACTCCATTTCAAAAAAAAAAAAAAAAAAAAAGGATGCAAGACGGCAGGCAAACTGAAAAGATATTCTGTGATACTTTGATTTTTAAAGTGTTCTGTGACTGAGACTAAAAACAACAGTTTCCATTTCTGGTTAAGGTAAGGCAGAGGCAATATGTTCAGGTGTGTAAGCTTGAATTTTCAGTCACCTCTTAAGATTGCAAATGGGAACTGCCTCAGAGGCTGCTTGAGGCCATGCCAGAATGGAAGTGGGAAGAGAAAGGAAAGTCCTTCATGTCAGGAACTTGTGGAAACAGTCCTTTATGCCACTTAGGTTGTTGAATAACTTTGTGAAATTCCTTATCTTAAAATGCTTTTTGAACTAGGAATCAGAACGAAGAAAGTTTTCTTTTTTGTATTATACTAGGAAATGCATGTTTTAGGCTGGAGCAGTAATGCTAATGATATATACCATTTCTTGATTCCCTGCTATGGCCCAGACACTCACCTGAAAACTTTAATTCTCACAATAATCCTCTGAGATAGGTTTCTAAGTATTTCTATTTTACAACTAAAAAAATTAAGCTCAGAGAAGTTAAGTGTTTATAGAGTTATACACAGATTTTGGTCAGCTGTCAGCCTAGCTCTTTATTAGTCCACTAATAAAGGATATAGTTGTTCCAAAATAATAAAACTTAGAATGTAATCATGTTACTTCTGATGTGTTTCAAGATTAGAACTAGGTTACGAGGAAGAAGAAAGGATGAAGGAAAGTAAAGGAGGAGGAGGAGAAGGAAAGGAAGGAGAGAAAAGGCCAAAAAAGGAGAAGGAGAAGTAAAAATGGCAATAATGTCATATTTGCAACATATTTAACAAATTGTTTATTGTTCATCGGAAGTTCAAATTTAACTGGGTGTCCTATATTTTATCTGGCAATCCCATGTATGTTCGAGGCAAAAGGCTAAACATTTTCCACATATAATCTTACGTAAGTTGTACAAAATATCAAGTAGCAACTATTGTCCCATTTTTTAGCTGAGGATACCGAGACTCAAAGTGGGGAAGAGACTTATCCAATGTCATAAGCTGGGAGCTAGGGCATGAACCTAAGCAGAACCTGCACACTGGAGCCCAGGATTGCTGACAAAGGACACACCCTCTCTATCCCCTGCTGGTGGAGTAAGTTAAAAATCCTTATATATACAAATATTCTGAATATAGAAATGAAACCTTTGTGGTAAGTCTTATAAAAATGACTCCTGAAGATGAAAAATTGCATTCAAACCTCAGTCATCTCCATGAATTACGAGAAAAAGTGTGAAAAGTGAAAAGCATGAATCGAATTGTGACATATTGCTAGGTGTTGCATGTTAGGGGAGACACTAAATAAAACAGAATGTATCTGGAGTTGTCTGATCAGACTACTGGTGGTGGTGGGAAGAGGGTGGACTGGAAGCGTTTAACTTGGAAATAGACAACTGAGAAGAAGAAACACAATAGCTACCTGAATTGTGGGAAGAGCTATCAGTTCTAATTTCTAGTGGCTAGCCATCTATTACTCCAAAAAATAAAACTAGACCAATAAGTGAAAGTTTGGTAGAGGTACATTTCTACTTAACAACACAAAGGACCATTTTCTAGAAACCAAAATGGTCTAATGGTAGAACCCTGGAAATAGTTGGACCTTATGCTACAGGCCTTCAAGTTGAACCTGGATGACAGACTATCTGAGATGTTGTAGGGAAGATTTCTGAATTGAGTGAACAGCTCAGCCAGACAGCCACACGGGTATGCACGCACACATACACAACTGTATATACATTTAACCCTTTTCCCATTTAGAAAAAAAAAGTGCAGCTCACTGCCAGTGCTCATTTAATTTTACACAAACATGCTCTTTGAGGCTGAAGCAAATCTGATTTTCAATGTGAAAATAACATAAAAACTGTTCTTGGAGTTATTTCTAAACAGAACTAGCATCAGAATTGTCTGAATCATCAGAATCATCTATTTTGGAAAAATCAGACTCGTCAAATGAATCTTTGGCCAATAACTGTTCGAGAACGATGTTAACATCATGCTTAGGAATGGTACGTTTTCTAGGATTTGACATTTTCAGCACTTGAGAATTACTATGTTTTGTAAATGGAAGTACCACCACCAAAACCAGAATGCTTTAAATGGAATGATGTCGTTTGTTTCCAAAGTCAATGAACGATGTGAAAATAATATTAAAAGTGGGATATTTCATGGCAAAATTATCTCAGGGTACACGCTGCAGCCACAAGCGCCGGTGAGTATTCTTGGGGCAAACGGGAGAAGGGTTAAGACATTATGTTTGACTACAAATGAAACTTGGAAAGCTAAATTGTCTCCCAACTTTAGTCATTTGGAGTCCGTCCTTGGTGCCATTCTATTTCTTGGCATCCTCTCTTTCCTGGATTATTATCTAAACTTTCTAATGAATCTTCCTGTTTCCAAACTCCCTTCTCCATAATCATTTGTTCAGAGAACCCCCAGCATATTATTTTCTGAATTCCAGCATATTAATCGTATTCTTTTGCCAAAAAACCCTCAGAGCTTCAATCATCTTTGAGAAATGCATTTTAAGTGCCTGAGCACGGCCCACGAGGCCTGTCTCCAGCTATGGCTCCTGCTGTCCCCCTCTGGACTCCCCGTTTGTCTGCAGCTTCAGTTTCCCGAGGAGTCTTGCTGCTCTCTCTCTCCTCCCTCACCCACATTGTCTCTCCTTGTGAACTCCTTTCTATCCCTCAAAACCTAGTTCACATTTCATCTTCTTTGAAACACCTTTTCTGATGCTCCTGGATAGAATTCACCACTCCTTCTTGCAGGTGTCTACACTGCTACACTCTTCTTGCTGTGTAGTTACTTCTGTTAACCTTGCTGTGTAGTTACTTCTATGTCATTTGCCAGGCTCTAGGCCTCACAAAGACAAGAACTGGGTTTTAGGCATCTGTTCATCCACATCAAGAGCACAGTGCCTTACACAAAGGAGGCATTCATAAACCCAGAAGCTATTACCAAAGAGAAACCTCTGGGGGACTACAAAAATCCATGTCCATCCTAACGTTTATGAGGCCTGGGACTAGAGTACAAATGGAGGCTCATATAACATATGCCTACATATTTAAAAATTACGAATCAAGCTAACAAATTGCTTTATAAAATAGGTTATATCTTCCTACCAGGCCAAACAGATCTTCACTGTGGCAATACCAAATATACGTAAAGCTTTGTGGGTTTTTTAAGCTTCCTTTTAGGGACTGAAAGTCTGCGAAATACCAAAGATGACCGAATTTAATTATTAATGTCCATGTCTGAGGATTATTTTGGTGAATTGGTGACATTTGCATGAGAATAAAAAGAAGACATACATAATTCATAAATTACCATATATTTATTGCATAAAATTTATTCTCTTAATTTTAGCAAAAATCATTAATAATGTGATTTTCACATAATTTGGGTCCTGTTTATAGTGATTATCTAAAGGATTAATAATCGAATTGTATTCCAAATAGACAAAATCTGAATTTATTTTCATGTAAAAGATTAAACATCAAGGTAAAAATTTAAAATGAGAATTCTTTTCATACAAGAGTCAAAAAGTTGTAAAAAAATTAAAAGTTGACAAATTCATAATAGCAAAGACTTGGAACCAACCAAAATGCCCATCAGTGTTAGACTGGATAAAGAAAATGCGGCACATATACACCATGGAATACTATGCAGCCATAAAAAAGAGTGAGTTCATGTCTTTTGCAGGGACATGGATGAAGCTGGAAACCATCATTCTCAGCAAACTAACACAAGAACAGAAAATCAAACACTGCATGTTCTCACTCCTAAGTGGGAGTTGAACAATGAGAACATCTGAGCACAGGGAGGGGAACATCACACACCAGGACCTGTCAGGGAGTGGGAAGCTAGGGGAGGGATAGCTTTAGGAGAAATACCTAATGTAGATGACAGGTTGATGGGTACAGCAAACCACCATGGCACATGTATATCTATGTAACAAACCTGCATGTTCTGCACATATATCAGAGTACTTAGGGTATAATAATAAAAAAAAAGAATAGATGAAGAATAAAGAGATAGTAACTCTCATTTGCAGGAAAAAAAGTTACAGTAAATTAAGGTTAATTTATTACTGAAGAAAGAAAAGTGTTTTTAAAAAAGTTTTTTAAAAAAATTTTAAAAAAGTTTTTAATTTTAGTGTAGCCTATTTGTACAGTATTTGTAGAGTCTACGGTGGTGCACGGTAATGTCCTAGGCCTTCACATTCACTCACCACTAGAGCAACTGCTAGTTCTGCAAACTCTGTTCATTGTAAGTGCCTATTCAGGCATACCACTTTTATATTTTATACGGTATTGTTACTGTACCTTTTCCACATTTAGATGTGTTTAGATACACAAATACCATTGTGTTAAAATTGCCTACAGTATTCAGTACGGTAACACACAGCACAGGTTTGTAGCCTAGGAGCAATAGGCTTTACCATATATCCTAGGTGTGTAGTAGGCTATACCATCTAGGTTTGTGTAAGTACACTCTATGATGTTTGTACAATGACCGAATCGCCTAAGGATGCATTTCTCAGAACATATCCCCGTCATTAAGTGACGCGTGACTGCATGTGCATAGTATTTTCTTTACTGACCGTATTTGTTTGCTTGTGAGGATATCATTTGAATCACTATCATGGTTATTTTTAGCAGTGACTAAATTTTATTCATGAGTTTGATGAACCAATCAATTTAATAAGACACCTCAAAGTAAAATTTAATAGCAATACACCTTTTGCCAAAAAATTTTATCACCTACATTTTATGGTTTGCTCCATTAAAGGTTCCTGAAGCCCTGCAGAGATGGGGCCTGGGTTTGCACCTGGCCAGTGTGAATATACAGCATTTACTCTGAGCAGGCATTTTGGTATGTGCTGGAACAATCTTGTGCCTTGTGATGGATGATACATCCTCACTCCACTCTGCTGCCTTGCTGTGAAAGCTCTGTTTCTGCAGCCCTAGGAAAGGAAATGTCATTATTCCACAGATAGAGGTTCTCAAATTATGGGGCAGTACTTACTTATAGTCATCTGCCAGATATACTGTGGGCTTTAAATTGGGTTTAATATTTTATCAAATGAAGACACCAACTTAAAATAAATTATTATAGAACTCTTGAGTCTTCTGATGATATCATCCACAGATCCCAAACTGAGAATTGAGAGTTCTAGGGGCAGCTTTAAAAGGATTTGTTGTAAAACATTATTTATCCCTAAAACTCAATATATGCTAATGATTTTATTGAGATATAACTTATATACCATTACAATTCACCTCCTTAAAGCATGCAATTCAATGGTGATAAGTATATTAACAGAATTGTGCAACCATCTCCATAATCTAATTATGGAACATTTTTATCATCCCAAGAAGAAACCCTGTAACCATTAGCTGTCATTCCCTATTTCCCTGCCCCTGCAGCCCTTTTAGTCCAAAAAATCCCCAATCTACTTTCTGTCTCTATAGATTTGCCTATTTTTGATGTTTCATATAATAGAATCATGTAATATGTGGCCTTTTGTGTCTGACTTATTTCACTTAACATAATATTTTCAAGATTCATCCACATTGTAGCATGTGTCTACTTCTCTTTATGACTGAATAATATCCAATTATATGGATATCCCACATTTTTTTTAAATCCACTTACCTGTTGATGAATGTTTAGGTTGTTTCTACTTTGGGTTGTTATGAATAATACTGCTATGAACATTCATGTACATTTTCTTTTTGTAGATGTATGTTTTCATTTCTCCTGGGTACTGTGTTAGTCCATTTTCACACTGCTATAAAGATACTACCTGAGACTGGGCAAATTATAAACAAAAGAGGTTTAGTTGACGCACAGTTTTGCATGGCTGGGGAAGCCTCAGGAAACTTACAATCATGGCAGAAGCAAAGAGGAAGCAAGCACCTTCTTCACGAGGCAGCAGGAGTGAGAGAAAGAGCACAGGGGAAATCACCACTTATCCAACAACCAGACCTCATGAGAACTCCCTCACCATCACAAGAACAGCACAGGGGAAACTGCCTCCATGATCCCATCACCTCCCACCAGGACCCTCCCTCGACATATGGGGATTACAATTTGAGATGAGATCAGTGTGGGGACACAAATCCAAACCATGTCAGGTAAATACCTTGGTGTGGAACTGCTTGGTCCTATGGAAACCTTGTTTAACATTTTGAGGGATTGCCAAGCTGTTTTCTACAGCAGCTGCATTATTTTATTTTCCCAGCAGAAATATATGAGGGTTTCAGTTTCTCCACATTCTAATCAACAATTCTTATGGTGTGCTTTTTTTCCCCCCCAGAGACAGGACTTTACTATGTTGCCCAGGCTAGGCTGTAGTGCAGTGGTGCAATTGTAGCTCACTGCAGCCTCAAATCCCTGGGTTCAAGCAATCTTCCTGCCTCAGCCTCCTGAGTAGCTGGAACTACAGGTGCATGCCACAGCACCTGGATAATTTTTAACTTTTTTTGTAGACATGAAGTCTCCCTTTTTTGCCCAGGCTTGCCTTGAAACCCTGGCTTCAAGTAATCCTCCTGCCTCAGCTTCCCAAATTGTTGAGATTATAGGCATGAGCTGCTACCCCTGGCCAGGTATGTTTTTCTTGACTACAGTCATCCTAGTGGCTATAAAGTAATATCTCATTGTGGTTTTGATTTGCATTTCCCTAATGACTAATGATGTTAAGCATCTTTTTATCTGCGTATTGGCCTTTTATATATATATAGTCTTTGGAAAAGTGTTTGTTCAGATCCTTTGTCCATTTTACAATTTGGTTATTAATCCTCAATGTATTTTTAAATGGGCATTCTATGACATGAGAAAGTGAGACAGCGATGTGCTGTGATTTCTAAGAGCTCACGCTCTGTGATCTGTTAGCTATGCGTAGATAATGTATTAACATCTCTGAATTTTAGCTTCCTCATCTACAAAGTGCTGTTGTCATCTCCTAGAGCTGTGGTGAGAATTAACTAAAGTAATACGGATGAAGCTCTTGCGCAGCACCTGGCACGTGGGAAGCACTCCACATACAGTAATTGTCATGACCTCCACAGCTCTTCCTGGCACTGAATCCCAAATGACTTTGTCCTTTTTGTTAGTTTATTGTCTCCACAAGTAGACTGTAAATATTCTAAGGGTAGGGATAGTACTCTTAGACGCCTCTTAAAATTCCCATATTACTTTTGACAGTCTGAGCAGGGAGTGAACTGGGGAAAGTTTCATGGAGTCAGTTGCAGGAGAACAGGGTTGTAAAGATCAGGAAGATGAGAAGACTACTGGGGGTAGAGAGTAAAGACACAGAAATAGAAAGCAATGAGTTCAACTCCAGGGAAACATGAAAGGAAATGGAGTAGATAAGGCTAGAAAGGGCGGAACTGGGGGTGGTCAACCTTTGCTAGAATCACACTCCTGCACTGGAGCCATAACCTCAGTCCAGTGCACAAGGTCAAAGATATGGTGGTGCTCTCAACTCAGGTATACAGGCTGGGATGCCAGGCAGTAAGGAAGGAAGGTGGGCATGTTGCAGTCTGTAGCCCTACAGAGCCTATTCTGCTTCTTGATGAGCCTGCTGCTTAATTGAATGCCAGAACCAAGCATTTGCAGGAGATTGGTGAAAGGTCTTCACGGACTGTCCTGCAGGAGTTACAAGCAGGAAAAGTACAAGCTGAAAGAAGATGTTTGGGACTGATCTCCCACAGTCCTCAAAGAAGTCCGGGGATGCAGCTTCCTCTTCATGGTCTCCAGATGTAGTCATCACTCATTCAGGTTCCGTAGACCCATGAAAAAGAACAAAGACACATTTCCATTGTTGTTGTCTTTGCTGTTTTAAGTATCAGAGTATTGTTGCTTTTCTGCCTGTTTAGTTAGGCCACAGCTTCCATGCTCCATGACTAGGTGAGTTTACTTGCATGGCTTCATTTTCTCTTTGTCAGAGGCTGCTGTGACCTTTCTCATTCCAAACCAAAATTCAGAGCAGTTGCCTTGCCCATCGAGATTATTCAGAAAGTCAGCAGGGACACTGGGAACAGATTCACATGTTCTCTAAGTCTGTGCTTTTCTCAAAAGACAAACTGACCTCTCTTCTATTATCAAGAATTAGTAGGCACTAATTTATAGTCACTTTACTTCCTATCAAATGACTATTGGAAGTAATAAAAGGCCTGGACAAAGACCATCCAGAAACTCCTAAATTGGAAATATCTGTGGCCTATTGTCTTCAGACTTTTAAATCCCACTTAGCAGCTGATAACTGCACCCTTGCCTGGTGTCAGATGCAACCAAATCTTTATGTGCTTCCTGAGCATTGAAGGAAAATGCAGTTTTCTAAAAGGTAACTGAGACTGTTGCTGTGTTCAGTAAGCTGCCAGGGCTTGTATGAACATGCCAGGCCAAGCTGGGAGAGATTTTCTGAGCCTTCCAACCTCTACTCTTTCCCCTTCCCATGGAGGTTCATTTCTCAGGGCACAGTGTGTCCTCTGAAAAGTTTACATAGCTGTTGGCAGCGAGAGGTGCTCTCCCAGCAGTGAGGGCTCCTCCCTCACTCCTACAGGCTGGCTCACCTTGCTCAGAGAGTCCTTGGGTCTTGGGGACAAGGGCAAGAAAGCATGTATGAGAAAGAACATACTGGAGGAAAATTATAATCAGCAAGCCTAGAGGCGATGACTTCAGCTGATGCCATTGCTGGCAACACCTTAGGTACAACTCTTAAAACACACAAAGGGCTTGAGAAAGATTGATAACATTTGCACCTTTTACTCACAATTTCTGTTTTCACATGTTTCCCATGCTTTCAGGTGCTCGTGTTCAGGCAAACATCTTGCTTCTTTCGAATCAGAGAGGCTGATCAGGAGAAGGCGTTAGGGCTTGGAAAATTTTCTTAAGAAGGTGAGGAAGGATGTATGAAGAGCATACAAGGTGCAAGTAGCTTAGATCGAGGACCAGTGGAATTGAAAGAAAATTAAAGAAAAGCAGTGTGCACTGTGAAAAAGGAAATGAAAGAGAGTGGTTCAAGAGATGTTAGATTGATCTAATCAGTGACAACTGGAAATTGAGGGGTGTTCAACTCATGGATAACTTCAGTGCTTACTTCTCAGGGTCTGTAAGTGCTTCGAAAACTGTTCTTGTATAAACATGGGCAAATCACATAGTGTCCTTAAACCTCAATCACCTCAAGTATACACATTCACCAACAATAACATCCCACCATAATATTGTTGGGGGATCAGATGAGATCATGTATATGAAAAAGAATTTTGTGAACTGCAGGCATTGTTTAATGTGAGATATTATTGCATACCAGGAGACTCATTATTTACATTAACCAGGCCGGAAGCCAGTCAGAAATCACACAGTGTCTCTCAAAGGAGTGCACTTTTATTACTTCCTGGCTCATAATAATTTGCACTGTCAACAAGTTAGTTAGTTTAGGAGAAGACCTTGGAGTCTTCTGTTGTGGTGTGGTACTAAATGTGGAGGGCTTAGTTAAAAAAGTGCAAATCTTCATGCTTTACAGTTCTTACGATGCCTTCGATCCTATCCTGTGGAGTGCACTTGGTAGAGACATGAATATTCCGGCAACAGTTCAGGAAGAAGTTCCATTCCACTTCTGTACCAATTTACTCTATCCGGAAAATAGTTTCACTCGTAGTCATCCTACCTAGAGGTTGGAGTCATCTGGGTGGAAATGCACTTCTGTATTCTGTGTTTTTTGAGAGGATAAATAAGATAGTACAACATGAAGGGTTTGTGAATCATGATGTGCTAAAGGCAAGTGCTACAGGTACTTGCTGTCATGGTTCACAGAGGCAACTTGTTGTACTGGAAACATAATCTCAAGTAAGAAGAGTTGAGTTCAAGTCCTGATTCCGTCACCTGACCTCAGGTGTGCTAAGCCAACACTCTTGTTGGAATGTAAAGCATGTGAGATATGTATTTTCTCTTTCTATTATCTACACTCTGCCCCTTGGTAGAAGTATGAGTGATCTTTCTGTACAAGATCTGCACCTGTATGTGTCTGAACTCCACCCACTTCCAGTTTGCTGATTCCATAGTCATAACTTTTAAAATTCACAATGGCTCTTTAGACCAAGTGACTATGAAGAGACAACATGTGTAACATCCAGGATGGAGTCCAGGGTCTGTGCTGTACTTCTAATGAAAGTGATCTCTGGGAATCTTTGGTTTTGAATACCTCCATCGTACACTTTCCATCATTTTTATGATAAGAAATATGTCATCTGTGTAGCATCTGCAGAGTGCTGGTTGAGAAGTGAGTTGGTTTAAAGCATTTCATTTCAAATTACTCATAAAGATTTCGGTGGCACTGTTCCTTCATTCTACCTGGTAGTCAATTCTCTTTAAGACCATAATTGCATGAGTGCCATCTTTTGAACCTAACTACTACAGTTTAAAAGTCCCTCAACCCAAACAAAAACATTTGTTTTCTTTAATGTGTGAACTTCTCTATGGCCTGGTCTAAAATTCCTTTTATGTCTGTTTTGAAATGGAGTGTATGTGAGCCAAAGCTTCCCTCCCTCTGCTTCTTCCTTAGGACCCTCAGTTCAAGTACAGAGGCAGTTGCTGGCTTAATTTGACTGACAGCTTGTAGGAACTTCTGGCCCAGCATTTTAAGTGAGATGAAGTTGGCATTTAGTATGATGTCTCGCTATCTGGAGAAAATTCATCCTTATATGGCCAGAGTTTTTCACTCACCTGAGGAAAGCTGACAGCTTTCAATACTTATGATGCATTACTGACATGTTTTCTCTTCTTTTTGGCTAGTGCCAACTGGCAAGCATTTTTCAACTGATAGGACATGACTGTTTTTCTTTGCAGGAGAGCAGTTCCTATCTTTGAGATACCTGGATATTTCCTTAGAACTAAAATTTTAGGGTGTTCATTACAAAGCTGTATGTATGAGGCCTTAATTTAATAATATTAATGAGATGAGTATGATTCTCTCCTGCTGGGAAGCAGAGCATTGTGGAGAGTCCAAGTTCTGAAATCAGAAGATCTGGGCTTGAATTCTGGCTATTCTACTAATTAGGTAGTTGATCTTGAGCAATACATTTAAGCTTTGCAAGTCTTAATTTCTTGCTTAGTGAAGTGAGGGATAATAATGATTCTGCTAGGATTTCAAATGAGCTCGTGAATATGATTGTGGAGTGATACGTAAGTGAAAAATTGTCATCATGGAATCATTATCCTTATAGCTACTGGAGTTGGAAGGTAAATTTTTAGTTTCTTTGGTTTGGTCAGCAGGCTTCATGATTCTCGCTCTTGTAATTTCAGAGGATGTGTAAATTCTCAGTGCTCCACACCAACCTGTTTAAGGGGGTCACTGTTGGAGGAGGATGAGAAAGAGGATTCCTTGAGGAAAAAAATGTACACTTAGTTGAATGATGCCTTTCTAAAATCCCTCCAGTTCCAAAATCCTGTTGTGATTATTGCTATAGTCTTAATGTTTGTGTCCCCTCAAAATTCATATATTGACATTGACATTGTAACCCCTAAGGTGATGATATTAGGAGGTAGGGTTCTTGGAGAGGTGATTAGGTCATGAGGTAGAGACCCAGGGCCTAAGTGGGATTATTGCCCTTGTAAAATAGGCTCAAGAAACTCTTCCCCTCTTCTACCATGTGAGGACACAGCTAGAAGGCACCATCTATGAACTAGACAGCAGGTCCTCGCCAGATACCTAATCTGCTGGTGACTTAATCTTGGACTTCACAGCCTCCAGAACTGTCGGTCATAAATTTTTGTCATTTATAAGCCACTCAGTTTATAGTGTTTTGTTACAGCAGGATGAACAGACTAAGACAATAATATTTTAGCACTAACAATTGCAAAAAAGAGCTCATGGAGCTTAGATATGGTCTCTTTCATTCACATCAGAGAGAGAGAAAGATTGAGAGAGAACAGTGGTTAGGCAACAGGTGACACCATGTGCCCAGGGCTTGACAAATAACAGTGGTTTGGTTGCTTTTGTTGACAGAATATCATTCTAGCATCTGCTTAGGTCTTTTGTGTCAATTCAATTTAATTGATACTAAGGTAAGTAGGGGCCTAAGTGCCTTGCAGTGTATAGAATTCATCCATTTCTGTCCTCAGGAGTTTACAAACTTGTAAATCCCTTCTTCTTTGGAGCCTCATCTTTGTTATCTATATCCATATCTATATATGCATCTCTATCTATCTATCTATCTATCTATCTATCTATCTATCTATCTATCTTGTTTAAACTTACACTGGAAGGGGATTTTGTTTGTGAACTCTGTAAAGAAAATGTCTCACCGCTTCTAGCATCTGCACTCTCCAGGAAGCAGGACTGGCTGCCCAAAGGTTGGACCTGGAGTGGTTCAAGATCTGCAGTTAGTACATCCAGGACAATCAAATTTGAGAAGTATATTTGGCCAAGGTATGGATTGGTGGAAAGCAGGACAGTGTTTGGGATCAGGAACCACTCTTGTGTGATTACCTGAGTGCACTGGCAAACAAGATGATGCAGCCTGCAGAGTCTTCCAGCTCCAGCCTTAGCAGATGCTGACAGGGGCCACCTCTCCTTGTTCATCACGTGGCCCCTGACACCACCTTACAAGGAAAGGTCAGATTCAGCTCTGGTGAGACTATAGAAACACCTGCTATTACCATGGCTCCATGGATGCTTCCACATTACTCATTGAATTATCCATGCTTTCGTTTGTTCGTTCAACAAATGTTTATTGAATGTCTATTGTGGGCCACAGATTATTCAAAATATTGGTGACAAAATGGTGAGCAGGAACACATAATTGTTGCTTTCATGGAGTTTACAAGTCACTGTGAAAGAAACACATGAATGGAAATTATCCCAGCAATGGACATATACACCAGCAGCAAGCACTATGAAGGACACCAACCAGGTCAGGGAAGATCTGAAGCAGGAGTGGAGGATATAACAAGCAAAATGGGGCAGGGAGAGCTTTCCAGGCAGAGGAAATACTGCATGCCAAGACCCCCCTACCCTGGTAATCTGAAAGAAGACAGAATCTACAGTACTGAGAGTCAGGAGAAACAAGATCAGATGAGATTGGAGACGAAGGGAAGAACCTTTATAGATTAGAGTAAGGGTTTTAGACTTTATGCCTATTCAAAAATGAGAGGATGACGGGGTTTAAAGTAAAGGCCTGAAATTTATCTCTTGAAACTTACTCTGGTTATGGATTGGGGAAGAATCAGAGGGGGAACCTGATCTCTTTCAGGGACTCCAGAAAGGCCATTGTCTGCAGCTCAGAGAGAGAAGGTAGCAGTCTCGGACTAGAATGACAGCTGTGGAGGGAGGGGGATTGGAGATATTGAGCGACACTGAAGAGGCAAGCCTTGGAGGTTTGCTTATGAGGGTAGAGAGAAGGGAAGTAGTGAGGGACCCTCAGGGGGCCAGGAAGGACAGAAACGAAGGCAGAAGTTGGAGTTGGGGGAAGCAGAGTTGGCAGGCAACAGAGAGAGAATGGCAGGAAGGCTTCAGTTCATTTTTTTACTCCATCTACCTATGAATACTGTGCTAAGCCTGATTTGGCCAATTTGTTTTCAACTTTTAGCAATTTTGCTTTAGAGGTTAACTGTGTGAAGCACTTTAACTCCTGGGTTCAGTTTTCTCTTTGATTTGGGGATCTGCATGTATATGAGCATGAGTGAGGGCAGCTGAGGGGACATGGATATTTGGCCCTTCAGCTCTGGGTCTCTACCCCTTCTTCTGGCATGTGGATTACTGGCCATAGGCAGCATTTCCCCATCCCCCTTTATCTCTTTTTCCTCACTAACTTTCACCAATGACCGAGCAAGTGTAGTTAGAACCTTTCCATTAGTTGTTTCCCATTCACTGACCATTCTGCCCTCAGGCAGTTGGTGAAGCATATTCCTGACAGAATAATCTCACCTGCCCACAGAGGTGCCTTCAGGAATTGTGAGGGCAAGGAGGGTCTGCCAGCAGTTTTCACTTTTTTTTTTAAATGATACTAGACAATTAATTAAATTTTTATTGAAGCTTCAACAGAAATACATTTCAACACCAGTGAAGGGAGACATTATGGCACCAAAACTTCCCCTCCTCTATCATACTAGGATACATTTAGATTACTATTCAACCTACAGTTTTCCTTCTTCTAGATTTTGTTCCACACAAATGTATGCAGGTTTTCAACTAGGGCTAAACAGTGACTCACCCCAGCCCAGCCCATTAAAGTTTCAAGATGTTGGTGCCAATTGCCCTACAATGACAGTACGTGTTACTTTCATCATATTAAATGGAGGTTGGGATTTGAGGGTTGAAGAAATCTTGACACTTTGGGGGAATATGACATAAAGGAATGATTTTTCCCCCCAAATGAACAGTGATGCTCCTAAGTTGTTCATCTATTTGTCTCACCCAATTAATCAATAAGTACAAATTTACTGAGCATTTACGATGTGCCAGGCACAGGGCTGATGATGAGGAATGGGGAACATCAGTGATGAATAAGTCTTGGCTCAGCAGTGCTGTTCCCACGTTTCTGTGAAGTGCCCTGCCCATCAAAGAGATTGAAGGAGAATGGGGAACAGAGGTTTTGCTCAGGATGCTGTTGGTGGTGGTGACGGCAGCCACATAATTTGAATTGTCTTGCCATAACCTCCCTTGATATTTGTTTGAGGGCTTTTGTTTTAGTTAAAATTTTGTGTACATTGTGCACTTGGCCTTATAATATATTCGTGTTTGTTTAAATATTTAAAATGTCCACCAATCTTAGGAGAAAACTATTGCTCCAGTTAAATGTGTCATGAATATCCTGTGACTTTGTGAGCTTCCAGCCTACATTTGAGAAACCCATGCCACCCACATGCTCCTATGTACATACCGTCAGAAAGAGAAGGAAGAGAGCACAAAGCCTGGTGTGAGAGACAGTCATACAAGCAAATGACAAAAATACAACAGAGAAGAGATTTGGTTTACTTTAAGGCAGTCATGGAAGCAGACGTTAAAACCAAGTCTTGAAGGAAAGATTAAGAATTTTGAGGGTATGGGAGAAGCATTTGAGGAAATGCATACGTAAATGTGTGAAAGTGTGAAATACAATGGCTTGCTTAGGGAATGGTAAGTAATCCCAAGTTCCAGAAGCATAGAGTTTGTTGGAAAGAAAAGAGTTAGGAGAGTAGGTTGCAGCCAGATTTGAAGAAGGCATTGGATGTCATCCTGAGTCTGAACTGAATCCAGAGCCATTGATTCCATAGGTGAGGAGAAATACTTTGTTTTTCTTAGTGAAGAACCATAGGTAGGTGTATGTCCCAGAAATATGACTGGGTAGGACTCAGTCATACACGGTTAGTGTGGGGAAGTAGTGCAGAGGACATGGATTCCAGGATTCCCTTTGCTCTTGGACAATCGGGAACATAGCGGTGAAGGTGGGGAAACTCACCCACTTCTGATTCCCATGAAGTTAGGTAGGGGGCCTGGCAATCTGCATGCTCAAATATTTCATTTAAAATCTGAATGCAATTTGCCAGGTTTGGAATTTGCTAATATTTGGCAATCCTCTCATAGGGCACGTGAGGAGAGGTGAAGCCATTTCCCAATGTCACCAGCTAATTATTGGCAGAGGTAGGACTCACACACAGTTCTTTTGCTTTCAGTCACGAGTTTCCCCCACCAATGTAGGCCAAGAGTGTTAACCCAAGTCAGAATGTCTGGGTTCACGTTCTCCCTTGCATATTTCTCTATACCTGAAGGCGTGTGGGAGGACAGAGTTGTTTTGCAGGGCACTGGAAATTTTGTGTCCCAGCCAAGGTCAGTTCAGCATTCTTATTAACATATTGTAGATAATGGATGTCTAAAAGTCTGAGGGCATAAATATTTTAATGTAGCCATACTGTGTCGCTGTTTCCTTCAGACCTGCACTTCAATTTTTATTTACTTTTATACGTTGCTGGCATAGGGCCACAAGGTTTTCCATCAACAGAAATGGCTGCTGATTGAAGCAATTTGCTTTTTGCCTTTCTCTTCCAGTGCTGAAGAGAACCTCATTCTCCAAAACAGGTGTTTTTAGATCAAGATGGGCTGTTGGATGACACAGCGGGGAATACACTTGGTAGAGCAATGTCATAAATTGGGCTGGTGTCGGCTTCCTGATTTAATGCTTTGCTCTATTTGGTCATGAAATATATATTCTCTTTCAGATTGATCATTTCTCCCACTGATAAAGGGATGGTGTTCTATCAAGTGGATTTGGCCCCTGACCTAAGAAATATACCGATGCAACAAAATTTCCTGAGCTGACAATTTGGATGAACTCTGGAGACTGTAAATCCACAAAGCCAGAGAAGGGCCAGCCAGGCAGGCCTTGCATGATAGAACTCTCCCCTCACTTAGTATGCATCAGCTACCATGATGGCTGAGCAATTCCTTGGCTGCTTTTTACCCAACGTAATTTGCAAATTGATTGTTCTTCCTTGGAAGTCTTTCTTAATTAAATAGTAACTGCAGTTATTACCCACAGACAAAGGAGATACTTTAGTGCGCTGGCAGAGGATAGCTTTAGCTCAGTGGATTTTCATTTGCTGGAGTCCCACCACAGACTGTTGTGTGCGGAACTCGATTAGATGTCTCTTTCTAAAGGGATATGCTAGCACTCCTTGCCCCTAAGGGGTTAAAATCAGGTGAGTCAATGATAACACCTTATAACAAAATATACATAGAATGCTTCTGCTTTTCAGTACACTTATTTCAAACATTATCCCATTCCATTTTCACACTAGGTATGACGAACAACTGCATCTCTGTCCTTTACCCGCTTTACCCACTATATGCCATCTATGAGATAAGGAAACTGAGGCACAGAGAGTTTAGAGGTTTATTCAAGCTCATACAGAAAAGTGAGGATCAGAACTAGAATGCAGGTGACCTGCTTCCTTGTTTGTTCCTCTTGTTGAGTTAAGCCCAAATGTGCTCTTTCGACACCATTTGCTAAATACCAACTATGACTGGACCCTGAGGGGACAGACTGAACGGGTGTCTTCTGTGGCCTTCCAACCAGGGCAGTGGTTCTGAATCTTTGACAGGCATCAGAAACACTTGGAAGTGCAGTTACCTGGGCCACGGCCTGGGGTTTTAGTAAGTCTCAGATGTGCTTCAGCATATCCATTTTTAAAAATTCTTTAGGTAAATGGGATGGCCAGTCAAAGTAAAGAGTGCAGAACTAGGCTTTCATCTTACCTGGAATTGCACAAGGAAAACTGAAGTGGAACCAGGGCACCTGACATGTGAACCTAGTCAGCCTGGATATTTGTGGGGAAATAAATGTCGGTACCAGGAGCACCTCAGAACCTACAGAGAGGTAGAGCACAGTTTCTGCACCAAGAAGACATGCCAGTGCCTCTGGAGCCATGTGGCTCTTGCCTTGACAAAACTCTCCTGGCTTAAGCGCTGTCAATCTAATGGCTGGAACAAGAAACTGCCTCCTGCATCCACACTGGATCTTTCTCTTCTACTTTCCTTCCCTTCCTTGCTTCCTCCCTTCCTCATACATGCTTAAAATTCCCTTTCTCCATCAAAATCCTTACTCATTCTCCAAGGCCCAGCTCACACACCACCTTTCTCACGGCATCTTTCTTGATTTTCTTTCTCAGAATTCCTCTCCTTCCTCTGCATTCTCAGGCTCTTCATATCTCTACGTATTTTTAGGTAACCATCATACATGACAGTATATGTCAGCTTTTGGGATAAATTTCTTTTTCATCTTTTTGTCCCCCCCAGTAGCTGATACAGAGCCTTACACAGTGGAAGTGACTGGTATTTGTGGGTTGAGTTAAATTTAAATGGACTTACTGAACTGTTTCTGAGTGACCTCCTCAAAAGATTCTCTTTTGATTAAAAACAGTAATTATTGAATGTATCAGTTCAAACTACAATACACATCTCCACCAATAACTTCTATCCTTTAACACTTAAAAATAAACACATTTAACTCATAATAGAAGAGGGGATAATGGCTTGTCTCGAGGCTAAGTCCACATTGGCCATTGGTAAACTGGCTGTTTGTAATAGAGCAGACATGTAATGGTAGACCTGTCTGTGTGAACAAAGATTGTCCCGCCCAGCCATCCTATGACTGTCAGGTCCTGAGAATCTTTCCCAGCCATCCCTGCATATTACTCTCCCCATACCCTGGGGTTGACGCTGGCCCAGCCTTCCCCACATAAGGAGAAGAAACTCATTCCTGATCCATCTACTCCTCTACTCTGCTCCCTGTCCCCCTCTGCAGCCCAACCTGACTGCTGTGTTCTGCCCTGACCAGCCCTTCTTTGAGTCTGCAGAGGCTGGCCCTGGCCAGGAAAGGGGTTGGAAAAGCATTTTTTGCAGAAGGGCAGCCTGAAGGTTGTGGCTCCATGTGAGTGTGCACCCTTGTGCTGAAGGTCAGGACTGGTTTTAGGGGGAAGTTTCCCCTTTCTCCTTCCTGCCCCTGAACACAGGCTTGAGGATCTGCATCTGGCTGGCTCACCCTTCCTGCACAACTTTTCTATTCAAGTTTTTCAGGGCAAGGCTTTAAGAAACACTTCAGGGTAATTATAGCCAGGGTTCATTTTCTATACAAGTGGGAAAAACTTGATGTGACTACAGGGCTGTCTCCAGGGCTGATTCATTCAACCTAGAAAACTGCCTCTAGGGAAACAGCCTCAGAATCTTGCCTGCAGCTCTGGAAGTGGTAAGGGGCCCACCTGTCTCCCTGCCCATCATCTCACATCTGGGGGAATGTCTTGGCTAGCAGCATGGCCCTGAGTGAGGGGTTTAGGTAAACAAGATGTTGACTGGGATTGGAAGAGTCACAAAGTTGTTTGTTAGAGCAATGCTGAAGAGTTTCAGAAAAAGAATTTCATCAAGGCCGGCACATCTGTCCTCAGATGCTTGAAGGGTTCCCTGGAGGAAGGAGGATTGAACTTGCCCTGCAAGATCCTGGTGGGTAGAACTGGGCCAAATCATACATCCAGTTCCAAAATTGCCTTTCTTTTCTGGAGGCCTGCTGAATGGCCTCCAGTTTTAGATGCATGCAGTTCCCTTTGCTGGGACCCTCTTTCCCTCCCTTCCCGCTACCTGGATAATCTTGATTCATCCTTTGGGCAACAGCTGAAACTTCAGGCCTTCCTTGAAACTTGTAAACTAGGGTTTTTCTATAGTGGTACTACCGACCTTTGGGGCCAGATCATTCTTTCTGGTAGAGGGGACTGTCCTGTGCATTGTAGGATGTTTAGCAGCATCTCTCTCCTTTACCTGCTAGATGCCAGGAGCATCTCTTCAGTTGTGACAATAAAAAAATGTCTCCATATATTGCTAAGTGCCCTTTGGGGGCTAAATTTGTCTCCCTCCCCACCCGCTTTCCCACCAATTGAGAATCATTACTTTAGACTAGTGTTCCCCTAACACCCTGCATTTTCCTTTCTGTAACACTATCACAGCCTTCACACTTCTAGACTTCTTAATGTGTTTAATGTCCATTTCCTTCCCTTACTGTCAGGTCCCTGATGGCTGAGACAGATTCTAACGTTCTTTGCTGCTCCTAACTTTTCATTTAAAAGTCAGTGAAAGAATGAACTGATTTCAATAAGAACTTTGTGACTTTTAGAGCTGTCCACAGACAGCATAGAGTTTTCCAAAATTTCTTCTCACTGGGGGGGCTCAAATAAGGCAAACAGCTACTTGTTGAGAACGCTGTAGAGGAGAGTGAAGCACTGAATGGGTGATCTTGAATGTCCCTTCCAGTTATGAGATTGTATGGAATTTGGGCTCTCAGCCAACCACTCCATGGGGAACTAATTAAATCAGAAAGAAGAGGCCAGCCGCTCCCTCTATAGTCAGGTGCTAAGTGTTCCCAAGAAGCGGCTGATGTAACTCCGGGAGCGACCTTTAAGTAGGTCAAGAGTCACATGAATATGGAATGCCTTTCCCTTCCCTTTCTCCCCTCCCAAGAGGTCATCTGACCCATATCCTAAGGGGTAAGATCATGCTTGAAAGCTTAGAAAACATCCTTTCTCAATTCCCACCCTTCACTCTAGCACAGCCTTCTGTGGGTAATGGGAGTGAGCAGGGAGGCCTAGCACACTTTCCCGGGTGGTGCGGGAGTTGCCTGGGGCTGCATTCTTCAGACTCTGAAGGTTACAGCCTGTGTGATTTATCGTTTTATTTTTCTTTCTTTCTAACTCCTTTTCCAACGGGGCAAAGAACTGTAAGCAGAGATAAATGAAAGCCCTCTAGGCCCACAATTGATTTTAAGGGCTGTGAGGGAATGAGCTTTAACTGCTGTTGATGGGAGGGGCTGTGTGCCAGGCACTGTGCTGGGGACTCTCACGCATGATCTCAATAATCTTCTGCATAACCCAATGAGGTAGGTAACATTATATCTATTTTCCAAAGACACAACTGGAGGGGCCAGCAACTTGCCCATCACCACACAGCCAGGAAGGAGCCTGGGCCTGGAGAACAATGCATCCACAGCCTCTGTGCCTCTTTCATGTCCTGCCACAAGCAGAGTGGGAAACCCTTCCATCCAAACTTCTGTTTCAGAGAGTCCCTGTGGCCTGGCATAGTCATGATGAAAACTGCCGTTCGCACTCCAATTACTGCTGCTTTTGTGACTGCGTCTTATGACCTTGTCATGACTTGACTTGATTATGCCTTTGCAAATCTCTTTACATATCTGCAGCTGAGCCTTCTTAAATCTTTACATTTCTGAATTAAGATGGTGAATTGAACTCCATGTTCTCTAGAAACAAAATGAAAGCAGAAGAATAGAGAATTATAAATCTACAAGGACAAAAAAAAAAAAAAAAAAAGGGGAGTGAGGATCTCAACTAAAACGTGGCTGACGGACACTGGGTGGACCATGAGTAAATGAGCAGGCATACCAGAGAAACATGAAGCCCAGTGTCTAGCGGTGGGGAGGTGTGGGTGTAGAGTGTGGTGCAACGATGACAGTGGGAGGTCAACAAAATACAAGGCAGTTTTCATTGCAAAACCTCAGAAAGAAGAATGACTTCAACCTTTTCCATTTTCCAATTCAGCTACAGGACCCCTTGGCGGACCTCAGCAGACCACCTGAGTTAAGTGTACTGTGCAGAATGTGGACCAGAAAGTTTCTGGATTGAGATATGCCAGATACAGCCAAAGCCTGGGGAGACACAGTGATACAAATAAGGGCTTGAATTAAAGTTTGCACACTGAACAGTAGGATCCCATCTTTTTTTTTCCTAATGGGTTCCTAGATTTCTGGAACCCAGGTTTCTACCCAGTACCCCAGGTAGGAGATTGAAAGATTCCTCTCAAGGGAAACTTGCCTAAAAGAAAAGACCTAAAGATCTGGACATTTGACGTATTCTCCAACGGAAGATGAAATCTTCATTATCCTGTAGCATCACCCAAGTGTCTTCCAATGAAAGATTAAATCTTCATCATCTTATAGGGCTGTCCATGGTACATAGGCTCTGCTCACGCATACAGGACATTCATTCTGTGGTTAAGTGCTTCACTCTAGAAAGTCTTAAACTATACTACTGCTGAAACTGGATCTTTCTTTGTCACCAAACAAGCAACTTGATTGCTGTTGAGACATCTTTGCAAGCTTAACATTTGAATTTGATGACATTCTAATGACAAAAGCCTTAGTCCTTATTCCTTTAGGCCAAAACTTGATCTCCTCCCTTATAAAGCTGGCCCTCTTCTACATTTATCCTCCACCCCACCCAGCACCTAATCTCCCAATCAGGTTTATGTGTTTCTTTTTTTTTCTGACATAAATGAAAACTTGGATTCACTTTATGGTGGCTGACAGACCTAATTCTCACTGTATGTTGCTTGACTCTAGACATTTCATTAGTATTTTTATTGTGTTGGTGTTTTTTATGTTTGGGTTTTATGCCATTTTCCCCCATCTTACTCTTTGAAAGCTCTGACCATGATCCTGGTTTACTAGGAATACATAACAAGTGTTTTAAAGCTTTTTGTACTCTCACCAGATACCATTATCTAGAAATATGTTGGCATTTTATATAAACATATGTTTAGATTTCTATAACTAAAGGCATCTTTATGGATGACTTATTACAACTGAATACATCTATAAATATATAACTTTATTTACAGGTGTGATCTACTATCAAGTGTCTATATTTGTATTGGATTGGTATGTGTGCCTAACAAAGAAAGTGTCATTTTTTTCCTTGGGAATGAAATCACATCATTTGTGAAGACTTAGTAGAGGTTAAATGAGTACAAGCAGCATTTACCTTATTAAATAGATATTTGCAACATTTAAAACAGTCTGGCGATCAATGATGATGTTCAAAAACATCTCAAGATGTTTTAGAGCTAACACAAATGAGAAAATGTGGTAAAGGGCTGATTCCTGTGGATATTTTGCAAAGGAAAGTAACATGTGGAGTGGAAGTGGGATAAAGTTTGAAGCCAAAAGACCTGGTGGGCTTAAGGTCTCTATTTATTGGCTGTGTGATCTTGGATAAGCCTCTTCAACTCCTATGAGACTTGGGTAAAATGGAAATTATATTAATCACCTCCAGTTTGTTATGCATTGAGTAAATGCACATGTAAGCTTTATTGACTGTAAATGATTATGCATATTTTAATTGTATATCCAAGCCTGATTGTTCATTCAATGCTTACAGTGCCTTAGGCATGATACTCATTCAATAAACATTTGTTTGATGATATAGTAATAAATGAATATGTGATGCAGAGGTTTAAAAATATTTTTGCAGCTGTCTGGCTCATTTATAGACATTTATAAAATTGAGGATTTGTAAGTTGTCCCTGGACAATCAGATCTCTTGATTCAAAGGTGAAAGATAATCATTCGGGTTTTCAAGTTTTTCCTGATATGAGACATTAACTGGCAGGGCTGATTATGAGAAATTGTCATTATCCTGCTCAAATATAAGATCATAGATTCTGGAAACCTTAGAAATAATTCCCTTCTTTTCAGATATGAGGAAACTGAAGCCCAGAGGCTCTTAGAAATCAGTGACTTTCTATAATTTTTTCCTTTCCATAGCTCTAGGGTAATTGTAGATAGATGTACAACAAATATATTTTTAAAAATATATTTTTCAAGAGTTATGCTAAGCACTGGGGAAATAAACATTAACAAGACAAACCCCCCCCCCCTTTGAGGAACTCATAATCTAACATGAAAACCAGGAAGTGTTCTGTTAGTTATAGTAATGTGCAGAGTTCTAGTGGCAAGAGGGAACTGCCAAGGGAAGTTCTGAGAGGAGGTGTTTACCCTGCATAAACACCTTGCTTTTAGCTTGGCTTCCCTAGAAGCAGACCCTGAGAAGAGTGGGCAAATGGATTATTAAGGAAGTGCTCCTGAGAAAAACCTGAAAAGGGGTGTAGGGAGCAAGGGAGGATAAGGAGAAGACTCCAGTAAGGATGAGATTACTCAGGTCCCATGGAAGACAGGTTAGCCTGATCCTGCAGGGGAGCCCTGGAGGGTACGTTATACCTCACAGTGTGCCCCTGGCTTCCAAGCAAAGGAACTGGCTTCTTACTGTCTCATACTCGTCAGCCTTTGTCTGAGGGTCATAGTGGGCAGGGATGGGAAGATATGTTGACCCAGACACTTCTGATCTTTGAAATGATAAGCAAACTGGTTCTAGTTGCCAGAAGGTGGGCCTCTGAAGAGAGTTACCATGTGGTCCATTGGAAGCAAAAGCACCCAGAAGCCAGACACCAGGTGTACAGAAATAATTATAGAGCTCTGAGGGAATCTGGAAGATGCACCAGCAGTGCCCACTCCATCTGCGATCTGTAAGGGGGATTTGAGATGGGTGGGAAGGGCATTGCAGGCTTCAGTTATATAATAGCATGAGAACACATCCTGAAGCATGACTACCAAGGGTGTGTTTAGGGACGGGAGACTGGCTGGTGCAGCTACACTGCCTTATGTCTGGTAGGAAGTGTAAACCTGAGAGAGGAGCTTGCAAAGGCAGGCTGCAGCATCAGACTGTGTGCTTTTATTTTGTTGTTTGTTTGTTTTTGTAATTTGGTTCTTTTGATTGCAAGGAAACGAGATCCACCAGAAGGATCTCAAATAACAGATGGCTTATTGTAAAAATGTATGTGCTCAGGAACCTAAGAAAGGCTGGGCCCCAGGAAGAGCAGGAAAAATAAGAAATAACAGACCTCGAGGAACTGGAACTTCAGAACAAGCAGGACTCATAGATCTTCAGTCTAGTGAAGCCACTGCTGTGGCTTCCTGTGTCTGCTCTAATTTGCTCTAACTCCACCTGGAGAGGTTTACTCTTTCCCCTTCTCCTCTGTATACTTTTGTCTATCTTGCTTTCTGCTGACTCATGCTTCTGCCTCCTTGTGACTCTCATTGCTGAAGCCCTCTTGGCCTTTTCTATAACTCAAGCCTTTTACTATCTTTAGTTTCACCTTCAGTTCCCCTTTCTACCCACCTCCTTCTTTCAGCATGTCTGACTTCAGAATTCCAGGATAAGGTGATTGGACCAGAAAGGGTTTTCTGCTGGGCCACACACTCTGAAGTATAACTTACCCTCCAGGGTTCCCCTGCAGGATCAGGCTAATCTGTCCCCTGTGGAGCTTGAGTAGCATAAGTTGCTGTTCAATGTGTGAATCAAATTGTGTTCAGATACACAATAGTGGCTCAAGAGTGCCTGGGAGAAGAAGCAGAGTCACATAATGTAACAGTCAACAGTTGCTAAGATTTGTTTAGCATTGTTCTAGGCATTTCACAGATATTATTTCATTTAATCATTATCTCCATTTAGTCAACATTCATTTCTTCACCTCCATATTTATTTAATCATCCCATAAGTTGTTTTATAATTACCTTCACTTAAGATATGAGGAAACTAAGTCTTAGCAGTTCACAAAACTAGTATGTGGTGAATTCCCTTCTACCAAGGGGTGTGAGTTGGTCAGCTTGGAAGGAGCTGTGGATGTGGCTGGACCCAGGATTGGCATGTCCAGTCAACAGTCTTGCTTCCACATGAAGAAGTTTGGAATATATCTCATGACAGTCATTAAGCCATATGTTTGTAAAGGTGGAATGAAATTTAAGGTTTGATCTGCTATCAGGCTTTGGGTAAAGAGTTGATTAAAAACTCTAGTGCTAAAAAAATACCCAACAATATATTTCTCTCCTTTCCTGCATAGTTTCCTCTACCAGCATCAGTTTTGCCATTGCTTTGGGTGAGAATCAAGGGTCTTCAACAGCTGATAAAAAAAAAACCTCAGGAAGTCCACAAGTAGTGACCATGGTCTTCATGAGCAAAGGCTCTGTTTTCGGAGAAGTCTCTCTGTGTTTCCAGGCTGGTGTACAGGTCTGCCCTGGTCATGAGGGGCATGCCAGGCTGGATGCATGAAACTGAAGAAACTGTCGGCTACTCTTTAGGTGAAACAAAAAGTTTAAGGGACTCTGCAGGAACAGTGAGCCTGATTTATCTTGACAACCTGGAAACAAGGAAGTGGATGATTGTATTTATTTAGACTCTTTTTTTCTTCTTTTTTTGAGGAATGAGATTCAGTACTACCGGGCCAGGCGCCGTGGCTCACACCTGTAATCCCAGCACTTTGGGAGGCTGAGGTGGGCGGATCATGAGGTCAGGAGATTGTGACCATCCTGGCTAACACGGTGAAATCCCATCTCTACTAAAAATACAAAAAAAAAAAAAAAAAAACCCAGCCGGGCATGGTGGCGGGTGCCTGTAGTCCCAGCTACTCGGGAGGCTGAGGCAGGAGAATGGCATGAACCTGGAAGGCAGAGCTTGCAGTGAGCTGAGATGGTGCTACTGCACTCCAACCTGGGCAACAGAGTGAGACTCCATCTCAAAAAAAAAAAAAAAAAAAAAAAAGAAAGAAAGAAAATTTTAAAAAATAAAAAAGACTCAGTACTACTATTTCTTGCGAAGGGGAAGAACCATAGGGAGAGGAGACTGTTTTGGCTTAACCTTCCTCATATACAAAGGCTTAAGTTGGCCAATGCAGCCTTAAAAAGTCCACAGGAGGACTGCCAGGGAGAGGGAAGGAAAACATGGACCCTACACCTGGCCTCTCATTGTGCCTCCCTGTCAGTGATTCAACACATCGTTTTCTTGCCAGAAACAAAAGAGATTCTGTGAGTACCTTGAGTCTAGGACCTGAGCGTAAGATGTGACGAATGTAGTTACCCACCATTAGCCTTATTTATTGCTCCATCACAGAGAAAAGGATAAGATACTCTCTTATCCTTATCTCTAAGTCTTCTCTAACAAGACTTGGCTGCACTTGGCTGCAGTCCTCCTGAGACTGTGTAGCAGTAGGCTGTTAGGAAAGTGTCCTGGACTGAAGGACCCAGCTTCTTTCCATCTAGTCTCAGCCTCTCACCACATCTCTGTGCCTGTTTCATGTCTGTAAAATGAGGCTTCTAGACTCAGTCTCTAAATTCTCTTTCGGTGCTCTGTGGAAATACAGAGAGACTTCTCTGAAATGGAGGGTCTAGGCAGCCCAAACCCCCAGAAGAAAAATTAGAGATGTATCAGGGGAGGAGGAGAGCACTGTTAAGTCCTAGCTTCAGTTATATTTCAATTTAGACTTTGGATGGCTATTGCAGAAAGCTTTTAAAATGTGTATGTGTGTGTGTTTGCGAGTATGTGTATGTGTAGTGTGTGTGTGTGTGTGTGTATATATATATATATATAAAAAATATTCTGCTTATAATTTCCTATTGGAGCTGCCAATAAGCCTCTCTCAGCGTTACACTGAGGCCCCCCCCTTTATAGACCACACTGGTTCCTGGCATTCTTATAGTGCATTCTAGTACATACATACATAGTACATCTAAGTCTGGCTGAAGCATGTGAGGCCACCTCCCAGCTAAGGAGAAGAAAAATGACAAACTCATAGAGCTTGCAAAAGTCCTTTCAAGGTTCTTGCCGTCCCTGTTCTAGAGTCTCTGGCTTCCTCTGGATATGTAATTGGAAACACAGTAGGCCTCCGTCTTCTGTTCACTGACCTTCTCCTCTCTCCTTGAGCCAATGGGCATGTGGTCCCTTCCTCCAGGAGGAGAGAGAAGACAATTCAAGCATAAATATAACTTCTTATGTGACCTGCACTTTACTGGGCCCTTTCCTAAGTCAGGAATTTTCTTTCCCTTCCTCTCCTTATTATTATGTTGAGCAGAAACATAGCCAGCAAATGAAAGAGTTTATGTGCTGTCTTCAGGCAGGTGAGAGAAAAGAAACTGCATAGATTTGCCTGTTCTATGGTAAAACAAGGAGTAAGAAAACTCAGGGGAAATAAGGAGAAAGAGCAAAGGAAATGAATGGGTAGTTGAAACCCTGAGACCTACCAGAGAAATATACTTAAGTCCTCTGCAGGGACTGGAAGTGGTTCCAGTTAAGTGTGCAGCATCAGGAGGCTTCCTTTGGATTTTCATAGAAATATTAGCACCCTTCTCTCATTGTCAATATTACATGAAATTTCTATATCTAGTTAATTTTCTTGGCATAGAAACACAAAGAAAGGAAAATAGTGAGGAATATGACTATTGCCTTTTGCTCTGCTCTCCTCTCTGGAGGTGTGCAGTGGTCCTGGAAGATGCAAATGTTGATTTACACACCCTTCTCCTCTGCTGCTGTAAGTTTGTACTCAACTGGAGAGCAAACTTAAGGTTTCTTGGAAGGGTGAAGTATGCTCATGGAGACTCAGGCACAGCTCACCTAAAGTAGACTTTCCTGGTGATCACTAGTATTTCTCAATTTCTTTTTTCCTAAGAATATGAACACAGAATATTATGTTGCCCAGCACCCTCTGTAGACAAGTACCCTTCTTCTGACACAGTGAACATTCAAGCCTCAGGTTGGAATGAAGGCCACAGGATCAGGACAGCTTGGATTGCCGAGTCACCTCATGGAGGACACCTCCCTGAGAGTTACTGATACCCACAGAAGACTTGGTGTAAGTGAGATATTGATGTTTCATGCATGAAGTCACTGAGGAGATATTGGTATTGCTTGTTACTGCAGCATCCTAGCCCATCCTGACTGATTTGCAGACTCAGTCTAAGACAGTTTCTCAAATTTATATGCACAACAAGATCACCTTAGGTGTATTTTAAAATCTCATTTACAAAGCTCCTGGTCAGGTAGATCTGGGGTGAGGCTCAGGAATCTGCATTTTGATTATTCATTAAATGTCTCACAGAAACTCCAGTCTAACATATCTGTGAATCTACTATTTTCTGAGGACCGCACATGGGGAAACACTCTTCAAGTGTTGAAAGTTGAAGAGGTTAACTTAGATTGCTTGCTGTTGAAGTTAAGTTGCATTCTTCTTTCACTTGAAAGGCCTCAGTTACTTTCTTAATCACCTGAAGCATAACAATATGGGGAGTGGGTTTACCAGTGAAGGAATGCTCATGTTCACCAAGATCACAAGGACAATGAGTGAGACCTACCTCATAAGTATGTTCTGGGGATTTAGGGAAGTAATTCCACAGAATCCATACATCATTTATCCCCCTGTCTGGAACAAGAAAGGTAGTTACTTTAAAAAGAAAAAAAAACTAAGTTTCATGTTTCATTTTAGTAAAAACAAATAGTTATGGATTACCTTCTCAGTGCCAGGCACAGTTAGAGACAGCAGCCTACACCTGTCTTAGCTGTCAGAGTGGAGTCCAGCAGGGAGCTGAGCTGTGCATGTGCAGAAATAACTACAGTACAAAGCTGTGCATGATAAGGACTGTGAGAATTGTAAACCCAAAGTACTATGGGAGTTCAGAGAAGGGAGAGATTTCAATTTTCTTTGAATATTGACTTGCTACTGCATAGTAACTGTAATATCTTCTAAGAATGACAGCCAGGCGTTTCTCACAGGGCTAATGAATCACTCCATTTAGCTGTGACAACAGCAAGGCAAAGAAATATCTTCAAGGGCCCAGACGTTATTTTTCCAGCCTTGTCCCGGGGATATAATGTGCTTAGAAGTTATGACAAATTAGCTGCTTGTGGCAAATCTACATGAGCCCTTTTATAAAAATGGAAGTTTGGGCCTGAGTTAATGGGTTTTTATTGACAAGGGAAATAAAGCTGGATAGGGAGGGTAGAGCCTGGCTAGGAGGACTTTGAAAACCAGCAGAAGAGTTTAGCTTTGACTACGGAAGCCCAGGGATCAGCAACTGTTCAAAAGGCATGGGCCAAACCTTGTTTAGTCACACGCCATTGCAAAACTTCAGTGTCTAACCACGATTTTACGTACAAAGGCAGAGGGTGAAGTCACTGAAGTATTGCACAGAACAAAGAGAAGGAAGTATACCTGAAATAATCTTAAACCACAGTGAAACAATAGATGTGAGACGCAATGCTATGCTATTTTTTAATAGTGCTAATTATTATCTTCCCAATATTGTTTTCTTAGGAGGGAGCATGCCTTAATTTGCCATGTTTATGCTTCTCCATACACGAGTTACATTTGGAATGGCTGGCCTATGAGTTCTTTCTGTGCCTTTGGAAGGAAGAAGCCATCCCTAAAGTCAGGGTGCTTGGGAAGCAGAGCCTTGTTTTGGCAGACACATGTGTCCATATGTCCAGACAGTCTCTTCTGGTCAAAAAAACATAGCTGCCCTCAAATGACCTCAAATCCTGGGTGTTCTGTGATCAGGATGCCTGGGCCCAGAGACCTGAGGAAATCAAGTGAGCTGGAAGAGAAGCGGCAGGACTTTGGGTCTTCCAGACCCAGAGTGGCTATTGTCCTTGTTGCAGTTCCTGGGTCTTCACACTTACCGCCCCCATTAATGAGACTCAGCTGCCTTCCCAGTACCGGCTCTCTTCTCACTCTACAGGCAGTCTCCCTCACATTTCATCTGCCTTTCCTCTGCTTGTTCAGGTTTACTGCCTCTTCATAACTTGGCTTTTCATGGTCCACAATGGCCCCTCACATATTGCCCTTTTTTCTTTTTCTTTTTTTTTCCTGAGATGAAGTCTCACTCTGTTGCCCAGGCTGGAGTGCAGTGGCGTGATCTTGGCTCACTGCAACCTCCACCTCCCAGATTCAAGTGATTCTCCTGCCTCGGCCTCCTAAGTAGCTGAGACTACAGGCATATGCCACCACACCTGGCTAATTTTTTATATTTTCTAGTAGAGATGGGGTTTCACCATATTGGCCAGGCTTGTCTTGAACTCCTGACCTCATGATCTGCCCTCCTCAGCCTCCCAAAGTGCTGGGATTACAAGTGTGAGCCACCGCTCCCAGCCATGTCTTGTCTTATAGCATGGATTTTCCTGCCAGCTTATATCTGCTTTATTTATTTGTATTTGTTTTCAATTTCAGTGCCCCAAAGAGAAAATCTGATTGAACCAGCCCGTTGCATTTTGTACCAAGTCATTTTTTCTTGGTAGCCGTGGGTCACTAGGGAGTTCATGGATTGACTCCCATGGGTCATGAGCCACAGATGCCAGCTGTGGGCCCTGTGAGAGGGGAGAGGGGGCTCAGTCCCATGTGGTTACCACAAGGTGTGCTCCAGCACGGCTGTGGGCAGGGCAGACACCTGCCCCCAAAATGTGAGTGCACTGAAGATGAGAAGCACATTCTGCTGGGTTCTGTCACTCATATGTTGCCCCAGCCTCTCTTCCAGGCAGTAGGGTTGGGGGTCAAGGTTCCAAGTCCTAGGAGTGGTGGCTCTAGAAGGCTCTGACCTGTTTTCTGCCTATCCTGCAGGTCAGTAGTCATAGCAGATGTTTGTGCCAGATTCACAATGACCTCCCCTTACTTGGGCAGGGCATGGCAGGTCAATTTAAATAAATTTGTCATGAAAATGGCATAACAAAAGAGACGAGAGGTCAAGGGTTACCCTTCACAGGGCTCCCTCTGTTGTTCCAGCTCTAAGGTGTGAGTGCTATAGGTGGTGGTTGGGTCAAAGTGGCTGCTCCTCATGCTTGACGAGTCAGGGACTTTGTAGCAGGCAGCGTACTTGGCAGCAAGGCCCTAACCCCAATTCCGAGTGATTTAATTCTGGCTGTTTGAAAAGGTATGATCAAATGCTAGCAGGAAGCACTGAGACTTTCTGGGAAGCTTCAGAAGCTGTGTCTCCAGTTGCAATCGAATCGGTCAGAGAAGACTCTTCTCTCACTGAAAGTGGGCATCAGGGCAGGACTTGTTCCAGGGCACCACAGTCCTCAACTCTGGTGCTAAAACTGCAGCGTAGACATAGCTGCTGCCACTGTTCGTTAAAATGGCCTCGCCAAGGCCCAGGCTTTTTCCAGTTTAAAATTGAGGGTGGTGTTGTCAGATGCTGGGTCCTAGATTACATGCCCAGACTATAGTTGCAAGCAAGACTAGCAATTCAACTCTCTGGCACTTTCAGCAATGGACTCTGCTTCTTAAGATGGAGGATTCCTCCACTTTGGAAATGGGGTTCAGATACTGGACAGTAAAGTAAATGGGAAGGCCTGTCTCCCAAACGCTGTTTGTTCTTGAAGCTGGAGAGCAACGTAAGGAAAGCAATGTTTTAGGGAAGGTGGTTTGACCAGAGTTTGCAGGATACATTTTGTAAGAGAGTCTTAAACCAGAGGGGCTGCCTAAGGATGGTAGGAATGTTTTTCGGAGCTTACCAACTTACTGTAGGAGATCTGATTACCTTATCGTTATGTCTCACTAAAAGAAGAGAACTGTAGGTCTGATACAGATAATAATTTCTAAGTAGCTTCTTTTTTTTTTCTTTTTTGGAGTAAGCTGAGATAGACCAATAAGCACATGGACAGATTCACAGCCAGACAGATGCATCTAGAGCGCAGGAGGTGGTTTTGTTCAGCAGTGGAAGAGAACTTTGGCTCTGGAGCTTGAGTTTGAAACCCATTGTACTATATTACATGCTAACTATGAAAACTTAGGTAGGTGAATTCACCTCTAAGTCTCAAATTTGTTACCTATAAAATGGGATTCATAACACCTATTGCATAGCATTACAGTGGGAGTTAGATGCATAAAATCTCTTAGTAGATTGGCTGTTCCAAAGCAGATTGCCATTATACGCCAGGCATTAATAGTAATGTTCTATATGAGGTCATAAGGCTGGACTATTTGGTGGCCAAGGAAGTGAGGGAGGGAGAGTGAATGTGAGAGCAACGGGAAAGATAGAACAGCAAGGACTCTGTGACAGATGGGGCAAAGGCGACAGGAGAGAATGAACGGTCAAAGAAAGTTCCATGATTTATTGATAAATCACCCTTTTCATTTGGTTCTTGGCATTAGGTTACTTTTATTTGAGCTGGGCATTTTTTAGATAAAAGGAAGAGAATAACTGAGATTTTGTTCTGATGCAATGAAATTTCTGAGAAGTAAAAAAAATGACTGGGTGCATCCACATAGGGAAGCTGGAGAAAAGAGCAGCTTGTCCTCCTCCTCCTCCTCCTCCTCCTCCTCCTCCTCCTCTTCCCTATCTTCCTCCTTCTCCTTCTTTTTCTCCCTGCCATCTTTCTCCCTGTTCTCTTCTTTATAAAAAGACACAGTTGAAAACATAAAGGAAAATTTTACACTGGACTTTACTAGTCAGATAGCCTGATCTTAAATCAGATCTCACTGCTTTAAATCCATTTTAGAAGGAGATAGGATATACATTGCCAATAAATAAATAATTGGGTCAATTCATCCTGCCTTAGGGATTGATTCCTTCACCAGCAAAAGGAGATCAATAAGAACTGGCCCTAACTCTAAGATTTTACCTGAGTGGCCAGTCCCTGGATTAAAAGTCTCTGCTGTGTCATTCTCAAGGAGCTTCAGAGTCCTGCACATTTTAGCACACTATTGCCAGGAGAGGCAATGGTTGCTAAACGCACAAACTAACAGCAGTAGATATGATTTTCCATTAGCATTTAGTGGCACCTAGCAGAAGGGTAGCCGGGGAATAAAAGATAGAATTTATAGATAATCTTAAGAAGCCTCAAATTATTTAATGCCTTGCTACTAACAGTGTAGTACAGGAACCAGAAGTATCAGCAAGCCCCAGGAGTTTGATAGAAATGCAGAGGCTCAGGCCCCACTATATCAGAGCTATTAATTCAGAATCTGCATTTCAGCAAGATCCCCCAGCAATATGGGATATCATCATATTTTGAGAAGCATTGGCTAAAGGCAGGGGACGAAGAGAGAGATGAGTTTTATGGAAGTGGGGAGATGAGACCCTGAGAATGTAGAAGAAAAACAAATAATAGTTTTCCCTAGAGCTGGTTTGAGAATGGTGTTTAGAATCCTCATGACAGACTCCCTTGCAGAGTAAAGGCAGTAAGAATCTTCACAAAGTTCTCTGAAGCCCGTAAGCATCATGCCAGCTCAGCTCCAGGTGCAGAGCAGCCTGCGGATGACAGGCTTACTGAGCTGAGTGTTGCGGAGCGCTCATCCTCTTCCTTTAAATTGGAAACAGATTGCGCTGCTGTAGGCAGTGTCATTGAGAAGGTGGTAACTGCCTGTTCTGTCCCCAAAGTCATCCAGGGTCAAACTGGACTCAACCTCAGCCACTCTGGCTGGGATTTCAAGTCCTCATATGGAGTAACCTTCTAACCAAGACCCTTTCTCCATTAAAAAAAAAAATTAAAAAATCCCCATGTCAGTGATTCTCAAAGCATCATCCCCAGGCCAGTGGCCTAGGGATCATCTGGGAACTTGTCAGAACTATAAAAATCTCAGGTCCTAGCCCAGACCTATTGAATCACAAATTCTGAGGCTAAGTCCAATAAACTGTATTTAAACAAGCCTTCCAGAAGGTTCTGATACCAGCTAAAATTTCAGAATCAGCATGTTTTATGTCATTTGAAAAAATGTAAATGGAACTGAAACAAATAGTTTTTGGCTTGCCTTTCTAGGTGACAGTAATGTAGGGTTTTCTTCTTTGAGAGGCATTGTATTTCTGTCTTATCAGTAATAAAGAAAAAAAAGTCAATTCTCGATATTTTACATTTATTTATTTATTATTTATTTACTGGAGAGGGGGTCATCCAGGCTGGGGTGCAGTGGCACCTCAGCTCACTGCAACCTCTGCCTCCTGAGCTTAAGTGATTCTCTCACCTCAGCCTTCCAAGTAGCTGGGACTATAGGTGCACACCACCATGCCCATCTGATTTTTGCATTTATTTGTAAAGTTGGGGTTTTGCCATGTTGCCCAGGTTCGTCTTGAACTCCTGGACTCAAATGATCCACCCGCCTTGGCCTCTCGAAGTGCTGGGATTACAGGCATGAGCCACTGCACCTGGCCATTTCTCTATATTTTAGAGTAGTTTTGCAAGTAGTGTTCTCTTTTCCTATGGCACATACACCTGCCTTTGTGAAGAACACAGAGCATGTGCTCAATCCCTGGTCCCCATCGTGGCGGTCAAGGAAACTGTCCCCAACCACTCAGCTGTTGGATCCAAAAGAGTCAGGGTGATGGGGTTTTTGCATTTTTCCGGATATATCCAATGCAGAAATTCTGTAAGGTCACACTAAAAAGGGCCATTTCCCCATTAAGGGAACTATTTTCTGTCATGTCCTCTAAAGTACCGGAGTGCTATTAGAGGCCTGTTGGAGTGACTGGAGATGTGGGAGATCTTGGTCTACTTTGTGCTTATTTGTAAAGTTCCTTTCTGTGATGGCTCCATGGAGCTAGAGTGTCTCCAGCTCCTTTCAAAGAAGAGGCTGAGTACCTGAGCCTGCCTTCTGGTTTGCCTCTGCTTGACATTTGAGAGGCTCCACAAGGTCCCTGGGGTTAGGGTTGGAGGCGGGGCTCTACTTTAAGAGGCAGTACTGTCGATCCTTTGAAGACATTAGTATGCCTTTGCGCTGCCATTATAGTCACCTTAATGTCCTGCCTTATCACCAGTCCCCCCCAAATCCTGCTGCCAAGAGTCTACTGTCTTAAGTGCATATTTGGTCTGGCGTGGAAAGCAGGAAGGAGTCAAGTGGGTAGAAAGCAGGGCAGGTTGGTAGGCAGCCCTCCCCACACGGTGGGTCTGTGTGGCTTTTGGTTCTAGCGCATGCCTGAAAGGCAGTCTCGGAGAAGCTGCCTTATGTTGAGGGAAGAACACTGAACTGGGATGAGAAGATGTGAGTTCTGGCCCCAGACCTGGTTTGTTTTCCACATAAGTATGGGTGAGTCACTGAAGCTCTTGAATCTCATTTTCCTCCTCCCCTAAATGGAAATACTAATCCCTGCCCTCCCTGTTTCACAGAGGTGTTGCTGGCCTTCCATGAGGTCTGCTGCTGAAAGTAACCAGCGTCTGGGATGGGCTGGGAGTGGTGAGGGGCATCATGCTTCCTCCATTCATGTGGTCCTCACCCTCTACCCCTAGGAGAGAATTCTGCACCCCCTCTTGGGTGGGAACACAGAAAATGTTTCTTGTTTCAGGGGGACCTCACAAGATTCTTGCAACAGGGCAGTGATTCTTTAGCAGTGTCTTTGTATGCCTGGACTCAGAGCCACCCAGAGGAGCCACAGGAGGGTCCCTCACCCTCTGCGCCCACGAGACTCTGCTGCCAGTGCCCCCTTCCACCCAAAGCACTAAGTCGATGAAGACAGTCTCTGTTCTCAGGCACATATCTGCCCTCCATGAGGCTGAATAGAGCCCATTCTCCCTCTTCTATACCTTTCATCTCAAAGGATTCCTGAGCACACAATCCACTTTACAGCCTAGTCCTCTGCCACTAGATAATAAAGGGTCTTTCACTGATCTGCACTGTTGAAATGCCACCACCTCCACTATGCAGCTGCCAGGCAGCTGTTCTGGGCTGTAGAGAAAGCATCTCTCAATCTTAGGTCATTTGGAATGTCATAGCCTGAGGAGAGTTCAGAAGGACAACATCGAGGTCTACAAGTTATAGAAAAAGTGTGGACTTTTGCAAAATGCACACACAAACCAAAACCAACTTCCCAACCAATCCTCAGAAAACCAGACTGAATCCATTAAAATGATGTTGGTTTGTTTCGCAACAAAGAACCAGCTTTGACCCTGTTCATTTTTTTGTCCTACTCGAAGTGGTCTCTTTACCATAAACAAATGGGCCTCTTAAAGCGACAGTTGTATAAATAAAACTTGAGAGTGGTAAGATAAACTTTACTTGGTCCTGTTGCCAAATAACTATGGATATTAGTGTGTTTTGCCTAATTCAGATCAACGAAGGCCTTGCTATGTGCCGGAGCTGGTTAGCAGCTGGGAGGCGAACATGAATTGTAGTTTCTGACCTCAGTGTCTGATGGAACTACTGGGTGTGGAGATGCTGTACAAACACATTCATATGTTCACATTTCCTATGTAAAAGAAAAGGGCTTGGGGTAGTGTCAGACCCCTGACTCTTTTTCATAACAGATGGGGCTCTCTACAGAGCGGCCTTCTAGAGCAGCTTTGGCAACCAAGGGACAGACACCTCAGTCTGTTCTAAGCTTTCTCCTTCCTTTTGAAAGGAAATCCAGGACAAATTCAGGGAGGTTTTCAATAATTACTCATCAACAATCTTATAGTCACAATACTCAAAATGTCTGTTGACATTTTGGTTTATTTTCTAGTACTAGCTACATCTGCGCATAACTTTTATTAAGCTTTCTTTAAAAGGATGATTCAAATTTTTGGTCAGTGTGGTTTAGATTTTATTTTATTTTTTAACTGCTCAAATACATGACCCATAACAGAGGAAATTTGAAGAGTGACTGTTGCTGTGATCTACCAGGTGGGCCTAATATAATTCTTAGAATTCCTCACCACCTCACCTCTTTCATGTTTGCTGTTTTTTTTTTTTTTTTTTTTTTTTTTTTTTGTGGGTTTTAGCCTTTTTTAAGTCAATATAACTGTTTTACATAATTCCTTAGGATCATAATGGGGAAAAGAGGAGAAAAATTGTGGTGGCTTAAAATGTATTCACATTTGTAGTTTCAGATAACTATATAAAAGTCAATCATCAATAATTTGTTAAACACCAATTTGTGCCAGAGTTGCTCTGGAAACTCGCCAGAAGCATAGGGGTGAGTATATGAGCTATATAAGCAAAAATGCTCAGCGTGCTCTGGTGAGATGAGATAATCATGGGAACAATTTGAAAATACTCCAATATGATATGTCACTAAGTACTCAATTTTCTGCTATGGACACTGGGGACAAGGGAATTCAGATAGAAAGAGAAAAATATAGGCCAGGCATGGTGGCTCATGCCTGTAATCCCAGCACTTTGGGAGGCTGGGGTGGGAGGATTGCTTGAGCTCAAGAGTTTGAGAAGAGCCTGGGCAACATGGTGAAACCTCGTATCTGAAGAAAACACAAAACAAAACAAAAAACAGCAACAATAAATTAGCCAGACCAGGCATGGTGATGTATGCCTGTAGTCCTAGCTACTTAGGTGGCTGAGGTGGGAGGATCGCTTGAGCCTGGGAGGTGGCGACTGCAGTGAGCCGAGATTGTGTCACTGCACACCAGCCTGGGCAACAGAGCTAGACCCTGTCACAGAAGGAAGGGAAGGGGAGGGGAGGGGAGGGGAGGGGAGGGGAGGGGAGGGGAGAAGAAAAGAGAAAAGAAAAGAAAAGAAAAATACGAACTTACTGCCGTTCGCAAAAGTCTCTGTGGAGGAAGAGGAGAAACCTGAGCCTTGTTATTTGGTAGTTGGGGTGCAGCCAGGGGAAATGCATTCGTTCAGACAGTGGACGGCAAAGCAGAGTAAGAGTCCACTACCCTTATATATTGATGAAACAGGGTGAGAAACCTTCTCTTGGAACAATGGTCTTTAGACATTCAGCTGACCATCAAGACGGTCCATCAGAGGTTGAATTTTCATTCAATAGACTGGTGAACCTCAGCTTCTTCAGCTCGAACTTTTCCTCAGTTGCCCTCCCCTGCACCACCACCCCCAGGCCAATCTTCCTGGGGAGACAGCTCCTCCACAGACAGATGGTTAAACTGCAGGTGACACCTGCAGTGGTGTGGAATTGCACATGGGCTATTTCTAAATCATCAAACATAGGCATTCTCACAATATAGCACAATCACCTGGAGAACTTGTTGCATCACATTGCTGGGGCCCACCTACAGAGTTTCCAATTCAATAGGTCTGGGACCCACGGCAAGGCCAGATAAATCATCAGCAGGACAAGTCCTGGATGCAGCTGCTGATGTTGCTAGGGACCACACTTTGAGAACCACAGATCTAGGCCATTACGTCAGTTTACAAAAGAGTAACTGAGGCCCAGACTGATCTCAGAGTTTAAAGACTGCATTAGAAGGCAATTACCCACCACCCCTTCACTGCTTACCTTGTGCAAAGCCTAGCTTAATCCTCAATTCCTGCAGGGCAAGTCTGACTTTGGTTAGATTTTAATTGAGAGCTGAGCTTCTCTAATCTCAGTGAAAGTTCTTGCATATTTAGAAACAGGTCTGCCCGAAGGCAGGAGGATAGACCACCTAACTTTGAGGCTTTTAAGGCTATGACAATATTACATTAATAAAATAATTTATTTTACAAATTAAATGTTAATGTGTTAGGTCCATAATCTTACAACCTGTAGGTGGCAGTGCCTTCCTTCTCTATACACAGCTACATGCCTGGTTTCATTTCCTGAGTAGCTGAGAAGGCTGCAATGCATACAGTGTTTGATATTGGGCCATCTACTCCCTGCCCAGGAAAGCCCCTCCAGGGACAGCTGAATCGGATAACTGGAGTTTGCATTCTGAGAACTGAATTGTTCCGAATTAACATGTGAGGTTTTAAAATTTTTTTCTTGTTTAACTAGTTACATTTTTATCCTTTGCATGAGGTTCTAAGACTTAACATCTGTGGAAAGCCAGAAAACAGAGATGTAGAGAAGTATTGAAATGCTGAAATACTATGAATTTACCATAAGAGAACACTCTTCACTGAAGAGATCTCTAGCTGCCAAAACACCCTTTCATGGGTGAAAGATGGGGGCAAGGAGGAGGGAAAAGAGATTCTAGGAACCACACTGCAGAAATGCCAAAGGGAGGGACAAACAACTAAGTGATTGTTCATCAGCTACTGTCAATAATTAAACATGAATTCCTCATTTCCATATGACCCAAGACTTGCAGATGACCTGCTGGTACATGATTTCCATTTCGTCAGTAGTCATTGACATAAAGATATAAAGATATAAAGATACTCCACTTTTAATCCTAAAATGAAATCATATTGTACGAGTATAAGATGTACACTTGCAAGCATCCAGCACTGTCTCCCCATTCCTAAAACCCCAAGGCCTGTTCCTTTCCCTAACTTCACTTTTCCTTGAATGCCACCCACCCATCTCAGCTGCTGCCTTGGCAGAGAACACTCTGCTCTAATGACTTTTGACCTCCTTTCTGTCTCCACAGAGGCAACCATGATTTCCTGATGTTGTTTTCTCTCTTTTAAGCCAGGCAAAGATCAATTAATTGCATCTCAGTTAATCTTCCTTCATTGTTCTAACATTCAAACTGAATTGGTTGTCTCTAAGTTTCCAATAGAATTGAGTTTAAACTCTCCTTGGGCATTAAAGTCTGCAGGATGCGTTTTCCTCTTATTTATTCAGCCTCATCTGCCATGTCTTACCCTCCTTCCCTGCATTTACTCTGAACCTCACATCATTTCCAAAATGATTGTATGCTTATGCCTTTGTACATTTTGTTCCTTCTGAAAATTTTCTATTCATTTTTGAGAATTATGTCATTTTAGGGGAGCATTTCCAGATTTCCACAAACAGCACCTTGCTCATCCTTTAAGACAGCTTTCAGCACATTATAGTGTAATTTGCAGGTTTGCTTGCCTGTTCTGACTCCCAGCCCCTGCCTCACTTTGTTTCACCACCTACTGCAATAGGTCGGTGTTATGATGGTAGCAACTGTTTGATTCTTCTTTATATCCATAAGACCCAGCATAGAACTGGACAGATAGTGCATGCTAAACATGGATTTTAGATCAATTAATGCTATGCCAGATACTTGCTTTTACTTACTTAGGAAAGCTCCACTTTTCTCAATTTCAACCTTCCCCTTCTGTCTGTTATTTCATTTTGTAAGCCAATACATGGCTTGAGTTCTACAAGTGATGAGTTTGTAGCAAGGAAAAGAAAGACAGAAATGAAGCAAAACCATGAATAGTGATGATGATTCTTCTACTACTGCTTCTAAAACGTCATTCTCATCAGGTTCGAGAAATTCTTGAAAGTTACCTCAATTTCCCTTTAAGGTATTCACAAATTTTCATCTACATTTTTGTCCCTCCTAGACGAATTTACCTTTCCTCAAGCATCAGAATACAAGAACATTAAAAACAATTTATTGTCTTACTTTTCTTGTTTCTTACTGTTGTGTGCCATATTTTATTATCGTATTGCAGGAAAGCAGAGCAAAAAAATGTTGTGTTCCATGTATTTTCACTGCAATCACATGCTTTTTCTGATACTTTGTGGGTTAGATGGGGTATTGGAGTCAAGCCTGTGGTCAGCATCAGCATTACAAACACTGTTTTTAGAGGAAAATGAATTTCAAATATCATCAACTGACCTAAAAATGAACTTTTTGAACATGCCTGATTTTTTAATGTGAGAAATTTGTTTCTGCATATATTTGGTGTCAATTAGTAAGAGTGGTCAACTCTTGCATTATGTCATATGTACAGGGCAGACAATGGACTAAAGACATGTATATCTTGGAATATGCTGGAAAATCTCTTATGACCCCTGGGAACATATATCCTTGATAATCCTCAGTAACATGTCTTTGTGTTTCCTGTGATAAGAGGGATGAAGCAAGAGAAAACCGGGGTTGACAAGATGTGGTCTTTTAGAGAAGAGCTGTCCAGCTCCATACCAAAGTTGTTGGAAAGGTGTCATAATGTGGGTAAGGCTTGATCATCCAACTTAGGGAATTAGTAACAATGACTGACAGAGCCTAATAAGCCCTCTCTCTGTGGCCAATGCATTTACAGGTGTGAAAAGAACTGATGTAATAGTATTGAAAAAAATCTTTAAAGGAAAAGCCCATTGCTGCCTTATTTTGCATGCAAGCAGAGATGCTGATGATATGCCTGATTGTTTGGGAAGTAAGGAGATTAATTTTCCCTAAAAATTCTAGGTAGATACTATAAGGAGGCAGTGAACAGCATGAGGCAGCCCACAGAACTTGGTAGATAGGCATTCATACTGGAGAGAGACAGAGAGGAGATCCCAACAGTAACTCAGGGAGAGACCCAAGACCCATGGACATGACTCCACCTAGTTAGATCCATTTGAGGTGGGAATTAAAATATTAAACAGCACAAACTCCTTGAGAATGCAGGTGGACAGGTTTTATCCACAGCTGCTGCAGCCAGGTGCTATGCTTGATAGTATGACCCAAGAAATCAGCATAAAGAACTTCAGAATGCGCTGGAAGAGCTTTCCAGATAGCACTCATATTAGAAATTGTTCTTTTCACCTAAAAGCTAAGATAATTTATATCAGCTTCCCAACATAGCAATGCAGAAGAGAAGGCATTTTATGGCAATTATTTTACAGAGATATTTTCATGTTGGTATAAAACAAACTTGCAGAATTTCAGCTTTGCATGATTTATAAAGTAACAAATAGTTATCAAAATACCTAGAGCAAGAGAAACACTTAAAAAATGGAATTGACTCAAATGCCCATCAGTCAATGAGAGGATAAAGAAAATGTTATATATATATGCGCCACGGAATACTACTCAGCCATAAAAAGGAACAGAATAATGGCATTCACAGCAACCTGGATGGAACTGGAGACTGTTATTCTAAGTGATGTAACTCATGAATGAAAAACCAAGCATCGTATGTTCTCACTCATATGTGGGAGAACATGTATGAGAACTCATATAAAGATGCAAAGGCATAAGAATGATACATTGGACTTTGGGGACTCAGGGGAAAGTATGGGGGATGGCGAGGGGTAAAAGATACACATTGGGTACAATGTACACTGCTCAGGCGATGGGTGCACCAAAGTCTCAGAAATCACCACTGAAGAACTTTTTCATATAACCAAACACCACCTGTTCCCCAAAAACCTGTTGAAGTTAAAACAACAACAACAAATAAAACACACACACACACACAAACCCCACTTTCTTTGTAGGCTGATCTCTAAGCATTGGTAACTACACTAACGAATATGTGCGATTTGTATATATAAGTAAATATATAATTATGTATGATATATATATACACATTATATATAAATATGTAATATTAAAATTATATCCATATTTATATATTTTAATATAACACATATAAAACAGAATATATGTAAAATTTATATGAACAGTTTAAAGAGCAATACCGAAATAAACAGCAATGTAGCCACCAACAAGCTTAAGAAATATGCCTGATGCCCCTGTGTGCTTGTACTGCTCTAATCTCTCTCCCTGCTCCGTGGAGCTAACCACTGTCTCGAATTTTGTGTTTATTATTCTCTGGCTTTTCTTTACATTTATATCCCAAATAGTTTAGTTTTGTGCTTTATACAAATGGAATATAATTCTATATATATACACACACACACAGAATTATATATATGTGTATATTTATATATATGCAGAATTATATATATATACAGAATTATATATACACAGACTATATATATACAGAAATATATATACAGAATATATACATACAGAATTATATACATATACAGAATATATATATACACACACACAGAGAATTACATTATGCATATTGTTAAAGCAAACTAAATATGGCCTGAGAAGGACTCTGTACTTCTACATTTGAGTCCTTGTGGATGAACTGTAACCTAGCTTAATAGTCAGACAAAATTGAAAACCTAATTTAGGAGCATTTGCCTGTAACAATAACTGAGTCTTGGCTAATCCCAGCGGCCATACTTCAACCACTCATAGACTAACTGTTCAAACTGTGTTCAAAGAAGGCAACGCCAACCTGTAACTAATCCAGTGGTTTCTGTACCTCACTGCCGATTTCTGTACATCATTTTCCTTTTTTTGTCTATGAATCTTCCACCACGTGGCTGCGCTGGAGCCTCTGTGAATCTGCTGTGGTCCTGGGGGCTGCCCGATTCACGAATTTTTCATTGCTCAATTAAACTCCTTTAAATATAATTTGGTTGAAGTTTTTATTTTATCAATATACATATTCATATATACACATAACAATATACATATTCATATTTGTTGTTTATCTGTGTATATATCATTATATATATGAGTTATATATACTATATATATTTATGCTATATATATATATACATATTCATATATATATATGTTCCTGGAACTCTCCCTTTTCATCTTGTGCTTTGAGAATTCTTTTTTATAGCTACATGGTATTTCATTATAAGAATTTATTTATACAGACTCTTGTCAATGGACATTTAGCCTCTTCCCACATACAACCATTCCAGAAATGCTGGTGTGAACATTCACGTCCATGTTTCTTGGAGCACAGGTGCAAGTGGCTCCCAAGATCAGAATGGTCATGTAATAGTGAATGGACATCTCCAGTTTGACTAGATAATGACAAATTGTTTCCCAGAGTGGTTGTACCAATTTACACTTCCGCCAGAGTGTGTAGGATTTCTGATTGCTTCACACTATCTTCAACACTGGCTGTTGTCAGACTTCAACATTTTTGCCAATCAGGTGGAAGCAAGATAGTTGCGGTTTTAACTTGTACGCTCCCGTGCGACGAGGTTAAACGTATTTTCATACATTTCTTGGCCCTAAGTATTTCTTCTTCCATAAAATGCCTGTTCATATGCCCAACTTTTATGGGATAGCTTATTAGTTTTAGAGATTATTTAAATATCATCTATATTCATCCTTTGTCAATTATAATATGTAGCAGATGTCTTCTACTAGTTGTGAGTTACATTTTAATTTTTAATAGAATTTGAAATCACATGCATATACAGAGATAGCTTCACCTGTGTGGAAAAAGTAAATTCTCATGGCAACATAACAAAGCTATTTTATAGGCTAGTGTCTGGCTTGTAGTAACAGTGTTTGTTTCAGTTGGTCACAACAGAATCTGAACAGCTAAGACTTTTTCCTCATCATGGTTGTCCCACATAAAGGAAATAGTTGATTGGTACTGTTTGGTTGTTCGGGAAGAGGAGAAAATTGAGGCAAGCCATGACCGTTCTTATTTTGCTAAATAGCAGTTATATCGCAACTCTCAAATAGTTTTTTGTTTGTTTCCACTTCAAGCATCCTTACATGCTCCAAACAAACAAACAAACAAACAAAGTAAAAGATAAAGACCTAATAGTTACAAGGTTGAAACTAACTAGAATGATTAGTATGTTAATATCTACTCACGCTACACTTGCTTAACAGCTGTGTAACTCTTCCTGGTATCACTTACCACATTAGGTACATCACTTACCATTGCACCAATGTATAAATTGTCTGTTTAATGTCGTTTCCCCCATTTCACTCCTGACTATAAATCTCCACAAGAGCAGGGGCTTGCCTTTCATTTGTCTCAGTGTCATCAGCACCTAGCACAATGCCTGGCACCAGTGGTTCTCAAAAAACACTTGTTGCATAAATGAAATAGCACTTTTGTTTTACTTGTCCTATTTCTTTCTGTTCTCTGGTTATCTCATTCTGCCATTTGAAAGCTATTTCTCTACCATTATTATCTCAGATGGTCATCTCTACTTTTTCAATTTAAAGAAAGATATATCATCTTTATGGTTGAGATACATATACTTTGATTTTTCTGTCCTGTTCAACTTTTTAAAAAATTAATGGTTTGGACAATGACATTGATAACGTCCTGTTCCAATATGTGTATGCATGAAGTTGGGAGGTATAAGAATATGATAGGCTGAATCTGTCGATATGGGATCTAATACACACAAATGTAACACTCTTTGGTTGGGTACAATAAAAACCCCACTGTTTAAATTGTAGAGAAAAATGTGTGCTTCAGTGGTAACCTGCATTGTTTAGAGCACACACTTCTGGATTAACTGATTCTGATTCTATGGGCATTCTGCACCTTTCATTACCTTTGAGCTATTTTACAATTATGTAAATTGTAGATAACCCACAACAGTGCAAAATAATTCTCATATATAGACTTGCAAATAAATTCTGTCCTGTGTAAGTTCAAGTGACACTGTGGATTAGCCAGTTTTGTATCCATTTGCAAATTTATTTTAATACTCCTCCTAATCCAAAATGTGTCTGTTCTTTGGATTCACCTTTGAACAGGTAGCAGCATCTGCTTGGTTACCTTATAAAATAACGAGTTAAATACAATCTTTAATGCATGTTCACTTTTTATTTACATGAGAGTCATGATTTTACCTCATTTTGAAAGTTATTCTTTAACAAAATAGAGAATCGGAAAAACTTGGGTAAATAATACATATGAAAATTATTTGAGTTCTCGGTTGACAGTAAATTTAAAATAAGTCACCAGTGTAATGTGACTGTTGCTTTAGTTATTTAGATATTAAGTATTTAATTTAGAAACACTGTTCTAAAATACTGGCCAACTTCTCTTATTTTTAATCCAATAACTGACTGTTTTGATAATTGTTGCTGTAAATCATGTTTTAAAATCATGTATTCCAAGCCATTATAATTATCTTTTTAAAAGGAATGCTTCAATATTCCTGATAGGTTATTCTCCTAGATGAATTACTCTGAGAGTTTGTCTGAGTCTATAGTGTATTCATTTGGGATCTTGATTTTGCATAAAATCTATAAATATTTGCTTAGGAATTATTGTCATTACTAGGGTATTTGGTCTTTGCAATAAGAAGCAATGTATATCTTTCCAATTATTCCTCTCGTCTTTTATTTCTCCCATTAGGAGTTTCACATTTTATTTGAATAATTAAATCATTTATGTTGTGAATTAAATAGATATGCATTTAATGGTTTCAATTGTAATAGAATCTTTTTAATTTTGTTTGTAGTTATTTGTCATGGGTGTAAAAGAATGAAATTGATCATTATATTTATTTTTTCCTAAAAATTATTATTATTTGGGAAAATTTACTGAATTTTTCTCAAATAAATACCATCAGCGTTTCTATCTAGTGCTATGCTTTTTTCAAAAGTAGGTAAAAATGTACTAGGCATCCTCGTTTTGAAAATAGTTTCCATTCATCCTGGAGAAAACCAAGATGAGAAAAATTATAGATCCTCCTTTCCTTCCTAAAAGATAGCTTAAGGATGTTTTACTTTTCAGGCAAGGTTGCTTTGGGACAAGGCAGTAAGAAACACAACACAGATGATAAATCTTTCTATTCCATATTTGACGGGAGTTAATTTAGCATATTCTGTGGGTTCAATTAGGCTTTGTGTATGTGGTCCAGGGCCCAGGAGTACATCTACTCAAACAAAGTTCCACACAGTATCTTCATCATTCTTTTGGGTATGTGCAGCATGCAAAGGAGATCAAAAGTTTGAAATTAAGGCTGGGCGCGGTTGCCCACACCTGTAATTCCAATAAATTGGGAGGCTGAGGTGGGCAGATCCCTTGTGATCAGGAGTTGGAGACCAACCTGGCCAACATGGCGAAACTCCATCTCTACAAAAGATACAAAAATTAACTGGACCTGTAATCCCAGCTACTTTGGGGGCTGAGGCAGGAGAATCTCTTGAACCTGGGAGATGGAGGTTGCAGTGAGCTGAGATCGTGCCATTGCACTCTAGCCTGGGCAACAGAATGAAACTCTGTCTCAAAAAAAAAAAAAAAAAGAAAAAGAAAAAGAAAAAGTTTGAAATAAAAATTACAAGATAAATCAGAGTAAATTTTTTCTTAAATGTAAATATGCTTTCTAATCATTTCTAGATTTTCCTTTCTTTCCCTTTGGTAGTCATCATCTGTCTGTAATAATCATTTAAAAAATATTTTGATACATAATAGTTGTACATATTTTGGGGCCATATGTGACATTTTGATACATGTATACAATGTATAATGATCAAATCAGGGTAACTATGACATCCATCATCTCAAACATTTATCTTTGTTTTGAGAACATTACAATTCTTCTAGTTATATTGAAATATACAATAAGTTATTGTAAACTATAATTTTCTTACTGTACTATCAAGTACTAGAGCTTATTCCTTCTATCTGACTATATTTTTGTACCCCAACTCCTCTTCAACCCCCCTTCCAGACTCTGGTAACCACCATTCTACTCTCCACCTCCATGATATCCACTTTTCTAGCTCCCACTTATGAATGAGAATGTGTGATTTTTGTCTTTCTGTGCCTCGGTTTTTTTCCACTGAACACAATGACCTCCAGTTCCATCCACGTTGTCACAAATAACAATATTTTATTCTTTTTCATGGCTGAATAATATTCCATTGTGTTATACACCACATTTTCCTTATCCATCAATATCCCTTGATAGACACAGGTTAATTCCATATCTTGGCTATCATGAATAGTGAGCCAATAAACATGGGAGTGCAACTATGTCTTTGGCATACTGATTTTCTTTCTTTTGGGTATATACCAGCAGTGGCATTGCTGGATCATATAGTAGTTTTATTTTTAGTTGGTTGAAGAACCTCCATACTGTTTTCCATAATGGCTGTACTACCTTACATTCTGACCAACAGTGTATGAGCATTCTCATTTCTCCTCATCCTTGTTAGTATTTGTTATTTTTTGTGTGTTTTTTGGCATTAGCCATTCGAACTGGGATGCTATGATGTCTCATTGTGGTTTTGATGTGCATTTCTTTGAGGATTAGTGATGTTGAGCATTTTTACACATACCTATTGGTCATTTGTATGTCTTCTTTTGAAAAATATCTATTTAGGTGTTTTGCTTATTTTAAGTTGGATTATTTGTTTTTTTGTTATTGAGTTGTTTGAGTTTCTTATAATTTCTGGCCATTAATCTCTTGCTGGATGGATAGTTTGCAAATACTTTCTATTATTCTGTAGGTTGCTTCTTCACTTTGTTGATTGTTTCCTTTGCTGTGCAGAAGCTTTTTAGCCTGATGTAATTCCATTCGTCTATTTTTGCTCTTCTTGACTGTGCTTTTAAGGTCCTATCCCCTCAAGATCTGCCCAGATCAATGTCCTGTAGTGATTCCCCAATGTTTTCTTCTAGTAGTTTCATAGTAGCTCTTACATTTAAGTCTTAAGTCCATTTTGAATTAATTTTTTTATATGGTGAGAGGTGGGGTCTAGTTTCATTCTTCTCTATATGGATATCCAGTTTTCACAGAAGCATTTATTAAAGAGACTGTCCTTTCCCCAATGTATGCTCTTGGCACCTTTGCCACGAAGGGGTTGGCTATAGGTGTGCAGACTTATTTCTAGGTTCCCTATTCTGTTCAATTGGTCTATATATCCGTTTTTATGCCAGTACCATGCTGTTTGGGTTACTATAGCTTAGTAATATCATTTGAAATCAGGTAGTGTGAAGCCCTCAGCTTCAGGGTCTTTTGTGCTTCCATATGAATTTTAGGATTTTTTTTTCTATTTTAGGGAAGAATGTCATTGGTATTTTGATATGGATAAAATTCAACGTCTCTTCATAATAAAAAGCCCTAAACACAATAAAGAACATATATGACAAACCCACAGCTAATATACTGAACAGGGAAAAGTTGAAAGTGTTTTCACTAAGATCTGTAACAAGACAAGGATGCCCACTTTCATGACTTTTATTCATCCTAGTGCTGGAAGTCCTTGGCATAGCAATTAGGCAAGAGAAAGAAATAAAGGGCATCCAAATTGGGTAGGAAGAAGTCAAATTGTCCTTGTTTGCAGACAGCATGATCTTATCTTTAGAAAAACCTAAAGACTGCAAAAAATCTCTTAGAACTGACAAACAAATTTAGTAAAGTTGTGAGATACAAAATCAACATACAAAAATCAGTAGCATTTCTATACACTAATGTGATCAGTCTGCAAAAGAAATCAAGAAAGTAATCCCATTTGTGATAGTTACAAAAATAAAATATCTAGGAATAAATTTAACCAAAAAGTGGAAGATCTCTGCAAGGAAAACTAAAACACCAATGAAAGAAACTAAAGAGGACAACAACAATGACAAAAATCAATAGATATTTCATGATCTTAGGTTGGAAAAAATTAATATTGTTAAGTTTCAGTTGTTTGACCTTAGGAAACTATGAAGCCCTTCTGAGCTTCCATTTTTTTTACTTGTAAAATGGGGATAAACCAGTGTGTTTTGCCTGTCTCCCTGGGTGGTTGTTTGAATCAGATAAAATGATGACAACACTATCTCTTTGTTAGAGTGGTTGACCATTGAGGATTGTTTTAATTGAATTCAGTAAGAATGGATTTGATTTACTTCATGGCCGCCATGGTTCCATGAAATAACAAAGGGATGTGAATATGGGTAAAATGCAAAATACGCTCTCTGTCTCCTAGAGAAATTTCTCTCAAACACTAAATATGCACACAGATCTCTCAGGATCTTGTTAAATTGCAGATGCTATTCAGTTAGTCTAGGGTAGAGCCTGAAATTCTGCATTTCTGACTTCTCAAGTGATACCCGTACTGTGGGTGACAAGATCCCATACTCTTGATAGGGCAACAAGTCATATATATTAAATCAGAAAAACTAGGTACCATTATATATCTGATCCATGGAAAACTGGAAAGATTGGTGTGGGCCGAAGCATGAAAAAAGGTTTCCTGACCATGAAAGATGGGACAGAATTTGACTTGAAATACTGGGCACTCAAGATTCAACTTGAGATTCCCTCCACTGTTGGTAAGGAGACAAAAGCAGGCTTGAGCATACCACAGAATCTTGCTGGAGAAAAAGTGATTTGTCTTTTATAAGATTCTGGGATCAACATGTTGAAATTGCTTCTGAAACAATATATGAGGATATTTAACCAAGAAACAGTAATAAGTTGATATTTGGAGCTCAATACCATGTTTGCACATACATATTGAAGTTCTGATAGCTCCCGCATTCCTGTGAACACATATGCGCACATACCTTCTTACACATGATTTCTCCAAACAGGATATTTTCTACACTTTTCTGTAGACAAGTCACATGCTTTGTATTTATAAAATTATTAAAGGCAGCATTTAGCCTTCATTATGCATGAGTTAGGTTCCCAAGACAGTCAGAAGCAATTCCTTTCTATATGCGGATGAGCTTGCTCTGGAATGAATGTGTTACTGGCTTCTCATCCCCAGGGGTGGTCTACAGCAAAGCTACAAAATTGAGTAAATTTATCTTCACGGCTCACAGATTTCTTTGGTGCTCTCATCCCTTGGGGACCTGGAGCTCCTCCCTGATGGTCTTGATCATCTTCATTCTAAATCCCAGACTCACACCCCATTCTGCTATCAAATATGCCCAATTTCATGTTCATTCTCATAAATTAGAGCTACTGTAATAAACTCATCTCCCTCATAGGTCCCACCTGAAGCCCCAACTTCAGTCAGAGTGTTTACCCTTTGTTCTTGAGCACACCTTCTGCTCCCTGCCCTATGCTTTCACTTCTTCCTGGACTGCCTCTCTTCTTCCAGTCTTCCGAGCCAGGGAGACAGATCCTACCCATCCTGCGACTAGCTCAAATGCTGCCCACTTTGTAAAGCCTTTCAAGACTCCCTAGTATGAATCCTTCAATAAAATATAAATATTTATATTATTCATTGACAATTAACCATTTGCTGTATTGTTACTGCTTTTCTACTGCTATCTTCCATTGTCATTCAGAGCTTATATTCAGCTCTTCAAGACTTTAATACCTTGGTTTCCTTGCTATAAAAACCTCCTGAAGTTAGAGTTTGGATCTTATGTATTTTTGTGTGTTATATAGAGAATGTCACACATGTAAATGCTTGTAAAAAGCTGTTTCGATTTGATGAACTGATTCTAAAGGTTTTCAGGATAATCTTGGTGAATATGAAAGGCCATTAGGTAAAATGCTAGCTGGGGCTTCCACTGATGATAACTGGAGAGAAACATAATTTTAGAAATCTGAATAAGATCAGTGCAAGTGTTTCTGATTCACCATATCCCAAAGCTGACCTCTCCCTGGAGCCTACCCTTTCTATGGGGCCAACCCTGTCACCATGGTTACTGTGCCCTCAGCTGCAGTGCAGCCTTCAAGCTGCCAAATACAAAAGGCTGCAGGGGAGATCACTTCTTAGGACTCCTTGCCTGGCCTCATTCTACTCCTATTATCCTCTCAAGTAGGAGTGTGGTACTTCTTTATAGAGATATCAAGCTCAAGCTGAGAAATAAAGGGCACAGGCACAGGCCCAAACCCTTAGTGGATGCTGGAAAAGGTGCTCCTCCTTTGGGAGTTTGATGCCTGATGAATTCACCATGCACACCTGCCTCCATCCACAGAGCCCTTTGGCCTGCTGAGGAACATGGTGTCTGACCCTGTCTCTCAAACTTCTTTAGGGACCCAGGAGTGCAAGTCTCAAGGGCAACTCCGCGCAGCCCTACCTGGTTTCCTGTTCCCTCTGAAAAGGTAAGTCCCTATCACTCTGTGGGGGTGAAGTAGGGCAAGGCACGCCTCCAGCCAAGGTAAGTAGCTAAGCCTCTACACATCAGAGCTCCTTCCTAAGCAGCAATTACGGTTCTTGCTTCACAGGCCCAGCACTGGCTTCAGACCACTCCTTTTCCCTTGCATCCACTCCCAAACCCTTCTATCATGCCCCAAACCTAGTTACATCCATAAGAAAGGCAGGACTTTAAATAGCTGCCTCTGATCATTGATGTCTAGCATACTTCAGCTCTGAGCAATCCTTACTGTCACCCAGGAAAGTGATTGGGGAGAAGCCAGCTCTCTCTGCTCTGCTCTCTGCTGGCAGCCACAGACTGGCAACAGCCATCTTGCCCTGATGAGCTCAGAGCTGGGCTCACATCCTAGCAGTCCTACCTGGCTACTTTACCATAGGCTTGGCCATTCTTTCCTCTGCCTGTTCCCTTTTCTGAGCTTCAGAGGCTATTCCTGGAAAGATAAATGCTCACAAATGCACCTCCTTCTTCCAGATGGAGGGAGAGCATGGAGGAGGAGAATTAAGGGAACAAAATAATAAAGCATATGAGGTTGAGACAAGTTGGGTCTGGAGCCAAGGAGCAGTTTTCAGGATTGGCCACTGGTACCCCGAACTCTCAGTAAGTCAGGAGGGCAGGTTTGGGGTTACAGAGGACTACATAAGAGGAGCTGGAGGGTGGAAATACAAGAGGAGTACCTGTCTTTGGGGAGCTTACTCTCCTATAGACACAGGCCATCCTATCTTGAGGATGCAAGTATGCTTTCCTGAACCAAATGGACATCATGTTAGACTTGAGTTCCTGTAGAGGTTCCACTTTCAGATATTGCAACTCACTTGTCTCACCCTCCTTTATATTTGATCTGAAATGCAAGAACGGTGGTGAAGCGAGTGTCAACCCTCAGGAAGCTGATGTAAAGCTTGCTTGGGATCATCTGAGACATGTTGAAAAATACCTTCCCACCTCCTCCTACACCCTTTCAAAAGATGAAATCTAACTCACCACTAATCACAGAACCTGAAATTGCATGTTTGAGGGGGAGGTATTTTGTCTCCCGCAGTCTTTAGTTAAGAAGCAGTGCCTTTCATAGACAGGGCAAAAAAAAAAAAAAAAATTATTCAGTATAATATGAATGTTTGGAAAATAATGAAAACACAGTCCTCCCTTCGTAGCTTCATAAACCAAAATAGCTTCCAGACTTGTGCAATACTTAAAATGTAAAAAGAAAAATGTTAAACCCTTAACATACAAGAGGAAATATAGGTAAATGTTTACTTGATTTCAAGACAGAAAAATCTCTGTAAATCAATAGAAGAAAATATGGAAGGAAAAGGTAGATTTAATCACATATTAGGTTAAGAATTCACTGTGTCAAGATAGATTATAAACACTGTTAAAAGGTAAATGTCAAATTGGGGGAACTTGCATTAAATATGGCAAGGGATTGATATCATAAAGGAATAAAAAGCTTTTCCAAATCAATATGAAAACTCTAAGACTTTCCTTGGAAAATCAGTAAAAAAAAAAATAGATAATTCACATATGAATAAATGTTCAATGTCACGAGCAATCAAAGAAATGCAAAATAAAATGACTTTTTGTGTAAGAAACTGGCATTTAAAAACCAGTCAAATGGAACTCAGGCGATCATAAGATAAAATAGACACTCCCAAACTCTGGATGGGTGTACTACTTGCTACTTTTTAGAAACTCATTTTAGAATTGAGAATCAAAAATTAAAAATGTCCCCAAGAGCTGGTCTGGTAATTACACATCTGGAAATCAGTTCCAAGAAAATAAGAAGCATTGTGGACTGAAATTGCTCATACGAGGATGCTTGTCATAAAAGCAAAAAATTAGAAGCAGCCTAAACACACAACAATGGGAATGGCGAAATAAATCACAATAAACCTGTGTGATGGACTCCTATAAAGCAATGTAAAAACACAAAATACACAAAATGAGAAAACGGTCCTGATATAACTTTATATTAAAAATAGCAAGAAAAAATTTATAAAGTATACTTCAGAACAAACATGTTAGTTTTCTGCTGCTGCTGTGGCAAATTACCACAAATGTAATGACTTAAAACAATATAATTTACTATTTTACAGTTCGGACACAGGTCTCACCAGGCTAAAATCAAAGTATCAGCAGAGCTGTGTTTCTTTCTGGAGGCTCTAGGGACGAATCCATTTCCTTGCTCATTTAGGTTGTTGGCAGAATTCAGTTCCCTGTGGATGCAGGGTTGAGATCCTAGTTTTCTTGCTGTCAACTGACAGCAGTTCTCAGCTCTAGAGGCCACACACATCCTTTGGTTCACCGCCTCTTCCTAAGTCTCCAAAGCCAGCAAAGTCTGGTCAAGTTCCTTAAACACTGCGAATTCTTTTCTTCTTTTTCTATCCTATCTCTCTGACTCAGCAGGGAAATGTACTCCTTGTGTAAGGACACATAGGATTAAATTGGCCCCACCTGGATAATCCAGCATGAAATCTTCCCATATCAGTGCCCATAACCTTAGTCATGTCTACAAAAGTCCCTTTTGCCATGTAAGGGTAACATGTTCACAAGTGCTGGGGATTGAAATGTGGACATTTTAAGGAAACTATTATTCTGCTTACCATACTATGTAAAAATATGTTGCAAATATGTATGTTTGGATCTAGCAGGAGGACTGAAGTAAGTACATCGCCAAAATGTTTCTGTAGTTATCTCAGAATTGTAAAAGTAAGAGTGATTTTTATTTTTATTTAAAAATTTTTCCTCAATATATTTTGGATTTTCCTAAAATGAGGAAAAATGTTAATCCAGCGACTCAGGGTGGGTTAATAGCCTAGTATAAGGTGAACCATTAACACATTGGTATGAATTAGTCCATGAAGTTCCTTTTCAAATGGGACTCCTAATGGAGAAGAAAACCTGGGAAAATGATAATAATCCCTTGAATCTGAATGGGTTTTTGTACTTTTCAATGTATTCTGACATGCATTATTCCTTTATCTTTCTCGTTGCCTTAGATCTTTTCTGGGATATAGTGGTTCAGGGCATGGGTATTGTCTGGAGGACACAATAGTCAGTCAACAGATATTTAGTGGGGACTTACTGAGTTTTGGAGATGTGTGATGAGTGAGGTCTGAGGCTAGGGATCTTTGTATGCCCAGACAAGAGACAGAGAAGGAAGAAGGCTAAATTTTGCTGAGGCAAATGCATTAAACAGTCTTAGGGAAATTAAGATTCCCTGCTCAACTTTGTGAAATACTGTTTAGTAGAGAACACATCGTCTATTTTCTGCTCCTTTGCCCCCAGTCCACATCTGTCCCACTGAGTGAGTCACCTTGTTCTTTCCTCCTCTAAGTTCACTGTCTGTTAATATAATCTGCCCCAGATCACAAAAGGTGTCTTTTTTCTCCACCTAGATCCTGATGACACCAGAGCCTACTCTGCCCAGCCCCTTCTCCCATCCTTCATGCTAGCCATCATGTTGCTGGCTTGTTTACCAATACTGACTCACTGTTCCCTGCCCTGCCCCACTTTGGTGACCTGCCAAGTTCTTGCACTTCTCCCCTCTCTCCCAACAAAGCCTTCCTGATTGGTTTTTTTTCTACTGTATCAGGGATGGAACTTGTCCCTCAGCATCAGTGGTTCTTCCATTCCTCTGAAAAATGGTCTTGTCTTGCTTAGAGGATTTGTCTGTGTGTCCAGAGTGAGGATAAGAAGGAGAGACAAAGCATGGATGGGAAGGAAGTCTAGAATAATTATATCATCTATCTCCAGAGCCACCCCTTTGCTCAGAAGAATATCTCACATCTATTCCAGGCCAAATAACTTTTTGGTTCTCACTGCCAACTTTAATAGACACTTCCAGTAGACTGTGCCTATACTACAGCATAAAAGCCATTAACTTTATCCTTAATAAATGGATAAGAATCACTCCATGGGCCCATAATCAGTCCATTAGTCCACACTTAGCTTCATTTGACTCCTTGCCTGGCTGGAACTTCACATTTGCTATTTAATGTCCTCATCACTACTCTAGAATCCTGTCTTCTAACTTTGCATTCTGTCTACACAGCTTTTTCCCAATCCCCCCAGGAAGAAATTCCCACTTTTTCTGCTCTCTGCCTCTGCTCCCTGCTTGCTGAAGATAAACACAGGATCACACTGGCCATGTCCACTGCACATTCATGTGTTTTCCAGTAGCGATTTCCTATTGATTTCCCAGGTCACTTGTCATAATGGCTAGTCCAATCATGTCCCAATATCTGTAAGGCTCCTTTGATAATAACAACAACAGTAGCAAATACTACTATAGTACTTAATGTATTCCAGGCTATTCCACGTGTGCTCAACAATTATTAAGTCATTAAATCCTCCCAGTGACCCTACAAGATAAATAGTATTATGATCTTTCCCATTTACAGATGTGGAAACGAAGTCACGAGGTGTTGAAGGAACTCTCCCAGGGCCACCCAGAGGGTCAGTGATGGTGCTGGGATTGGACACTCGGGGGTAGGGTATGTGTTCTTGACCACTCTGCTGGATCACTTCTTTATATTCCCATCCCCACTAGCTCAGAAGACAATTTTGCTTCCTATGTCACTAAAGAGATCAAGTCCATTTAACACATGGGCTTTCTTAGCCACCTTCTCCTTCTATGTTATGTATTTTTGGCCTCCAAAGCCATTCTGTCTTCCATACTTCAGTTTTAGAAAGTGGTGCTTTCCCATGTCCCACTGGGCAGGCCTCCCCATGTGTCCACAACCCTGACTGTCTCTGAGGATTCAGGCTGCACTCTCATCCTTTCACGGTTTATTACTGGAATCTTCATATCCCCCTTCCAGTGGATGTTTTCTTCCAAAGCCTTCAGCTATGCATCAGCCGCCGTCATCCTGAAACAGCTGTGAGCCTTTATGTATAATGAGCATAGAATGCTTTACCTGATTCTTTCTACTAAATTATGTCCTCAATTCTGTGCTTTCTTCAGGTGCTCATTTAGACCTCCCCCAGGTGCCTTCTTTGAGCTCCATGGCCTGTGTTACATTTCATGACTCTGAACTCTTGTTGGCCTTCAGAGCCCATTGTCTCACTGTGTTCATTACTTTATTCTTGCCTTGTTTCCTAGAGATTATGCCCCCTTAGAAACATAACCCATTCATCTCTCCATCAATTAATTAGCTGATTAATGGTTATATTGAAGCTGTTTATTGAGTGCCTACTGTGTGTCAGACACTATGCTAAGAATTAAGAATATAAACAAATAGGGCAGCACTTCAAATTGAGGCTTGCACAAATAGAGAGTGGAAAACAACTAATTGTGATATAATAACCAAAGATTTGGTTGAATGTTCATATGTAATAGACACAGTGCAAAACCTATTATTACATCACTTAAACCTCACATGAAGGGAGAATTATTCACAATTTAAAGACGAGGTAGTTAATGTATAGGAAAAGGTTAGGCAACTCACCTGATATTTTACAGCCAAGTATGAGAGCAGGTGCCCAACCTCATTCGCTTTTTAAATTCTACTATGCTTTCTACTGTAGATATATTTATAAGATAAATGAGAACCAAGAAGAGAAACAAACCAAATTTCCAGGGAACAGAAGCCACTCTACAAAGTCTTCACAATGGAGCTAATATTTGATCTGGATTTTGGAGGAGAAATAGAAATTTGCTCAATGGACTGAAGTGTGGGCAGGAGAAAAAGAGAATCCTTGGCAGAAACACCATGACATGGAATGGTGAAAACCAAAACAACCTACAAGGAGATTAAGGAGCTGCAGAAATACTTCTAAACCTGGAAAGTAGGGTATAAAAAAGGAAGACTTGAGATATGGTTCCAAGTTCCTTAGACGGTGGCTATATCATGAAGAGCCTTAGATGGCAAAGTAAAAAGTTTGCATTTTGTATTTTATGACCCTTAAAGTGCCCAGGGAAATGTTAACACATATGAATTTTCCATATAATCTTTCTCGCACTGAAATTATAAGCATATAGAGTATGTGTCAGGAGGCGCTGAACTGGTGCCTGTAACTTTAGGATGAGCTTAGTGTTTTAGTCACCGGAGCATTTTAGCACCTTTCTTGACCTATTATTACATAGTTTTTGTTGCCTTTCATCTTCTCAGAGAACAATTCTGCCATTTCTTTTCGAGTTTGAGCATTTTCCTGCCTGCACAAAGGGAAGATGAGGTAATCCACATAACTGCTTTTTCTGTTTGAACATAATGCCGGAGACACCAACATCTGAAATAACTCCTTTTCCTGATTTCTTGTGCATTCAAACAGGTATGGGCTGTAATGACTTTGGAAGATCCAAATAGCTTTTACCCTGGCTGGAGAGAGGGTGGCTTCCAAGCAAGGGCCTGTGCTCTGGCCTCCCTCTCTGCAGCTCTGCAACGTGAGCCTCAGCATCCCGTGTGCTACTCACTAGAAAGTGGACCTGACAGCTTTGACAGGTACAGCCTTGGGCTACAAAACCCTTCAGGCTGAGGTTGAAAATAAGGGCTCCCCATTCCAGAGGCTATTGCTTGTTGCCCCCTCAGAAGTGGTGAATCACACAATCTACATCTCTGTTTTCAACACACCACAGAAATCTTCTTGCCTTTCTTCACCTTGAGTTGGTTATTAGCATGAAAATCGGACAGGTCTTTCTAATGTGTGTTCCATATAACACCAGTTCCAAAGGATGTTAATCCAATCAAGTTTCTGCAGTCAAATGGGGCAGGACCAAGTTTAGACTTCTCAGAGTCCTTAACATTATAAATACTTTCTAAATCTCCAAGAATAATGGTGTTTTGAAAATTGTTTTGATTACAGAAGACTTTTCTTCCTGATCCAAAATTGAGAGTACTAAGTGTTCCATGCAACAGGTTTGGAACTTGATGCTCAGTGCTATTATAGGCATACAGTAACATGCATATTACAGTATATAAATAAGTACTATTTACTTAGGATGCATGAGAATAAACTATTGCACCGATATGCATTTTCTGGATAACCGAACATGAGCTCTCTTGAATACTGGACTGTGCATTAGTGTTACGTATGTGGTGAGATAACATTTGGATAATATCTTGAAATAACTCCTTTTCTTGATGTTTTGTGCATCCATTTTTCCTTTCCCAAAGTTTTTTCTTCCCTGCATTTCTCTTTCTTCCTTTCCCCGTTCCAAGCAGGGTCAGCCTTCTTTGGTTCATTGTCTCAGAGGAAGAAGGTGACAGGGTGGAAGACCAAAGTAGCCTACACGTCTGTCTGACTTTTGTGTTCCTCAAACCCAGGCCTTTAGAACAACACAGAGAATTCACAGAGTGGGTAAACAAAAGGAGATACAGAAACATGAAAAAAGAAGGGTAATCCCCCAGATTACAAATAGTGGCACTGCTGGGCAGAGAGAGGAGATAGGAGGGAGCAAAGAGGAGGTAGGGAGGAAAAACAGGGAAGCCGAGGACAGAGGTCGAGGATGAGGACAAAAAGACATGGTGAGACTGGAAGGGAAACAGGCATTGAGTGTGCACCCAGTCTGGCTGTAAAGAAAGATCTTTACCCTCTAGGACCAGGTCAGAGCAGCTGCGAGCCAAAGCTGGGGTTAGGGAGCTGGCCAGCCACAGAGAGCTCACTACTAACCTGGCTGTGCACGTGGCCCAGAACCCGGTGACCTGCTCTCCACTTACCCCAATGTTTTGACATTATTGAGCCTTTCTTGGAATCTTTGATGGAACCTTAGAATGGGTGGGAGGATACTATAAAAGCTTGAGATTTGAATTCCTAATCAACTCAATGAGATAGGAACCCCCAATAGAAACGACTGGGAATGAAAAGAAGTTAAATTTCTCGCAAATCTTGCTTTTGTAAAGGATCATGCAATCTCTTCCATGGTTGGGGCTGTCTCACAGCCGTGTGCTCAGGGTCTGTTGAGGAGTGAGCACCTTTGCAGCCATGCCAATGTTGCAGGCTCCGGTGACTGTGCAGTTTTTATATCTGCTTTTTATGTAGCTTTCCTGTCATAAGCCCGAATTTCATTTCTTGATACTTATCACAGGTATACATAGCTCTCATTCTCTCCCTTTCCTCTCCAGATTTGCTCCTTTCAATGTGCTTTGGCCAGGAAACCAGATAACAAAGCTTCTGAGAATGATGTATAAAGAGAGAGGAAGTCGGTTCTGAGGGCTGGCTTGTTTTCCTCGTCTACAAAATGACCGAGCTGTAATAGATCATCACCAAGGTCCAGTTCAGCTTGCACATTTTATGATTCCTCTGCATAAAGTATGTGAGCTTTTATGTGCCGTTTTCGGAACATCTATTTTTCCCATTTCCTTATTCCCAGCCATGTTCTCAAGAAATGAGGTTGCTCCATTTGTGACCTCTTAAAAAGTGACATGATTTAACTTGGCATTTGTTACTCAATTCACAATTCATTTATTCATTCTCAAAAAATTTTGAGCACCTTCTACATACTGTGTGGTTGAATTACAAAGATTTGTGCATGATCTCTCCGTCAAGGGGTTCATAGACTAGGGCACTGAGTTTCAATCTTCCCTGCAGTTGTAAATGAAGCCTGTTGGGACTCTACGACAGCCCATTATATTAGAGGCCACTATTTACGAAGCATGTACTAGATGCTAGGTTCTGTTCCAAGTGCTTCAAAAGTAGCTTATTTTATTCTCAAATATGTATGAAGCAGTTGTTGTTATTATCTGCATATACATGAAGAAACTGAGACTCAGGCATGGGAACACATGGTTAATAAACATTTGGAACCAGAATTCACTCTCAAGCAGTACAAATCTAGAGCCCACATTCTGCCTCCTGGGGCTATGGTGCTTCTGAAATCAATAGCAACAAGAACAAGCACAGTAACCACACAGGAACAACAGCAGCAGTTTCGGCTATGCAACTTGCCATGCACTGTGCTAAGCTTTCTGTGTTAATTATCTAATTTAAGACTAATAACAACTTCATGAGTGGGCATTTTCATTATCTGCATATTGCAGAGGAGAATGTCTTGGCTTAAAAAGGTTAACAACTTGCCTCAGGATACACATCTAATAATGAGAGAAAATGGAGTTACAAAGTGCTTTTTTTTTTTTTTTTTTTTTTTTTTTTTTTTTCTTTGAGAGAGTCTCACTCTGTTGCCCAGGCTGGAGGGCAGTGGCGTGATCTTGGCTCACCGCAGCCTCCGCCTCCTGGATTCAAGTGATTCTCCTGTCTCACCCTCCCGAGTAGCCGGGATTACAGGTGTGCACCACCATGGCTGGCTAATTTTTGTATTTTTAGTAGAGACAGGGTTTCACCATGTTGGCCAGACTGGTCTCAGACTCCTGACTTCAAGTGATCCGCCTGCCCTGGCCTCCCAAAGTGCTGAAATTACAGGCGTGAGCAACCATGCCCAGCCCAAAGTGCATTTGTGGGGACAGTTTTTGGTGGCTCATGATCTTCTTGTCCTCTAACCAAGTGGGAAGAGACAGATAAGGTATACCCTGATTTGCAGGAAGTATAGTGTGAAGTTCTTTGGGAGCAGAATAAATCAGTCTGCAGGTGGAGGGAAAGCTTCCCAGAAGAAGTCACCCTTGAGCTGAGTTTTGAAGGATAAGGAGGAACAAAGGTTGAAAGCAATGAGAAGGGAACCCGGAGTGGAGAGAACAGCACCTGCAAAGGCTGAAACAGGAGACAACAATGTGAGGCTAGCGAGGCAGGCAGGAGTTCGGTTACACGGGGCCCTGAGTGCAGAAGCAAAGGCATTTGCATGGCATCTGCTCTGTGGGGAGTCGCCGGAGGCTTTACATGTGGGACTGGCTTATCAGGTGTGACTGTAGAAAGTACTTCTGGTGTCTGCTTAGGGCCCGCTGAGTTTAAGGTGACTCACGGAAGTCTATTTGGGATATGAATCTTCAAAGGGAGAAAAGCTGGGAGTTGCTGCTGAGGTCCTCGTGTGCAGGGAGACTAGAGATGATGGAAGTGGGTGGGGGTGACTAGAAGGAAGGAGAAAAATTAGACTATTGTTCTCATCAAAGTCAGATGTGATGAGAGCCTGAGTTAAGGCACTGGTAGCAGAGACTAATTTGAGGACTATTTAGGAGAGAAAATCAAAGAATTGTAGGAGTGAGTGGGAAAAAGTCTAGGAGACTCCCAGGTGAAGCCTGGTAAAGTAGATTTGCCATTTGTCTGGGAACCAATCTGGAAAGGTCAGTGAAACATCATGGAAAATAAAATGAGATGGTGGAAGTCGTATGAGCAGAGCTTCACTGATGGACATTCTTGACTACAGTCAGAGTTGTTATGTGATCCACATGTGCTACATGAGCTGGTTAATGCGGGGCTGAGGGTTGGAGATTCCCAAGTAACCAAGTTCAAGTGTTACGGGTTAAATGGCCCACCCCCCACCCAAATGTGTATGTTAAAGTCTTAACCCTCGGTACCTCAGAGTGTACCCTTATTTGGAAACAGGGTCATTGCCAGTGTGATTAGCTGTTACGATGAAATCATACTGAATGAGGGTAGGTCCCTTACCTGATAGGGTTGGTGTTCTCATAAAAGGGGAAAGTTTGAAACAGACACAGGCACCAGAGTTTAAGGTGACCCATGGAAGCATATCTGAGATATGAGTCTTCAAAGGGAGAGGAGCTGGGACATGCTGCTGAGGTTCTAGAAGAAGAGTGCACAGGATATATGGCCCAGAATCACTCCAAGACATGGATGATAAAGAAACTGTGGTGAGAAGAAAAGTCAGGGCAGGGAGTGGAGGAACGTCTGGGCAGGCAGGAGGCAAGCAAGTGGGAGCCTGCCTTATTCAATAAGGTGAAAGTGCTGTGCATATGGAGTGCCTGTGTCTATTCAGACAAACACATGGATGCTATTATGTTGTCCTGCTGTGAATGACATTCATTCTCACTGTCTCCTTCAGCCCATGAAATAGCTCCCCTGTTCATATTAAATTGTACCTGGCTCCCCCTGAGCTTCAGGAAATGGGAGTTGCCATGTGATACTAGCATTAGTTTTGCAGATCCATCCCAATATTTTTCTCTTACCTCAATTTCCTGGCTCAGGAGAGAGTCTTAGTTTACTGACTTATAATTCAAGGATGAAAGAATGAAAAAGAATCCCTTTTCTTATGGAGTGGGTTTGAGGTGTAGACAAAGGCTGTCTATCATTTTCTGATGATCTTGTGTTTGTTCACTTCTGGTAGAAACATACGCCCTAAGTAATAATAACAACAGTATAATACCTTACATTTACAGAGGGCTTTGTACTTTAGCAAGTGCTTTCACATGCGTTATCTCCTATGATCCTTGTATACCATTGATGTGAATTCTGGCATGAATTTATACAATCCCATCATTACCACTGGTAAGAAGTTAATTTATCGACTTAATTGTACAGTCCCTCCTGTGTGATCTTCACAGACACTCTTTGGAGGCCCAATGGAAGTTGCATTCTTACACAACAGGAAAATAAAACTTTCAGGGAATGAAGACATGTTTCTTTAGCCTATAATTTGAAAATGACACTGACTGGGTGGGGCTTTGTGGGAAGATGCAATGAGAGATTAGACAGAGTCTCTGCTCTCAAGGAACTTAAGATTTGGCTGGGGAGAAAATGTGCAAACAAAATAGATGACTTGGTTAAAAGAACTTACAGGGCAAATGTTTGTGGGAGGTACAAGTTGGAAGGGAGGTGGATGCGGTGGAGTGTTCGCTGAACGGTTCATTGAGAAGGTGGGGTTGAAAGGCCCTCATTTTGTGGGAGGGGAAGTGGGAAGCTGCCCGCAGGGGGCACACTGCTCACCTTTCCACAGTGGAATTTGTTAAGCTTTGGTTTGTTTATTGGAAAAAGTCAGTGGCTTCCTGCCAGCAGGCACAGGTGTGCCTGAGCATGCACAAATGGCATTTCTTTGTGGAACTTTGGAAGATCATTTTTTTGCAGAGCCTAGATATGTCCTAGAGAAGGTGGAATCTTAGTTGTAGGTGGTGACTTGTTGCACTGGAAATAGGAACAATTTCCAGACAGATAAGTAGAACTTGCTTAGGGGTCAGCAATATTAAGAAAAGAAAAAGGGTACTCTAGTCTAATTAGCAACTTTTGATTGAAAGTGAGTCTCTATTTGTGAATTGTCTATTTGTGAATTGGATGTGGCCCCAAGTGTGGTCCATGGACTGGCAGCATCAGCATTAGCTAGGAGCTTACAGAATTGAAGAATCTCTGACCTCATGGCAGATCTACTGAATTTAAATCTACATTTTAATAATATTCCCAGTAGGCACATTAAAGGAATCAGTTATTGGGAACTCAGAGCATGTCTTTGAGTTCCTACAGGGTTAAAAAATGTTATTTAACCCATGATGGTTCTAGTCATTGCATGGTAAACCTAAACACCAATTTATAAAATTATTCCTATGCACAAATATATTCCTAGGTACAATTTGCAGCTCTAAGAATAGCCACCCTCCCTCTCACCACCCTCAACATGGCCACAGGTCATGGTAACCTAGTCTTCTGCCTTTTGGGTTAGTTTATGGGGAAGGTCTCATGAATCCTGCTGAGCTGGGAATGAACATCCGGTACAGTGAGGAAAAAGCGTGGGCTTTGTAGACAGATGTGGCTCCAGATTAAACTCACTTCTCAGACAATATATCCTTCTTTATAAAATAGAGCTATAAAAATAGAGATGTTACATAGCCTATAGGTTTTTGAAGTTTAAAAAATAAATATTATGAATTACATCTAGAAAAGTGACTGACATATTGAGGGTATTCTCCTCCAAAAGCAAAAGCAACATTAATTTTTACCCCTATTCCCCAGAAGTAGCTTGTTGTCTATAAGTCAACCATTCACCTTTTTGAGACTCAGCTTTCACTTCTGTCTAATGAGAGTCAGGGACTGGATGATCTCTAAGATCTTTCCTGGGATGTACAAGGAAAGCACACATGGGGATGGCTGCTGCCTCACTCCGCTCATCCTTGTCTCACCCTTGTGCTTCTTGGGCTACCCTTCACAGTGTCTGCCACCTGTCTCTGAAACAGAGGCTTGGCAGCCTAGAAGAGTTATAGTATTTTCCTTGAAGGACCTATTTCTGCCAGGCAAGTTGATAGTCTGGGTGAATTGCATAGGGGTTAGAAGTACTAACACAGCCAGGATGCCTGATCTGAGGAGATGGCTCCACTGGGCATCCTTGGCTGTCAACATGGAAACTCAGATGAGCTACACCCCTTTCCTGAGACATTTTAATCCTATCGAGAGACGCTGTAGGGATCCCAGGGCTTATGCCACACAGATCGTGCCCAGCAACAAGTTTCTCTTCATACCACAACTGAAACGAAACCTCTTAGTCATGGGGGCCCAGTTTTAGGAGGAAGTCGTGGTAACTTGCAAATTAGCAAATTATGAGGTTTTTGAAAAATTGTGTTAACCCCAGTTCCCCTTGGCAAAGCTGGTTAGGCAATTTTGTTTTTGGCTGAGGCTTCTGTAAACAAGACAGGATGCTTGCTTTGTGGCTGGGAGCTGCTGGAGGGCGCACTGCCAAGGTGGTTTCTCTGAGTCTTGTTTTTCCTGCTGACATAAAGGTTTCACCTGAGCCCCTGTATTTTTCTGGTTGGTCCTTTCTAAGACACAAAAGTAAAACAAAAACAAAACCCAAAGAAATAAAAAACCAACTGTTAGTTTCTAGGAAGTTTGTGTTTGGAGGGAAAACAAGACTTGCCAGTTTCTTTGCTTGAATGTGTTTGCTTCTCTGAGACTGGTCTCTTTGAGCTCTGCTCTGTTCTTGCTCTTTTCTGTCATGGGTGCCTTGCCATTCTGCCATTCTATCCTTCTACCATTCTATTCTTCTTTTCTTCTCTTGAACATGTTCTTGTTCTTATCATTTCATTGAGGGAGGCATTGGTGTCTTCCCACCTATGGTGACAAAGTAGAATGCATCTCTAGTAGGATGGTAGGATGTTTCTCCAGTGCCAGAAAGGCCACTATTGATTGCCCTTTTCACCTCCACCTAAAAGAAGATTTGATTTCAACTTCCTTTTGCTGCTTTGAATTCTGAAGAAACAATGAATCAATGTGTCAATAAATATTTATCAAGCACTTACTCTCCTCTGCCTTGTTGTAGGAGTGGAAGAGCAGTGCTTCTCAAATGTGAACACAGGGTAACTAACAGCAGGAAAGTCTGGACCTGGGCTCCAGAAAGAGCTTGGCATGGGCTTGGGAAGAAGAATGTGGAAAGATGGGCGTTGTTGGTGCAGTCTGAAAGTCCCACTCCAAGATTCAAGAAACTTTAAGAAATTTCATTTAAGTTTTATCTTAGAAAATAACATGAGGCTTTCATTTTATTCTTGAAAATATGTTTGTTTTCGTGTGTAAATAACATGTGGACTATTTACCGTGGAATAAAAACAATGCTCCTGGAAGACATTTACTAGCTGCTTTTCATCTTCCCAACAGGCAGTAGAGACCCCAGCAGTGTGCTGGCCTCAGTGCGGGAGTATGACCGCAGGAAACAGAGTGTGGTGATCCCGCGGATGTTCAGAGGCAGCTCCAGTGTAGAATATTCTGGCCCACTATTCTCTTGCAAGGACCTGTGTTTACAGACTCGCATGAGCCCAATTTTAATGCAGAAAATAAGATTCCTGTTGGTTTAAAAGAATTACGTTTGTTCTGCCTTTAAAGAGTTACTAATGTGGAGAAAGAAGATTATCATGTGTGGAGCGAAGGACAATATGAACAGTAAATAATGCCGTGACTTATTGCAAAAAGAATCTGAGATGACCAACTAATTGTTTATTAGTGAACAATAGATTATGAGTGCTAAAGGGATTCAGGAAGAAGAAAGATCAGTGCAGAGTAGAGAAGTCAGATGGATGCGTTGAAAAGGCTATGCTTGAGCTGAACTGACAAGAGAGCTGATTTTCACTTTTGGAATTATTATGTGGTAATGGTAATTGATAATGGAGAAGCTGAAGGTATGAGGGCAAGGGTGTCTTATCTTTTTCTGGAAGTCTTGCTTGGCCCATGGGAGAGTACAGGCCTGCACCTTGGACTTGGAGTCAGTAGGTTCCTTCCTGTGGTTTGTTTCAAGCTCAAACATCCCTTGAATGGGTCATTCACCAGAGAAAGAGGCTTTTCAAATGATTTGTGCAGCAGCTGTAGTCCGCCCTATTCGACCCCATTTTAGTGTCACAAAAGCTTCTTCCTACATTGTTAGAGCCTTTTTGACTTTTCTGAAATGACACCTGCTCACGTCTTGGGTAATACCCTGCAGGGCTCGGTCGAGCTCAGTCACCCTTCACTTTTTTTTTTTTTTTCCGAGCCAGTTTTGTGAGGTGCTGAGGGAGCTTTGTATTAGTCCTCGCTCCTAGAAGAAATAACAGCTATAATTTTGGGCCCTAAGAAAAGGAACAGATATGACTATTCTCTCTCTCTCTCTCAAACCACAATCTACTGTAGGGAGGAAGTCACTTTATGGGAGTAGAGACACTCTCAAGTAATAGCTGGCCATATAGATTGCTCTGGACCAAGGGTGAATGTGAAGAAGAAAAGTCCGGCCAGCAACACAATGGAATATCTAGAGTCATATTGAGGGAAATACTTAGATTGCTGACTTCTTAGTGGATTTCACAAGCAGAGCTGCTTGTGAGCAGAATGGTGAAGTACGAGCATGTGTTTCTGGGGTCTCAGCCCATGGCTTCCTTCTACCTACAAGAGTCTTCCTCATGGAGTACTTGCATTTTAGTAGAAAAAAAAATCTTATAGAAAGAAGGGAAGGATGGGGTTCTTGCTTTAGGAAGATTGGCCTGGTCGTAAGTCTGAGCAAGGAAGGGCTCAGAGCAGCTCAGAGCTCTGAGCAGGAAGCCCTAATTAGTTACTGAATATGGTACAAGCACAAAGAGAAGGTAGTGTTTCCCCTTTCCATCTGTGGAGGTCTTGGCCATGCTTACTTGGGCATTCCTTCCAAGAAACATTTATTTTTCCTCTTAATGCCCTCCTCATATCTATGCTCTCAGTAGAGGATGCCACTGCTTCTGGCACCTGGATAATAGAATGAAGCTGATTGGGATGGAAACAGAAAAGTCATCTCTCAGAACAATGAGCAGAGACTGAAACTCTGTTGCACCCAGTCCCCATACACTACTGTTCACAACCAAATGGGCAAGGCCTTGCCAAATGTCATGTTGAGGCGAGGCCCTAAGTGACAGAAAAATCCAAGTTGACCATACTTTTTGATGAACCCTAAAAATGACTGTGGCTACTTTCATGTTCAGAGAATTCAGTTTAGAAAATGCTATACTGGGAGGACCGCCCTTAACATCTTGTTTGCATTAGAATGTTCAAGTTGCAATATATGTTTTTGTTTTGTGTATTTATTTATTTTCCTCTCTCCTATTCTGTTAAGTCTTTTAGGGCAAGGGTAGGGTAGCCTATACTCCCTGCATTATCCATAATGCCTAGCACTGTGTCTTGTACATAAAAGGCCATAATAAATATCTATTGGCTGGATAGATGAATGGATAGAGTGCCTTATTTAGAAGCATTATACTTTTATGGAAAAAATTAAAAATGCACTTTTTTTCTATGAGATAACACAATTCCTGAATAGGTTATGGGCAGGTACTATGCAAGTTTGTGAAGGAAAGGTTTTCTTAGAGTTAGGGTAATTATTTTCTCAAATAAGAAAAACCTGTAGTAAATAATTACTCTCCATATTATCTTTAGATTTCTTGCCAGTATTAACGTCGTTTTTATTGTAAGTGATGATATTGTCTGTGAGAACATTACAGTCGGTTAGTATCCTGGGTTAAGCTAAGTGATGTTGAAAATAATCCTGGACATCCAAACAGAAAGAGAGGAAGTCAAACTATCCCTGTTTGCAAATAACACGATTCTATATCTAGAAAACCCTGTAGTTTTGGCCCAAAAGTTCTGTGATCTGATAAATAACTTCAGCAAAGTTTCAGGATACAAAGTCAACATACAAACATCGGTAGCATTCCTTACACCAAAAACATCCAAGCTGATGGTCAAATCAGGATGCAATCCCATTCACAATTGCCACAAAATAAATAAAATATCTAGGAATGCAGCTAGTCAAGGACATGAAAGATCTCTATAATAAGAATTACAAAACACTGCTCAAAAATCATAGATGACAACAAAAATTGGAAAAATATTCCATGCTCATGGATATGATGAATCAATATCATTAAAATGGCCATATTGCCCAAAGCAATTTACAGATTCAATCCTATTCCTATCAAAATACCTATTACATTTTTCATGGAATTAGAAAAGAGTATTTTAAAATTGATATGGAACCCAAAAGGGACCCCAAATAGCCAAGGCAATCCTAAACAAAAAGAACAAAGCTGAAGCCATCATATTACCCATGTCAAAATATACTACAGGGCTATAGTCACCAAAACAGGCTGGTACTGGTACAGAAACAGACACATAGACCAATGGAACAGAATGAAGAGCCCGGAAATAATGCCACACACTTACAACCATCTGATCTTCAGTAAAGCTGACAAAAACAAACAATAGGGAAACGACTCCCCAGTCAATAAATGGTGCTGGGATAACTGGCTAGTCATATGCAGAAGATTGAAACTGGATCCCCTACCTTACACTACATACAAACACCAACATAACATGGATTAAAGGCTTAAATGTAAAACCTAAAACTATAAAAACCCTGGAAGGTAACCTAGGGAATACCATTCTGGACACATAACTTGGCAAAGATTTCATGATGAAGACAACAAAAGCAATTGCAACAAAAACAAAAATTGACAAATGGGATCTAATTAAATTGAAGAGCTTTGCACAACAAAAGAAACTATCAACAGAGTAAACAGACAGCCTACAGAATGGGAGAAGATATTTGCAAACTATGCATCCAACAAAGGTCTAATACCCAGAATCTATAAGGAACTTAAATTTATAAGCATAAACAAACAGCCCCATTAAAAAGTGGGCAAAGGACATGAACAGACACTTTTCAAAAGAAGACATATATGTGGCCAACAAGTGTATAAAAAATGTTCAACATCACTAATCATTAGAGAAATGCAAATTAAAACCACAGTGAAACACCATCCCACACCAGTCAGAATGGCTATTATTATAAAGTTGAAAAATAATAGGTGCTAGCAAGGTTGTGGAGAATAGGGAACACTTACACACCACTGGTGGGAATGTAAATTAGTTCAGCCACTGTGGAAAGCAGTGGGTGATTCCTTAAAGAACTTAAAATGAAGTTACCATCCAACCTAGCAATCCCATTATTGGATATAATCCAAAGGAATATAAATTGTTCTATCATAAAGACACATGCATATGTATATTCATTGCAGCACTGTTCACAATAAGAAAGATATGGAATCAACCTAAATGCCCATCAGTGGTAGACTGGATAAAGAAAATGTGGTACATATACACCATGGAATACCATGCAGCCATAAAAAAGAATGAGATGATGTCCTGTGCAGCAACATGGATGGATCTGGAAGCCATTATCCTAAGCAAACTAACACAGGAACAGAAAGCCAAATACAGCATGTTCTCACAAGTGGAAGCTAAATGACAAGAACACATGGATATTAGAAGGGTAACAGTAGATATTGGGGCCTATTTGAGGGTGGAAAGTGGGAGGAACGAGAGGATCAGAAAAAATACCTATTGGGTGCTATGTTTATTACCTGGATGACAAAATTATCTGTTCACCAAACCCCTGTGACATGCAGTTTACCTGTATAACAAACCTGCACATGTACCCCTGAGCCTAAAATAAAAGTTAAAAAAAATATATATATATACCTGGACCCTATTTTGAAAGATATGTTGTAGACTTGAGGTAGGAAGAAGAGTGGAGGGATGGAAAGGGCCCCAAATGACCCACAAGCCATGTGAATGCCTAAGCAGTCATGGACCACAATTCTCACCCCACACACACACACACACACACACACACACACACACACACACGGGCTTGAACCCTTACCCCTATATACTACTTATTGGAGTTTGATAGAAAAAAAGTTGTGCAGTAACAGAAAAGTGAGAAAAAGAGAAGAAGAAGAAAAATTGGAAAGCGTGGAAGAAAAAGTGACAAATGCAAGCAGCCCTTGATGGAACTGTGCTGAATTGAGAGAGGGCAGAAGGTAACAGTTGGCTGGGACTTGGCCATGAAAGGTTGTATGTAAGGAGACAAATGAAATGGAAATGCAGGAAAGAATAGAGTGGCAAAGGAGGCTGGAGATGGGCAGAGGATAGCAAGGGGCACAGAAGGAAGCACAGAAAGGGTGCGGGGAATAGACCAGACAGTAGAAGGCTAGATGGAACTGACTGATGCCACCAGTCAGAGATGGAGACCATTAACAAGGTGTAGGGAAGTCCCTACCCTCCCAAAAATGAAAATGCAGGTTTAATCAGTACCAACGAGCACTGAGAAGTAAGGGCATTCATTGACTTGGGAAGTATAAGACGAAGATGGAGCAAACGCCATACTGCGTATCCTAACTGCCATTTTAACAGCAAAAAGACTCGAAAATACAAAGCAAGGGATTATCCAAAGGGCTTTTTAAAATAATGCTTAAAATTTTTATCTTGTAAATATATTTCCCTTCCCAGCATGAGAATAATTCTGAGTATAATCTTTATTTACTTTCCCCTTTTTATTTTAGAATAGTAAACATATCTTTAAGAATTAAAAAAAGATCAGTTAATAATCTGAGTTTTAAGTCAGTTGTAAAAATGTAAGTTTCTAGCTCTGCCACTTTTTAGTGGTATGACTTTGGGCAAATGGCTCAAAAGCTCCAAATTCTTGTTTCTTTACCTATAAAAAAGGGACAATAATACATACCTCCTATGATTGTAGAAAATTAAGTGAAAATATACTCCAAGTGTCTCAGAGGGCTTGGTTTCCAGAAAGTGCCCAAGCTCAATCAATAGTGACGTTTACTATCCACACAGCCAGTTCTACCGCTGGAAGTTGGTTGGTGCTGATAAAGCTTTTCGTCAGACTTCTCACAATTTCCATTGTGAGAAGATGTAGCTTCCAATTAACTCTGTCACTGATTGTTGGGTAACTTTGGGCCAAATGCTGTTCCTTAATGAATGTGGGTGTGAAACTTATTAAGATTAATGACTGTCACAGCTGGTAGCCAGATGTTTACATAATTCCCTCTGTTTTAGAGCAATCATATCAGAGGAAAGGGGTTGAATGATAGAATTAGAAAAATAAGTACAATATTTTGGGAATGAATAAATGTTGTTTTGGAGGGTGGGAGATTAAAATCCTAAATGTATTTTGATTAGGCTAATATTAAAAATTAGCATCTGTAAATCAGTAATCTAAATGGAGTTTTTTTTTAACACAAGTGACTGGTGGAGGGGACATAGCATGGGAGGATATGCTTATAGCAGGAGCTCCATTGATTAAATAGTCCCCTGCAGAACACAGAGAGTTAAATGTGTCTTTAATAGCCTCCAGCATGAAAAGGCAAATCATTTGTTTTAATTGAGGAAGGATAAAATATTTTTGCTCTACACATATATGTTCTATTTTAGCATCATAGTTATTTTTATAGCTGTTATAACTTCACAAAACCTAATAGGAAAATAAATCTGAATCCAGAAGAGTTCAATACTTTCCAGAGGAGTCAAGTAAATAAAAACTCCACACTGACTGACCGATCTTATTCATGCACTGCTCCTAAACCCAAACTCTCAAGTGAATGGAAAAGAGGTTAATTCGTTGGAATAAATTCATGGGATTTTTTTTTTTTTTTTTTTTTTAAGAAACATCCTGAATCGAAGTGATTAAAACAACAAATGGATAAAGGGTAGAGCTGTGAGAGGACAAGGTTTGCATAACTGAGCATCTTGATTATGTGGGGAAGATAGGAAAGAGATCTTGCCCATTCTGGTCTCAAACTACTAAATCCTGAGAAGGCCAAGAGGCAAGTCACTGAAGTCAAAAGTTGGAAACATGGCTAAGCTGTCCAGAGTGTGGAACACATGGTCTCTGAAGGTTTTTATTAGTGTGTGGGTGAGAGTTCAGAAGCTCTACTAATTACATTAGTTTTCAGGATTTATAAAGTTAGGACAGAAAGCTGAATATTAACACTTCACTTCCTCATCCACTCATTAATTTATTCACTTAGCATGCATTTATTCATAGAAGCTTATTGGTACCAAGTGTGCCTTCAATGAGCAACCAACCCAAAATTGCAAAGGGGAGATCAAACAGGGAAGTTGTGGTAGGAAGTATCATGGCCTCTTCAAAGGTGTCTATATACTAATCACAGAATTTATGTATCTGTGATGCTATATGGCAAGGGAGGATTAAGGCGTGCAGAGATGGAATTAAGGTTGCTAATCAGCTGACCTTAAAATAGGGGTACTATCTTGGATTACCTGTGTGGGCTCAACGTAGTCACAAATGTTCTTAACAGATAGAAGAAGGAGGCAGAGGAGTCAGTGTTGGAGTGATGCCACATGAGAAAGACTCCACTGGCCATTGCTGGCTTTGAAAATGGAAGGAGGCATAAGCCAAGGAATGAACGCAGGTACCTGTAGAACCTGGAAAAAGCAAGGAAACAAATTCTCCTCTAGAACCTCCAGAAGGAATGCATTCCTGCCAACACCTTGATTTTTAGATCAGTGAGACCCGTGCTAGACTTCTGACCTTCAGGATTGCAAGATAATATATTTGACTTATTTTAAGATGCTAAGTTTGCAGTAATTTGTTATGGTAGCCATCAAAAACTAACACCAAAGTAGTAAAGCAGGAAAGCACTCCAAAATCACAGCAGTGAGAGAAGTAGAAATGTCCTAGGAGAAGACAATGTTTCCTTTTGTAAAGGAAAGTTTACTGGCAACTTCCATTTGAATTTCTTAAGAACGTTTTCCTCAGTGGCAGTCACTACTTCCAAGGTGGCAGGTTCCAGAGCTGATTCATTATATAGTCTTTTCTCAGGAGTATTCTAGCCACCTTTAAAGAAGCCAGGGCCATTTTCCTGACACTGCATCAAGGGGTAAGGTTAGTGGTAAAGGAAAAATGCGGTAGGAAAGGCAAACTTTCTCCCTACATAATCAAATCACATTACCTCCAGACTTGCTCATCCTCTGCTCTTTGCAAACTGCAGCTCCAGAGCTTTCATACCTACAGACTTCCTGGAGTTAAGACTAAAACAAGAGTTGTGCTACAGACTACCGTTCCTATTATCATTTTTTGTGTCCTGCTGAGTCCTCCCCTCTTGGCAACTTCAGGACCACCCACTGGGAAGATAATATACAACCCATCAGGAAACTCCCAGTGCCCATCGTGGAGGCCAAGTGCTGCCAACTCTGATTGCTTCTGGAATGCCATTTCTTCCCTGCCCTTTCAATATTTTTGTTATGCGACTCCTATGATCACTGCCAATCTGTAGAAAATTACAGGATGAATTTTTGTGAAGAACTAAATTTGCATACTTGCCTTTTGTTGTTCATTGTTGGGGGGATTTTGCTTTTTGCACACAATTTCTGCACATTTTATTGGAAGTTATTGGGTTAGATTCATCCCATTCATTCACTAGCCTGGCATTGCTATGCATGTGCTGTAGGGGCTTAGCATTAAACGATTTTCTTTGTTCAGATTTGGATTGCTGCCTCTGCTTGCAAATTATTTTTCACAATGACTCCTTTTCCTTCTCTCTCTCTCTCTCTCTCTCACACACACACACACACACACACACACACGCGCAGAGATGAGGTTAGATATATTTTTCCATTGCCAATTCAGGACCCAGGAATACCTTTTCCGAGTTCAGAGCTGGGATAAGTCTTCACATTGCTTCCTGATTGTCACATAGCCATTGTGTTCTGCTAAACAAAATAAATTATTAGGGGGAGACCCAGAACCCATGTCTGCATTTTAATAGAGCGTAGTTTCTTAACCTTGGTTCCATTGACATTTTGGGCCAAGTAATTATTTGTTGTAGGAGGCTGTCATGAGCGTCCTGGGATGTTGAGCAGCATCCCCGGCCTCTACACTCTAGATGCCAGTGGCAATATCTCCCCTAGTTGTGAAAAATAAAAACTGTCTTCAGGCATTGCCAATTGTTTTTTGAGGGGCAGAATCACCCCTGGTTGAGAACCACTGGAGTGGAGAGATCATAAACACCCAATTTCAAGCAACTTGTTAAGACAGCCTCAAAAATAGTGAACAGGCTCAGCTGTTTGCTCAACTTTGTGGACCACCTGTGGCCAATTAGCTTGACAAGGTTATCGAGTTACAAGGCTTGGACATATGGCCTCAGCTAAGGCAACTGTATGCGCTCTGTGGGTCAGCTTCACTGGAGGGATTGGGTTACACACATTCCACTTTTCTCTGCCCTTCAACTCCTTAAAGGCAGCTCAGTTACTCACTAACTGAGAGTGATGACAGTTTGAGCCAACAATATGACCCCTTTCAATGTATTAGGTTAGTGTAAAAGTAATTGTGGTTTTTGCCATTGAAAGTAATGGCAAAAACAGCAATTATTTTTGCACCAACCTATAGTTGCATGTGCTAAATAGAAATAGCCACAGATTATTGCTCAAATTATTATTGCTATTGTTGTTATTATTTAACAAGAAAAAGTTCCCAAAGTTAAGGAGTGACATAATAGTATTTTATTGACTTATCCTTTAACAACTACAGATTATTAGCCCTTTCACTGGCCACTATGTGTCCTGATTTTATCTTAAAGGGATCCCACTGAAGTTCCAACTTTTTATCATTCACCCCCAAAACAGCATTTAAAAAATATTTCTAATTTCTATTTGTTCTTTCTGTTACCTAGCCATACAGGAAATGCCTACTTTAGCTACCTTCCTTCAAATGTTCTAACATACAATTACCAGGTTATCTTTCCTAAATCAAAGGTTAGGTTAAAACTTATTTGAAAAATATTAAATGACTCCTGCTGGCTGTCGAGTCCAAATTTTCTAGCCTAACTTTTAGGACTTTACGATATCAATCTTCAGACTGTATTTTTTCCTCTTCTTTGATTCCTTCTCGCCTTCCTTCCTTCTATTTATTTTTCCAGTATTATCTCCTAATCAAGTATTTCTCAAACTGTGGTCTGTGGTTCACCTGAGGAAGAATCAACAACGATGATTGTTAAAATGCAGTTTCCTTATCCTGACCCCAGAATTTCTAGAGATAAGACCTGATTATCTCAACAAATGGAAATGCATCTATTCTTAAGACTGGGCGTGCACTAACATCTTTCTTTAAAATGCTTAGTGCTTTTCTTCTGTTACTTATCGTATTCTAACTTGGAGGAGAAGGAGGAAGAGGAAAAGAACAGAGAAGATGGGAGGTGGGGATGGGGCTATAATTTATGTGCCAGGAACTGTGCTAGGCACTTTACATTGATTGATTTAATTTTGCAACATCATTATTCACTTAATAGATGTGGAAACTGAGGCTTAGAAAGTTTTATTTACTTGCTCATAACTTATACTTAGAAAGTGTGAGAGCTTCTCACTTCAAAGTTCACAAAGTCAATACTGAGCAATGATCTAGTATTTCACTCTGATGTCTCTTTGTACACTTGTCTTATGTCATTTATTGAGTAAACTGTGTAGAAAGTCTTGATAAAATAGCACAGTGGAAGGAGCATTCGACAGAGAGTCAAACAAATCTCTCCTTGAATTCTGGCTTTGGCATTTCTTGGTTCCTTCCAGCTGGCCCTAGGGTGTGGCCATCTGCCCGTTGTTCAGAGTGCGGCCAGGCAATGGAAAGAGGAGGGATGAGCATGAGAGATGCAAAGGGCAAGGACCTGCAGTGTTTTAAGGCTGGTACGTGGAAAGAAAGTAGAGCTTCCAGGAAGGTATGTAATATATAATATATAATTCTCTGTGGCCTTGAGTCCAACTAAAAATCAGAGGAGAATGAATTTAGGGATCTGCTTTCTCTGCTATGTAACCATAATGGACATCTATTGTTTTATTGTGCATTTCCCCTTTTCCAGTTACAGTAATTTGCTTTTCCTCTGGGCACCATCCTTCTCCATCTTGCAATCCATGAGCTTCAGGTGAATCTTATTCCAGATGCCAGGGGAGGACGGATGTTCCAGATCCAGCCAGTCAGAAAGTGATACATCATTCTAGCCAGGCCAAACACACCAAAGTAGAGCATTCCTGAGACTTCACTGGAGAAACTGGCAAAGAGAAGTGCCCTACCTGACACAGACTGGAAGCTCTGAAGAGATAAACAGGAGGTCTGCAGAGACGAAAGCCATCCCAGGGGGAAGCACAGCTGTGAGGCACAGAGGTGGGTCCTGATGACACCACTTGAGGCCCCAGATCAAGCCCTGCTGGAGGCTAGGATCTACCCCCTGCATGTTTTATTTATGAGCTTTAGTAAATTTCTTATGTTGCTTAAGCTAGTTTGAATAGGGTTTCCTGTTCCTCAAGGGGTGCTAAATAAACAGATTAAAGAAATGGCCACTATTAAGATACTCATCTTTGAATTTCCCAAGCAGCATAACTCTTCATACATAATAGATTTTCCAGGGAGAATGAAAGAAAAAAATGATTAAATAACTGAATGAGACTCAGAACAACTCCGTTAAATTACGAGAATTTCATTAGTCTTTTTTTCGTTCCCGATATTCTCTCGGACCGTGTTTACATTTAGGAGTCACAATTATGAAAAACTAGGCCAGATGGCCTGAGATATTTGTTAGAGCTCATCTCAAGACCTTGAAAAGACACCAAAAAGGGAAGATCTCCCCAGTTCCAGCCAGGCTGTGTCCATATGTGAAAGTAAAGCCATTCCCAAATAGTTTCCAACTAAACGTTTTATTTTCACTCATCTTCTATGGCTTGTCTTCCTGGTGATGGCATACAGTGAGGGCAACATTTCAGTGTTGCCAGATGGTGTCCTCATGTAGATAGACAGCTCCGGCTCAGGTCCAGGGGTAAGGGGAAGGAGAAGCATTTCCGCATCGGGCCCTTCAGTGGAACAAAATAGAAAATTCATTCAAGCATTTGTTACTTATACCCATTTTACTTCCAAAACAGCACTGAGTGGGCTTTCAATAAAAGGCATGTGTACTATAGATTTGTTAAACAAGGATAAGGAAGCAAACCATACAACAAAGGGCAGTTGTATCTATCAATTACAAACATTGGAAATGACAGCTACATGTATGGAGGTTTATCATGAGCACAGTTAAGTGCACTGTTCTGAGCACTTAACTTGCACATTCCATTTAATTCTCACAATAACTCTATGATGGCAGTTCCTATCATTATTTGCATTTTATGATAAGGGAACTGAGTATGGAGAGGTTTCGTGATCAGCTCATAGTCATACATCAGTAATATATGGATAAATACATACAACATAGCTGAGCCAGAATTTGAATCCATATAGTCTAATTCAGGACGAGGGCTAGGCAGAGATAAGGGTCATCATTTGAGAGCCCATCAGCAGGGTTTGAATCCCCACTATTCTGCTTACTAGCCGATGACTCTAGCAAGTCACTTCCCTTCTTTAAGCTTCAAGTTATACATCTATAAAATGAAGATAATGATACTTGTCTCCCGGTTTTGTGTTGAAGACTAACAGAGATAAACAATGACTGGTACAAAGTAAGTATGAGATACATAGAACTATGTATCGCAACCATATGTTATCTTGTTTAAATAATCATTGAATAATATTCCAATAATCTAATCATAAATAATCTAATGTTAAATAAATGCTAGATTATTAGCTATTAGCCATAGAACCAGGAATGCCTTTTCTTCTTTCCAATGTCATTTGTAAAGAATATCATCTATCTTTGACCACTTCATTTTGGTGGCATTGCCAATATTGTACCTCCATGACAAATGACAAAACTTTAAAAATTAAGAGGATATTCCAGGGGTCCAAACTGGACAAAAGAGAAGCAGTGATGGGATGTGAAATAATAACACGGTGCACAGCGCATGTCTGTCAATTTTCCTTACTGAATATGCAAATCCCCAATAAAGCTCATCAAATACAAAAGTAGGATTTAGCTGGTACAGCCCAGCTCCCCTTTGCTGTGTGCTTTGGAAATTAGCTCTTCCTTTTGTTCAGCAAATAAATAACAGACTCCCTATCTGAGTGTCCTCAGAACCATAAGAAAGAGTGACATTGTCATTCGGGGCTACTGACACGAGAAAAAGATGGGGCTCAGAAGGCAACCAGCAAGCGATGATGCAGCGGGATGGCCCTGTGATAGAGATAGTGAAGGGGATGTCACCAGTGGCCTGAATACCCTCTTATGTTAATTGTGTGTGGAAAGACACAATGATGTACAAGCAGCCTGTGCTTAATTACTTGAAAAGCCTTAAGTTCAAGTACTCATGTGTGTGTGTGCATGCACATGTGCGCCTATATGCAGGCATGGTATGCATGCCTTTAAGTTAAATAACCAAAAGTCATTGAAGGGAAATCATATACTTTTCTGATTAATTCTGTTTCTGCAAACTTCAGGCGTGAGCAGTCCACTTTGCGTCATTCTGAGCATCGCTGACCAGGTCAAAGGGTCAAGCAGGAGCATGTGTGTTCAGGATAGAATATCCTGCACCTTGCTTTTTGGGATCTCGATCTTAATCAGACTAGCACAGTCAGGCCCCTGCTTGAATTACTGATTAATCTGATAGAGCTCTTTCTTCTAGGGAGAAAAAAGCAAAAATAACTTGCAGTGAAATCCTTGACTTGGGGCTTCTACCTAAGGGAGGAGGCAGTGTCCCTGGGAGCCTCCTTGAGGCTTGCAGGAACTTGCTCAATTCAGGGAGCTAAGTTGATGTTTGATATCTGTTCCCTCCTCCCCTGCTAGTCTCACATCTTTTTTTTTCCCCCCTTTTTCTTACTTTCTTCATTTCGTCTTTGTCTTCTACCTCTTTCTTCATTCTCTTGTTCATTTTTCCTTTCTCCTTTTCCTTATTTTAAAAATATTCCCTAATATGTTTGTGCTATACATCCAGGAGAAGCAATAAAGAGGTTGGGGAAGTAACCCATGCCAACTTGAGATCCGGGCCATGCTAACCATTTCTCAGGTTTGCATTAAATCCAGACTCAACTCAAGCTCATTCCATCACTCAGGCATGCCACGGCACACTCCTCAAGGTCAGCATTCACTGTAGCAAAATAAAACATTATGTGCCGGTGACATACACCAATGATTAAGAGAAAACCCAAAGAGCTCTTCTTTCTTTAAATGCTTCCCAGTTTCTAGAATTAATATAAATGTATTGCAACTGATGGGCAGGACTCCTGGGTTTTCCAGTTTCTTTAATTCAAAACATCTAAAGCTAAATGTTCTTGTTAACAGAGGTAAACTTAACTCTGAGCCAAAGGCAGACAAATCACCTCAAAAATTGCCTTTTAGTAAAAGGCCTCAATGTAACTTGTTCTATTGCCATGTGGTCTCAATTCACAAGAAAAAAAAATTGTAGAAAGAACACGGTGACTTCACCAGCTGTAATCACTCTGAAAAGACATTCAGTTCTGGATTTCACCGGACTCTGCTTTGGGAATGACATGGTCCTGTTAGTAAGAGGTAGTCCCCAGGGGCTCTGCCCATAGCTGAGTGAGTGATATGTTTTTACCTCCAGCATGGCAAGCTACTGGAAAGCCCTTCACAGCCTCTGCAAGGGCTTGGAGAGGTGTCTGGGGAGAAAGCAAAGTTTTTAAAGGGTTGGCTGGTCTTCTGGGGTTTCACTGGCTTGCCAGAATGCTATTCCACTTCATCTTAAAAATAATATTTTGATCCCAGACCATACCATGTTTCTGGCTAAATGTTACACTTGACAAGCTTTACGCAAATTACCATACACAGTCACATACTGTTTGCAGCTGATTCCATTTTTAGCAATGTCAAAGGGAAGAAGGAATCTCAGAAGGGTGAGTGCATTTGATACGCCTGATACTGCTCTCTGAAGGTCAACTCCACACATGCCTTCCCCACAGGCCAGCATTCCCAGCCTCTTCAGACAGCTCCCTCCTAAGTGAAAACCTTCCAGGCTCCGCAAAGTCTCCCCTCCCAGACCTGAGCCCTCTCCTTCTCCTTCAGGCCAAGGAGGAAATCTAGATGGTTCATTTCAAGGCTAATCTTTGGTACCCATTTTGCTAGTCTAATTTGTGTCTCTGGAAATGAGGAAGGAAAGTTGACTATTATGGCTGCAATCTGTGTGTGTGCTTGCACACATGGGTGTCTTTGTGGATCTGTATGAACATTTGTGTTCCCACCCGCAGCCTTTTGGGAATTATCTTTGTGTAAAGGCACAGGTTATGGTGAATTCAGGCTTGGAGAAGAAATCAGCACCACCTCTCGTAGCTTACACTGGAAACCACTTATACGCTGACTAGAAGCTTACTTCTCTCTTTTTCTTCCTTTGTTTTCAGTTTTACTATGAAATATTACAAATATACAAAGGAAGGAATATAATATGAATGAACATATACATATTTACATACACATTCTCATTTGTGTATATATGTATGTATATTTTTATAATATTTAACATAAAGTGAATGCTTTATATGTAGCATACTGCTTCAGACCAAAAGAACCACAATAGGTTACCTACATATTTGATGCAACCCCGGTTGAATTATGTTCCTCTCCTCCTAATGTTTATAATTCCCTCCTGTTTTATTGCATTTTGTTACATGTGTAAGTTTCCCTAAAATAGCTTTGTTACATCTATGTGTTTTTAAAATTTACACAAGCAGAATACTTCATGTGATTGCTATTTGCTTTCTCCACTAGATATGATTTTGGGATTTATCTGTGGTAATAGACATGACTGTAGCATTCATTTTGAACACCGTATAACATTTTATGCTATAGCTGCACCCCAGCTTATTACCCATTCTACTGTGTATGGGCATTGTGCTCCTCCTGGTTTCTTACCAATATGACCAGTGCTTCTATGATCATTCTCCTGTCTGATTCCTTGTGCAAATATGCAGAATTTTCTCTAGGGCACAAAATATGTATGAAAGAGCAGGGTCATGGAGTAGGTCCACCATCAGCTTTATTGTCTCATGCCAAATTGTTTTCCAAAGTAGTTTGTACAAATGTACATCTCCACTGGCAATATATGAAAGATCAGTCTGCCCTACAGCCTTGCCAACATTTGGGGTTGCCAGACTTTAGAATGCTTGCCAATCTGATGTGTATGAAAGTGTATGTCATTGGGATTTCAATTTGTACTTCTCTGAATACTAACGAGGCTGAGCACCTTTTCATATGTTTATTGGTTGTTTCTATTTCCTCTTTTGTATTCGTGTCTTTTGGCTATTTTTCCTCTGGGTATTTTTTTTTTTTTTTTTTTTTTTGTCTTTTATTTGATATACAAGTCTTAAAAAACTACACACTTTTTGTTTTTTTTTCTCCATGTGATAAATGTCTTTTTACTTTCTGTATTATGCCCTTTGATAAAGAGAAGTTTTAAATTTTAATTTAGTCAAAATATGTTTTCTGCCGTGGTTACCTTTTTCATCATGTTTAAGGAATCATACCTGACATCAAGATCATAACAGTATTTTTCTGCTTCACCTACTAAAAGTTTTCAAGTTTTGTTTTCATACTTAAATACTTATTACATCTGTAATTGGTTTCTATGAGTGGCACGGGAAGAAAAATTTTTTGTTTCAAATGGATGACCATGTATGTATAAGTCTGCTTTGGCTGCCATAACAAAATACTACAACATGTATTTTGGGTGGAGTAATCAACAAAAATGTATTATCTCACAATTCTGGAGCCTAGAAGTCTAAGACCAAGGTGCCATCAAGTGGTTTCTGGTGAGAACTCTCTTCCCAGCTTGTAGACTGTTGCTTTCTCCCTGTGTCTCCACATGGCCTCTTCTCTTTGTGCTCACACACAGAGGGAGATCTCTGGTGTCTCTTCTTATAAGGGCACCAGTCTTGTCAGATCAAAGTTCCATCCTTATAACTTCGTTTAACTTTTATTACCTTCTTATATCTCTAAATACAGTCATATGAAGAGTTAGAGCTTCATCACAGTTCCGGAGGGACACAATTCTATCCACAACAAATGCCTCACCACATTACTATTTTTTGCACAGTGTACGTCCCCCCCTCTCCCACCTCTGTCATGTATCAGGTTTCCATATATGTGGGGTTCTGCATTACACAGAGTTCCATTCTGGGTTCTACATTATGTTCCATGGATCTACTTGCTACACTTGTGCCAAGATCATGCTCTTAATTATTAAAGCTGTGCAATAAGTTACGATTTTTGTTAGTCTCTTTGTCTTGTTATTCTTCCTTAGGATTATAGCAACTACTCTTCACCTTTTGTTCTTCTACATGCATTTTAGAATTGACTTGTCAACTTCCACTAAGAACCCAATACGAATTTATATTAGAATTTTATCAAATCTACAAATCAATTTGGAGAGAATGAATGCATTTACAATAGTGATTGTTTGGATCCTTGATCATGCTGCCTGCTTTCCTCTGTCCTTTTCTCTCTCCTTTTTCTCTTCCTCCCTCCCTCCCTTTCTTTCTGTCTTCCTTTTTTCCTTCCTCCTTTCCTTTTTCCTGTCTTCTTCTTTCCCTCCCTCTCCCCATTCCCCATTCTCTCCTCATAGGCAAATATTCTAATTTGTTTGATGTGAATCTTTTGGTTTGTGTTATTGTAGCATGTTTTAGCATGTATTTTAATTTTTTAAATTAAACATCATTTTTAAAATGATGTTGCATAATATATTTCTTTCTCTTTCTTATTCTTTTCTTCTCAGCCTAGTTTTTCACATATATTTAGGTGTTTATGTGCATATCTAGACATTCTAACTGCTACAAAGAACTCCAAAATGTAAAGCTACTTTACCTTACCTATTCACTCCTCTAGTTATGGGTACCTAGTTACGGTTATAGGAATATTCCAACTTTGTTTCTTATAAACTCAGAAATTTATATTTTTTTCTAGAAATGTATTAATATCTATTCTTATAAACTTGGTAACTTATAATTTTTTACTGCCATTAAGTACTAACAATACTCCCTTATTACATTTTAATTTATGCTGTATCTGCCGTTAGAGCCCCTTTTCATTTCTAGCATTTTCTGTGTGTTCTTCCTTGATTTTTTCTTGACTGATTTCCCCATAGGTTTGGTTATTTTATTAACCTCTTTCTAAGCCATCTTTCGTATTTTTTGATTCTTTGTGTGATAACTTTGTTTTCCACTTCATCTATCATCTTTGCTGTTATTAGAGGCTTTATAATAAAGAATCCCTAACACTTATTGAGGGACTGGTATGAGACAGGTATCATTACATTATCTTATTTTGTCCTCATGATAACTTTAAGGGGAAGATGATAATATTATACCTATTGTACAAATTAGGAAACCAAGCTGGGATTTGTACCATTCCTCTATTTTCTTTGAACTAGAACTCAAAGAATAAAGACAATGTTTAGTTCCAGGGAATAAATTAAAAATGATGGGATTTTGGTTATGATATGAAGCTGTAGAGAAGTTTTGTTGAATTTGGAGTTGAGGCTAGTCAGTTCATAGCTGCTGCCTTCAGCCGTACTTCTGTTCTATGAATGGCAGAAAGAGAAACTCTAATTATCATATAAGTCCTATCTAGGCATTTTATTTCCAGATATGTCTAAGCCAAAAATAATTGTTGTATATATAATGGAGGGCTTCCTCCAAGTTATCAAATTGTCTTGTAATAGATGATAATTTTTTTGTGTTTGAGTGTTGAGTTAGCTTATTTGCAATCAGTGTTCAAAGCATTTGCAAATGTTACCTGTAGTTCTCACACTTCTCACAACTTCAGCAGTCTGTGAGGTAAACAGGATAGTTATTATTCCCACCCTACAGATGTAAATAAGAGAAGCTGAATATTTTGCTCAAGGTCATATACATAGTGAGAAGCAGAATAATTAGAGAATACAGACTGTCTGACTTTCATCTTGTTCATCACTTTTTAAATTCATTAATTCCACATATACTTATTAAAGAGCCTTTATATGTAAAGTACAGTGTTGGGCTTTGTAGTGTTATAGAAAGTTGTGTAAGTCATAGATATAAGATATTCATAAAAATAATTACAATAAAAATGTTATATGAAAAATTTAGGTAAAGGTTTATGGCAAATGCAGAAGAGTGGGAGAATTTACCTTTGAGTGGAACTAACAGGAGGATTCCAATATTTTTCTACTATGCTCCAAATCAATCGTAAGAATTAGTCAACATCAACAGCATGTTTTGAGAAACTTTGCAATGTAGTATTACATTACATCCAATAGACTAAACAGACCAGAATGTCAAAGAAAATTCTGGGAAGAGATGAGTAAACTGGGTAGCTCACTGTACCGTAATACTACCCATAGCTGAATTTGAGGAACTTCCCAGATTTCTATAAGACTGTGGTAAGATCACCATTCACCATTAGACACTGCCCACTTCTCTTCTATTGTAACCAAAAAGAAGGCTGTAAATGAAAGAGATGTCTCTCTTTTCTCTAAGAAATCATCAGGAATAAACGCCGTCATGCCTCATATACCTCAATACTAAAGATATATCTCTTCCACAAATTCGAGAACCCACATCATCAAAGAACATGCAGAAATATCTCCATATATAAAGATATATATTCTCTAATGATCTAAATCCTTCCACCTTTCTCTCCCTTCCTTCCTCTCTCTCTCCCTTCCTTCCTTTCTCTCTCTCTTCCTTCTTTCTTTCTTTCTTTCTTTCTTTCTTTCTTTCTTTCTTTCTTTCTTTCTTTCTTTCTTTCTTTCTTTCTTTCTTTCTTTCTTTTCTTTGTTTTTTGTTTGTTTGTTTGTTTTTGAGATGGAGTTTTGCTCTTGTCTCCCAGGTTAGAGTGCAATGGCACGATCTTGGCTCACTGCAGTCTCTGCCTCCCAGGTTCAAGAGATTCTCCTGCCTCAGCCTCCTGCGTAGCTGAGATTGTAGGCACCAGCCACCCTGCCCAGCTAATTTCTGTATTTTTAGTAGAGACAGGGTTTCATCACATTGGCCAGGCTGGTCTCGAACTCCTGACCTCAGGTGATCCTCCGCCTTGGCCTCCCAAAGTGCTGGGATTACAGGTGTGAGCCACCACACCCAGCCTGTTCTTTCTTTGGAATAATCTCTCACATCCTCAGTCTCTCCTTTGAACACTCATTCCTTTATTTTATGATTTATCTAAAACCCAATTGTCTTGTAAAAGGAGAACACTACTTTCCTTGAAGCCCTCTTAGGGGTATCTGCTTTTTCCCATACAATGTCCACATCATAGTCTCAAGAGATGGTGATTGGAGCCCTTCTTATTCATCATTGTTTTTCTAGGTCTTTTCTTTTCTTTTTTCTTTCAAAAATCTTTTGAGGCATATGCCATTAGACTAAACTACCTTCTATTCCATCTTGCAGTCATTTTCTGGCCTTTCACTCATACAACTTATTGAAGATTTTAGCACTTAGTTAATGATATATCTCCATCAATATTCCTTAATCTGTCTCTCTTTTTCTTTCTTTCTTTCTTTTCTTTTCTTTCTTTCTTTCTTTCTTTCTTTCTTTCTTTCTTTCTTTCTTTCTTTCTTTCTTTCTTTCTCTTTCTTTTTCTCTCTCTCTCTCTCTCTCCTCTTTCTTTTTCTTTTGACATAGGGTTTCTCTCTGTCATGGTACAATTATGGCTCACCCCAACTTCCAAATTTTGGCCTCAAGCTATCCTCCCACCTCAGCCTGCAGAGTATCCAATAATCATTTTTGATTACTTCAACAATTATCTAGATCTTCCATTCAACAACTTTCCTCTCAGATCTTTTTACTTTGATGTTTTCAACCAATCGACCTCAGCCATTCACTCCGCTCACACTCATAATTAAACTATTACCTTTAACTTTTCCAAATATAAATTTCAGGCATTCCAATCTTTGACAATCACTCCTAATTTTCTAACATATTTATTTCAGTACTCCAACCACAAAAGTCCTTTGACCCACAGAGACCATTAGTTTGTTGCCCATTCATCTTTTTCCATTACATCAAACCTCTCTTCTCATTTCCATCCTTTCAAACTAGACTAAATTCTATGGTCCATCACTCCCTTGCATACAACCTAAACAACCTTTCTCCTTTTCACTCCATATGACTCACTTTGCAAGAGCACAAACTTGGTTATTAAAACTCTCCACATCCCCTCTCCCTGCATCTGAGCAGAGCATGGCAGGAAAAAAAAAAAAATCTACTATTATGTTGTATGGACTCACTTGAAATTTTAAACGACAAAACTCAAACAAACCATTAGCACTACCCAACCAATTTTCTTTGTCTCTCTAGGCAATTTGCTTTTCTACCCTTTGGGAATATTATTTCATATCTTCTGTCTCTTCAAACCTGTTCTCCCCTTCTTACTCATAGCGGATGATCTCACTTCCTATTTCACTGAAAAATAAGAACAATCAGAAGAGAAAAAGTATCTTTCAACAGAAAATTTATCAGTCTGAATACACTGGTACCCCTATCTTCTGCCTTCACTCCTGGTAAATGGGATAATCTTTCCCAGTTCCTATCAAATGCTTGGGTACTGGATCTCATCTCCTATAAACTACGCAAGGACTCTGGTCTTGAAATTCTCCCCTTCACTCCTGCCTCATCAGTTTCTCCCTTTCTATTTGGTCATTTCCATCAATGAGAAGACATGGTAGAATATCTCTCGTTAGGGAAGAATTCCTCATTCATCCTTCCAGGACAGGAAGAGTAAATGTTGTGACTGGTGAAGGGAGGAGTTGAGCTCAGATCTTTCTTCCTTTCACTTTCCTCCTTGGGCTCCCCCTGCCTGGAGAAAGCCCACATTCTATTTCTTTCCTTAAAATTATGTTTTAAAAGGGTAGAACCCCATGGGAAAGGCCCACAATTGTTCAGAGCTTCCAGGAACTGGACAGATAAGTCTGCTTGATTCTCTGTATGATATTATTAATTGTATTTTAGCTAATAGACTTAAATCCACCTACTAACACTTTTGTCAGTAATGAAAATAATATTTTGATCTTTGACTGCCTGTTTCCTATCTCTTGGTAGATTCAGAATTTGGCCATATGTAAAGATAATGTTTTTTACTGGATTCTCTCAAATCCCAGAATCTCCTATCTTTTCTTTTTATATAATCTTAAATTTTTAATTCAATGCAAACAAAACCAGTAACCCATATTTCATGTAAATGTGTGAATATGGCAAATATCTTGAAGGTGTTATACAAATAACTGACATTTGGCAAGCATAAAATAGTCTATTTTCAAACAAAATACTGATTGTGCTTTGTATATAGTTTTGTATTGGGTCTTGTCTTTCTCCATCTCTCACCCTATTATTAGAAATGCCCTCCTTTAAAGCAAAGCTCCCCAGTAAATTTGGTCTAACTCACTGTCAACTCGTTCTTACCTCCTCTTACCTCTTCAGACTTTCAATCCCAACACAACACTAAATCGATTCTGTCAAGACCACTGGCAACTTACATCTTGCTAAATCCAACGATCATTTTTCAGCAATCGAATTATGCAATCTCTCAATCTCGTTTGCCACAATTCATTACTCTATCTTTCTTAAAGTGTTTTTTCTCCTTCTTGGCTTCCTGAATTCGATTTTTCTTCTTGGATACCACTGAGGTAGGTTTTCATCCTGCTTCACAGATGAACTCAGTGGCCAGTTCGTTTTCATTCTTCATTTCCCTTCCCCACTCCACCTAATAACTTTCATATCATCATTCCCTTATTGTTCTTAACTCACCTCCATCCCATTTTCCCCACCATTAGTATACTAGCTAGCTTAGGCACTCTTTCTTTCTTTCTTTTCTTTTCTTTCTTTTCTTTCTTTTCTTTCTTTTCTTTCTTTTCTTTCTTTTCTTTCTTTCTTTCTTTCTTTCTTTCTTTCTTTCTTTCTTTCTTTCTTTCTTTTCTTTCTTTTCTTTCTTTCTTTCTTTCCTTTCTCCTTTCCTTCCTTCCTCTCTCCCTTCCTTCTTCACTCCTTCCTCCCTCCCTCCTTCCTTCCCTCCTTCCTTCCTTCCCTCCCTCCCTCACTTCTTTCCTTCCTTCCTTCCTTCCTCCCTCCTTTCCTTTCTTCCTTCCTTTCTTCTCTCTCATTCCCAATGTTCTCAAAGAAGACTCCTTTCACTTCCAGCCCCAACTGAAACCTGACTGTCCTCTGATAATGCCACTTTATTTGGCAATCTGTATTTAAAAATCTAAAAAAAAATTGACACTAAAATTCTATTTATAGAAGTATATACTAAGGGAAGAATATGAGAAAAAATGTGTAAGCAAATATGTCTGTCTCAACCATATTCGTAACAGTGAAAAAACTTCAAAAACAAATATAAATATTTGTTAATTGGAAGGTACCAAAATTAGCAAACAGAACTAGATATGTATTTATTGGCATGGGAAAATGTTGTTATTTTAAGAAAGGTAGAAGTCCCAGGTTATAAGATAGCAAGAAAATTATAATCCCATGTTTACCTATGAAACAATATATGGTAAGTACCACATACATGTAAGTGAGTTTACATAAAGATAGGGTTTTAAAAAATTGTATCTTTTCCTCTTTCTCTGTTGGACTCAGGTTAGTGGAAGGAGAGGTTGAAGGGGTGCTGGGTGAGACTTTCTAAGTTTGGAAATAAGAACACAGATTAGAAAGGAAAAGACTGATAAAGGGATTGCATTGGGTGTTATACCTGATGTAAATGACGAGTTGATGGGTGCAGCACACCAACATGGCACAAGTATACATATGTAGCAAACCTGCACGTTGTGCACATGTACCCTACAACTTGAAGTTTAATAATAATAAATAAATTAAAAAATAAAAATAAAAAAATTAAAAAAATAAAAACTGATTACATAATAACTTGTGTACATTCATATAGACAGATGTTTCACATATATATATAAGGCTGGAAAACATTATCAGTAAATGTGGCATGATTATATAAATACATCATTCAAACTGATAAGAAAATCACTAAGCCTAAAGTAAGAAACATATGAACACCAAATGTTTCCAGAAGAAGTAGAAATGACAGAAATCATGAAAGAATGCCCAGGCTCACTAGAAATCAAATGTCAGCTGAAACTGTAATGATGCAATCTCCCCATTAAACTAGTAAGTTAGTAAACTATAGATGTAAATGTGTATATTTACATGTGTCCATATATGAGTATCTCCACATACATATGTGTGTACGCACACACATATATTCACACACACACTCACTCCACCCTACCAGGTTATAAAAGTTCTATGAAGGAGAAACTATTTTGTGTGATTGAATCCTTTATCCTAGGCACCCAGATCAGTGATAGAAACTTAGTAAGTGCTTAATAAATATCTGTTGAATGAACAACTGCCACTGAAATTATGGTGAAACCGCTATACATTTTTAAGGAACTTATTCTATTACTATAGCTTCCCGATTTGCAAAATCATTTCAAAATTATAAGTATTTTATATCTGTTTAACTTTTTCAGTTTCCAAACATAATAACATATATATATATATATAGACCCAGTCTTTAAAAAAAGTGTAATTGTTTGATTCTAGTTTTTTAATGTTTTTCCTGTCCTTTATTTAGCAATGCAATCTACTTATTTATATCATGTTTTAGTGCAACTTACAAGAAAAATAACATGTCAGAGAAAATTGCATTGTAAATGTAAAAATGCAAATCGAATAAAAATTCCATTGCAAATCACTGGTGAGGCGATCTCTAACATCGATTTCAGGACAAAATATCACTGAAACAGCCACTGCCTTATTATGCAGACTATAAAATATGCTTTAAGAAAATGGCAAAAGGTCAAGGTCTTTCTCTTTCTCTTTTTCCAATCAGGTCAGGTAAATAATAGGGCATTAGAATGAAAAACTATTATGTTTCTCACTCTGGGGCTGAGAACTATGGAATATTTACAACATACATAACTCTAAAAGTGCTAGCCTTTCATTTTAACTTTGAAGTTTGAGTGATATTGGTTGGAAATATGCATAGATCTATCACAATTCAATTGAGAATTAAAAGACAGGGAAATCTTTGAGGGAAAACTGAAGAGTGGGCACCTTGGTGTCGTGACCTCAGAAGCCCCACAGTTGTCACTGCCCAGCCATCGAGATGCAGACCTTTGGGCAAACAAGAATTCATTCATCTTTGAAATCCTACAACAAAGCAAATCTGGAGATTTACTACCAAAATGTTGCTTCCTGGGCATTTTTGCCATCATAAACCTTCCACTGACCCCCTCCACAGTAAGGAAGGAAGATACTTTTTAACTCCCAATAGCATTCAAGAATACTCACCTTCCTACCCGTTGTTTGTGAAAGCAGACTAGTTAAACCCATTGGACTGGGATTTAAGAAACCGGTTCAATTCTAACTCTGTCATATGTAAATTCAGAGAAGTCATTAAATTAATCTAAACCTTAGATTGCTCATCCATGTCATAAAACTAATAATAACAGTTCCACCTGCCTTCCAGGAGTATTATAAAATTATATGGTGGTAGCGTTCAAGTAGTATGTACATTATATTCTTATTCTTTTTGCAGCTTTTTCACTCTCATTCTTGAGATTTTTGACTTTACTTCAAAAGCAAATACTCCTCAGGAAAATAATCCACCAACCTAGCAATCAGTCATTTTTCTTTTAGTTAGCTCCAATGTAGTATCTGCTTTCTTCTTAAGAGTGTGGCAGGGAAGGATTGAGTTTTAATTCATAGAAGAGATGGAGAGAAGTAATTTTAAAATATAAGACACTGCCCAAAGTAAGGCTGAAAGGCCCTCCTAGCTGATCTTTTCTATTCCCTTCAAGTATCTCTCAGCAATGTACTCATAAGTCTCCAACCAATATCTACACTCTTAGCCCTCTCTTCCAGTTTGAACCCCAATTCATCTCCCCACGTCCTAGATACCTGCAATCAACCGGTCTCCATTGAACTCATCAGTTCCTGTGTGCATTTTCACCAAACCCCAGTCTCAGTCCATGGACATGTCACTCTAATCACTGCCCAAACCAGAAACCTCACAGGTATCTTACATTCCAACTTCTCTTAACACTCATATTTTATGATCAACCAGTCCTGAGAATTCTGTCTGAACTATCTTTCCGAATAGTCCCTCTCTCTTATAGCTTTACTACCACTTTCCTATTTCAAATTCCTATCTATTCTACGTCCAGTCTAAAGAATATGACCTTCAAAGACTCAAATCTCCCAGTTAGACTCCCCTCCTGGCAACCCTCTGCCACTCATCCCAACCCCATATTCCTCAAGCTTTAGCCTCCCTGGCTGGCCCTGTCTTCCCAGAGTGCCTTGCACACTGTCCTAAGCCTGGTCCCTAGATTCACTCCTTTCTTGACTGAAATGTCTTCTTTTCAAATGACACACTTGGACTCTTCACTCCCCAACTCTAGACTCTAGCTTTCTGACAGGCAAATTGTGTGGTCCCATAACATGTCTATACTGTTATTCTAAGACTTATAGCCTAGAACCCTTCCAAATTGTGAGCTTCCAAAGAGCATGGGTTGTTTCACATTTAGTTTCATATCTAGTGACTGGCCAAAATGCACGGATTATATTAGGTGCTTGCTATGATCTCAATGTGTCCACCAAAATTCATATGCTGAAACTTAATCAACAATATAATAGTAGCAAGAAGTAGGGTCCTTAGGAGGTAATCAAGTTGTGGGGGCAGAGCCCTCATGAATGGCACTAATGACCTTATAAAATGGCTGGAGGGAGCTGGCATTGGTCCCTTCTCCCCTTCTGCCTCCTGCCATGTGAGGATACAGGGTTAGTTCCCTCCCGAAGATGCACCAAGAAGGTGCCATCTTGGAAGCAGAAGGCAGAGCCTTCACCAGACACTGAACCTGCCAGCACCTTACCTTAAACTTCACAAACTCCAGAACTGTGAGGAAATAAGTTTTAGTTCTTTATAAATGACCCATTCTCAGGTATTTTGTTATATCAGCACAGATTTAGACAGCGCTCAATACACGTTCAAATGACAAATGAGGGACCAACGCATAAGGAGTTTCAGAACACACAAGCCAGTATGAGAGTCCTGTGTCACGTAGGTGACATGGGATAGGAAAATGGGGGAAACAGGAGGATACCTATGGCAATCTTGGATTGCTTCACCCATCTTGCCTTAACATTTGTGGAAGAAGCCAACCCTAGATTCGGAGACATGTCAGCACAACCCTCTCCCTTTCCTGACTTCTCATGCAAAGGTAATCCCAGAGCCTGCTGTCTTTGCAAGACATCCCCTTCTTCTTTGCCTCCTTGATAGATAATGATCCTAGGGAGCCACAGACTGAACTTCTTGGAGAACTTCTAGGCATTTCCCTACTGGATAACAGATACCATGTCCCAAGGCAAACCACCTGACTGCCAGGTAAAAATAGAAGAATCCAACATCTGTGTTTTCTCACTCTATTCACACATCTCTTAGGGCCTGTATCTTTTTACCCCCTCCATTTGTCACAGCATGGCTATGCATTAGCATGTAACTCGATGGGAGTCACACCTTAGCTGCAAAGACTTGAATGAATCCCTGCCAACATCCTGGCCCTTGGGCAAATGTGTTTAATTCCCCTTTGACTGATGTAGATTGCTGGGATTATTGAGGAACCTGATCAAGGAGATACAGGACCAGCTGTATATTCTCATCTAAATAACGCTGACAGCAAACCAGGTTAGAACTGAAAGTGGGTTTATCTCTGCTCAGGGCTCTAAATCATTTCCTTCCTTCTGGAGTGTGGAACTCTGTGGGAAGAGAGTGAGTAAGGCACTCTCAAACAGGATTACTCAAGGGCTTAGGTAGTTTTCTTCTTTTCTTATTATGACCTGGAGAACAAAGTATTGGCTTCATGTTCCCTTCAGGAATAAATCGTTTCCAGCTTATAGACAAGTCCCCTTGAGTGGCCTGGGAAAGGCAGCCGATTAAACATGATCACAAACTCAGTTTGCTCAAGGCCCCTTCCTGCCTGCTAACACACCACAGGCTGAAAGCGATAATTTATACAAGTTCTGGGCACCTTCCCAGGGTGCTGCTTGAGAAAGCGCTTCACTCTCTGTGTGATGTTGGGCTTCAGAGTTCCAGAAAACTTAACAACCACTTCTACTTTTCATTGTGCATCACCTATTATTCAGAGATGCCTCAAACCAAAGGGGGTCAAAGAAATATTGGCCACCAAAGGCAAACCACATGGACTCAGACTGCTGGCGGACTGATTTAGATTAGAACCATACAATGTAGAGCTGACCACATAAAGAGTTCCTCTTTCTCTGTCTCTCCCACCCCCAACCCTCCACCCCCACAGGGTCAGACATTAGTATTGTCCTTTATTGGGATTATTTGTTCTTTTCTATGGGGTTCCAAGCCCAACCCTCAGTTCCAGGCCAAATCCTTGCTCTTAGCAGCCACTGGGGCCTTGTTAACCTAATGTCTAGTCCCTTGGATTTCTTCCCAGGATCTTTTGAACATACTTCTCTTCCTAGGCCCCCTCAATCTCTCGAGTCCCTTTTCAGTACTTTCTATCCTCTTCTCTCTTGGCTGTGCTTAAACGCCAGCTGCTGACTTCCCGGCCACCAACTACAGCTCCTTCTCCTGGGCTCGCCTCTTCCTTTGCCCTGATCCTGCCTTTCCAGCATCTTCCTCCTACAGGGACCCACTGCCCAGGTGCAGCTGACTGCCATTTCCTTACTTATTGTCCTCTTGCCTCCCGGTCATTGATGACACATTACATCTAGTTTCATGTGTGTCCAAAGCTTTTAAAGTGAGTGGTTTTCATCCACCAAGAGAATCAGAGCCTATTTCCAATGAATATTGAATTGGAAGGAATGGCAATTTTCATTGAGATCTTTTTAAAAAAGGGATTTGTATTTTACTATTTTATTCTTTTCTGAGGTGCTTAGAAGGGCATGGAGCCAGGAGACTTACTTAGATTAGAAGTCTGGGAATTATACCACTGAGAAGCCTGTTTTGCTTTATACACAGAGACAATTGAATTAATGATTAATAATTGTTAAACAGGAACAAACCACAAAATTTCTTAAAATGTTTATACGTCAAAAGAATATTTGATAAACCTCATAATGGAAATAGGACTTCAATTTTTATTTTACATAGATTATTTTTTCCATAATTATTATTTTAATACTTTTTTTCCTCAAACTTTGCATTTTCTGGTTGTCTTGGCCTCCGTTGTCTCTTTCTTGGAAGATATGAAGATTGAGAGTCCCTTATCATTGTATTACATGACTTAGGTAATAACTCCTACAGTTTTTGTGACAGGACAGGCACAAGGAATGGAGGCATACTTTTTAAAATTCCACAAACTTTCTTTGTATATAAATGTATAATTAAGGAAGAGCAAAAGTAAGACTCACATACAAAAAGAACTTCGTACCCAGAATTGCATTACGATATTTCTTTAGAGTGGAATATAGAGTACCACCTGCCTTTCAATTAATTCTTTACAAGAAAGTTTCTTCTTAAAGTAGTTGCTAAAAGTGGTATTATGGGATTAAAAAAATAGGAAACCAACCAAAGTTCAATAATGTGTGTACGGGAGACACACAGAAGGTGAAAGCTTATGATGATTTAAAGCATGTTTTTGTCATGTATATATATGTATTTCAATATTTACCAAATGGTATGCTTTTTAAAAAATCGATACATAATAATTATACATGTTTTGGGGGATACATGTGGTGTTTTAATACATGCATGCAATATGCAAAGATCAAATCAGGATAACTGGGATGTTCAGCACTTCAAACATTTATCTTTTTGTTGGGAACATTCGGATTCTTCTCTAGCTATTTTGAAATATACAACAAACTACGCTAACTATAGCCACTCTACTGAACTATTGAACACTAGATCTTATTTCTTCTGTATTTTTGACTTCATTAATGAATCTCTTCATTCCCCTCGCCCCGCTACCCTTTCCAGGCTCTGATAACCACCTGTCTACTCTCTATCTCCATGAGATCCATGTTTTTAGCTTCCACATATGAGAACAAAAAATATATTTTTTAAATTAGAAAACTAATACATACCTATTGTGAAAGTGTTGACACTATAGTAAGGAAAAAAGGAGGGAAGGAAAGAAGGAAGTTATCCAAAATCTGTGTTCTCCCAAAAGCAGACAGATATAAATACTAGTGTGTCAACTAGTTCTGATGGTTGTGTCGGGTTATATAGGAGAAGGTCCTTGTACAACTGATACAGGAATGTCTTCGGGAGTGATAGGGCACCATGGTAACAAGTTACTCTTCAATGGTTTACACAAAATATCCTTGTACTGTTCTTGCAATTTTTCTGTGCATTTGAGATGGTTTCATTTGGGATTTTGCTAAATTTCCTTCCTATCATTTTATCTAAGGCTAAATTTTTGTGTAGTGGAATTACTGTTTCTAGGTGGTATGTGTAACTTATTAAACTGCTTTGTTTTCTAAAAAAATACTTTATGATATCATTAAACACCCATCATATCTTTTAACAGCCACATAAAATTCTTTCATCATGTAACTATTCCTTTATCTATTCAGTTATTGCACTCTGAGTATTTGCTTACTTCCAATGCTGAATGATAAACACCTTTATGCATAACTCTTTATCCAAAATTCAAATTATTTTCCTTAGGATAGATTCCTGAAAGTGTATGAACTGAGCCAAAGGGCTGGAACACTTGTAAGACTCTTGACATATTTTGACAAATTGCCTTTCCAGAGGGTGGTACCAATTTACACTCCCACCACCAGCAAATTAGTGTATCTCACCTCACCCTTGCCAGGACTGAATGAGATAATTTTCAAAATCTTTGCTAATTGGAAGCAAAAAATAGTATTAAATTTTGGCTTTCTATTATTTTATTTCTAGAGAACGTGAAGATTTTTTCATTTTATCAGTTAGTTAGAAAACAGATTTTTTAAAGAGAGGTCATGTGCAAATTGAGAAACTTATTAGACCCTCATATTGTTTTACAAATGTTGACACTCATTTGAATTACGATAAAGGGGTCTTCCAACCAGAAATGATAACTGTTAAATAGTTACTATTATAGATAAGCCCGTACTGATAGAAGTAGAAGCATTAACACATGGATTTGTGCTTATAAAATGTCCCGTTTGGAAGGGAACTAAGAGAAGAGATGCAATCTCTCCACGAGTCTTAGGCTAGGTTTCCCAGAATCAGCCCCAGAGGATACATTTGAAAGTGAAAAGTTAGGAAGAGAGTGGAAAAGTGGGAGTGGGAAAGGAAAGAGACGAAGTAAGTGTGTGATATTGAGCAAAGCGGAATGGATGGGAACCATGGCTTAGCCTGGCAGGATTGCTCTGGAGACAGGCAGTGTAAGCCACATCTCAGAGTTTAACAGGGGCCTACAGAGCTGGAGTATTTGTACCTCATCCTTAGTCACTATTTAAGGCCTTGAGGGAGAGAATGTGGACATTCCCAGGCACTGGTGACTCTCCGCTCTTGGCTGGCAAAGTGGGTTCCAGCAGCCAGAGGGCGGCTGTCTGACAAAGAGATGCAGGTGCTGCCTACCGGGAGTGCAAACACACTGGAAGGCAGGTGTGCACACAATGGTCAAAGGATGTGAAGGCATCAGGGTGGAGCACTGAGTGCATCTCCCACCCCTGGCATGCTGTGACTACAGGGCCACACTGCACAGCTGTGAGTGACAACTGCATCGACAACCGCCTTAGGCAAAGTCAATCCCGTGAGTGTTAAATGTAAATTGGGCTATGTTTTCAAGCCAAAAGTGAATCATAAAGGGTAAAACTTCTTGTTCATATCTGTATAGGGGTTGGGGTAACTTGAAAATGCAAAAGAAAACCAAAGGGGAAGAGTCAAAGTGGGTAGAGAAAAAACTGAAATTAAAAGGAAACTGGTGGTACAAACATCCATTTTTCCTTCCAGAGGCACTGATTGGGAGCTGCATTAGGAGACCGGGTAGCTAGGAGAATTTCAGGTCTGGGAGCAGAAAAGGGAATCACACAGACCCACATTGAATGTGGCCAGGACTTGGAGTTTCTTGTAGGTCTTATTTCTGTTTCACCTTATGAGACAATATAAGCATTGACTGAAGAAATTAAATAATGTATATGTTTGGAAAATCCATGAAAAGATCTGAGTATTTTGGTGTTAAATGCTAATATTTATTTGAGTGCCCTGTAAAACACAGATTCTCTAACAGGGTAAATCACTGGATGTCATAATAGTGAGGGAAGGCATGAGAGAGAGGAAGTCCTGGGATCAGCCCCTCCACCTCCATTTTATTCTCTCTTTGTGTAAATTGGGAATCAACAAACGAACAAACTCTAAGGAACAAACCAAACAAAAATCTACAAGAACCTCAGAACACCTACCAGCACCCTTTGAAGCTAGAGTCCTGCATGAGTTGGTTTCCTCTAATGAGATGCACTTGTGGGGCTTTTGGAAAATGGAAGTGAGAAAAATGGAATCTGTCTGCAGCTTCAGGTTGTTACCACTGGTTGGAAAGGTGGTAGTTTTTCGGCAGCAGTTTCTGGAATCGCTTCTTGGATGTCAAGAAACAACGGTGGTAGCAATACGTCTCTTGCTTCGACTTCCCAATACATGGGTCACATTTTGGTTTTCAGGTGTCCAAAGGCCACTGTGGAAGGGGCAGGGGCTGCTAGGGAGTGGGCTGCTGCTCTGACTCCCGCTGACCCAGCCTCAAGTGGTCCTCCTGCCTCAGCCTCCCAAAGTGCTAGGATCACAGGTGTGAGCCGCTGCACCCAGCTCGTAAGTTGAGAGTTCAATGAGGAATAGAATATCTCTCCAGTCTCAAAGTACCTCCCTAGAAAATACTTTTTAAATGCAAAGGAATAAAAAAGATTAACTTCACAGTGGAGAAGCAGGCGGACTCCGCCTTAATCAACTGATTAAAGTTAACATCACCAGTGATGGAAGAAATTGAAATCATGTGCCACCTTGCAGGATGCAGTCAAAAGAACAGTGTCACTTCAGTGGCATTTGTGCCAAAGATGCATAATCAGAATCTCATCCTAACCGGTTACCAGACAACCCTAAACTGAGGGACAGTCTACAAAATAACTGATCTGTAATTTTAAAATGTCTAGATTATGAAAGACTGAAAAACTCTTTCAAATGAAAGGACACTAAATATGCACAGTAACTACATGCAACTTGTTTTTTCAGACTGGATTATTTTGCCCTAAACAGCATTATTGTGACAATAGGTGAGACTTGAATGGGCCTGAGAATTAGATCGTCGTAGTCTATCAATGTTACTTTCCAAGTTTTGATGGTTGTATTGGCTTATATAGGAGAAGGTCCTTGTACGAATGATACAGGAGGTCGTCAGGAGTGATAGGGCATCAGGTTAACAAGTTACTCTTCAATGGTTTACACAAAATATCTTTGTACTGTTCTTGCTGTTCTTCTGCGCATTTGAGATTGTTTCTCTCTCTCACACACACACAGATACACACACACACACACACACACACATATGCACACACCCCAGTTGTTTAGAGTACTATGATTGAGGACCATAAAAAAGGAAAGATGTTGCTGTGGAAGGCTCAGGGGCAGGGAACCTAATAAGAGAATTTCTTCATCCCTAGGGTTGTGGCAGAGAGAATGCTACAAGCCAACATGGAGTCTCCCATTCAGGGCAGCTCCTTTAGGGGGTCTCTGAAAAAAATAAGACAGCCCGGAATCAGACAATGGGGGAGCAGGGTTTACAGCTGCTGGGGCCCACTGAGACTGACTTGGGTGGGGCTGCCAGGGTGGGATTTGATCACATCAATGTCCAATCATCATCACTCATCACGTCTTTATGTACCTGAAAACAGCCTCCCCCACCCTGTCACCTTGGGCTGTTCCAGGAGCAGCATAGACCCAGGGAACCTACTTACAGTCTTGGCACATGTCAGGGTATGTCATGTCTAACATTTGATAAGAACCAGCACCTGTCATTCTTACTGTAACCCACTCTTTCTACTTTGGCGACCTAACCCGTGAGTTTTTGACCTTGTTCTAGCTCAGTCTTCCCAACCCCATGGCTCTCCACCTCTTGCCTCCTTCCCTGCCTACAGCTCTGGTCTCTGCTCTTGGTGTGCTTCTGTTCCTCCTTGCTCCAGTGGCAATCTTGGTTATCAGTCAGGTGCTGAACAAAAAGATTGGCCTTTGGCTGGAAACACCTTTTCCTGCTGAGGGAAGCTGGAGCAAGTGGCCTGCTGGAAGTGGTCCATGGGATCACACAACCTAATTCCATCATTTCACAGTGAGAAGGCTGAAGCCTGGAGAGACTGTGTGACATGCCAGTGTAACATGACAGAGCCAGGAGCAAAGCCCATGTCTCTTGGCTCCATGTACTACAGGATGTGTTGGAGTCAAAATGGTGGTAGCCAAAAAAAAAAAAAAAAAAAAAAAAAGAAAAGAGAAACAGAAAAGGATATCTTACAGAAGTCAGAGAATTCAAGTTCAAAGATTATCAATTTTATCTGGAAAGGAAGAAGTTATTAAAGCAGGGTGATGTATTTAAGATGGATTATTTGGGTACTAGCTTAAGATGGGATTTCCCAACAGCAGTACTGTTGCTACTTAGGGCCAGATAATTCTTTGTTGCAGGGGCTGCCCTGTGCATTGTAGGACGTTTAACAGTAACCTTGGTCTCTACTCACTGGATGTAGCGGCACTTCCCTAATTGTGACTATCAAAAATGTCTTCAACATTGCCGGATGTTCCTTGGGGTCCAAAATTGCTCTTGGTTGAGAACCACTGGTTTAATGGTTGGACTGGAACCAAGATGCACTGGGACAAGAGACATGGACAGGAGTTTATGAGGGTTTACAGTCACTGAGGTAGTGCAGCCCTTGGCTAAGATCTCAGGCTCTGGAGGTGACTGACTGTCTTGAATCATGACCAAACCATTTACTAGCTGATGGCTTCCTGTGAGTTCTTTAAAATAAGTGTGGTATTAACCTCTATCTTTTAGGATTGTTGTAAAATAATATCTACAGAACACTGCTGGCAGGGCATGGCAAATAGGCAGAGGTTTAATATGTGAAGAGAAATAGAGGGAAAATGAGCAAGCCTTGATGACTGAGAGTGTGGCATATGATGCAAGCTCCAGGTGAAGTCAAGGTGATACGCTTCCCAGGTACATGACACCAGGTGGGGTGGGCAAAACACCTACCTAGACCATTCTAGGCAGCCTATTGACTAGTATATTTTCTCAATAACAATTGGATGATTGATGGATAAGTTAGACAAGCGTGTACTTAAAGAGTTTTCACTGAAATACATACAGGTCGGCTTTTACTAAACATCATACAGAAGTGTGGATCCAAGAAAAGAAATCAAGCTAGTTACCTCATCTTTGATTCAAATACAAAAATAGGTAAGGATGTGCATATTCATTTAGAGTGAGAAAACAAACCATGACAAGTGCCTGAAGCTCAGCACCTTTCGTTCTGTGATCTCTTTAGGCCGCTTACCAGAAATGCTTACACTGAAATGATTCTGAGTGCAGCCTGCCTTCTTCTTGGCACCCAGAACACTCTACACAGAGACCCATGCCAGTGCAGCGGCTTGAAGTTTTAGCTTTATCAACCCCATGCTAAAGCCACCAGTAACCACCCAGTAACCACAGTATACAAACCCCAGGGGACTGTGCAATAGTGTTGTGATAACCCTATGTGCATGGTTCATGGACATTCTGGAAATATTTCATGGAAATGAAAAATCCCCTGATGATAACCCCAGCATGTCTGAGCTCCAGTTGTCTGTAACATCCAAATGGTGTGCAGGAAGACACTCCAGCCATGGATACGTGAATGGGTTCACTTGGCTGTTGTTTGGTTTTTACATTTGTATTGTTTGCTCTGCCAGAAGTATGCATTTATTTTATTTTCCCTGCCTGAAAATTTATGATTGACCCCCTAAGAGACCTCACTCCCTCTCACAACATTCTTTTTTTTTTTTTTTTTGAGTCACAGTCTTGCTCTGTCACCCAGGCTGGAGTGCAGTGGCACGATCTCGGCTCACCGCACGCTCTGCCTCCCGGGTTCACGCCATTCTCCTGCCTCAGCCATTTGTATAACTTTTTATGCTTTTCAATGCAGTTTCATACACATTAACCCACGTATACTACTATTTTTGCCTCAGAAATGGCTGTTGGCCCAAGATAGAATTTCCTACTTTATTCTTAAACTTTTGTGGTCCTTCTGTAGCTTGCTTTTTAAAGAATATTATATGTTGTTCAGTTCACAAGGTTCATTCTTAATTAAAGCAAGTTCAGGATATAAACGGAAACGATCAGCAGCGGGGCAGATTACTAACACTCTATGGCACATTTATTCTAAATTTAGACAATACCCTCAGAGTCTTCCAAATTGAATCACAACCTCATAATTACTACTTCCTGTCCTTTCCCTCTGTGCGAAATTGTCCGTCCCAGGGGCATTGCACAGTATTGTCAGATATTTGTTCTTTACAGATTGTGTGCCACGATACATGAACTGAGACTAGCAAGATGGCACTTTTCATTTTGCATGAAGTGATCATTAAAAATAAAATCTAAATAACTGGGGTGTGTGCATATGTGTGTGTGTGTGTGTGTGTATCTGTGTGTGTGTGAGAGAGAGAAACAATCTCAAATGCGCAGAAGAACAGCAAGAACAGTACAAAGATATTTTGTGTAAACCATTGAAGAGTAACTTGTTAACCTGATGCCCTATCACTCCTGACGACCTCCTGTATCATTCGTACAAGGACCTTCTCCTATATAAGCCAATACAACCATCAAAACTTGGAAAGTAACATTGATAGACTACGACGATCTAATTCTCAGGCCCATTCAAGTCTCACCTATTGTCACAATAATGCTGTTTAGGGCAAAATAATCCAGTCTGAAAAAACAAGTTGCATGTAGTTACTGTGCATATTTAGTGTCCTTTCATTTGAAAGAGTTTTTCAGTCTTTCATAATCTAGACATTTTAAAATTACAGATCAGTTATTTTGTAGACTGTCCCTCAGTTTAGGGTTGTCTGGTAACCGGTTAGGATGAGATTCTGATTATGCATCTTTGGCACAAATGCCACTGAAGTGAATGCCACTGTGCTCACATGCTCATATATTGCTGTATCATGCTGTTTTATAGATGATTAATATATATTAACATAATGCATGTTGTTTATATATTAATATATAATATATAAACTGAATCATGCAGTTTTATAGATGATTAATATATATAATGCATGTTGTTAATATATATTAATATATAATATATAAACTGAATCATGCAATTTTATAGATGATTAATATGAGAGGCAATTTTCATTTACTTGGCAGCAATATATATATGTGTAAGGAAATAATACTAGTTTAAAATTTATTAACAATTGGAAGCTTTTCCAAATTTTCTCCAACCAGATTTAAAGACAGAGAAGAAAAAAAACTCAGTTTCAAAATAATTGAGGTTCAGTGTCATGTGCCAGGAATTCCATATTCTGTTGGGTGACAGATATCTAATGGATATGGGGGCAGAGTGAGGTGAGGGGAGGTGAAGGAGAGGAGAGGAAAAACACCAACTATCTAGTCTAAAAATAGGCAATGTTACTTAAGGCTGGTATACCCTTCCTCATGTGTGATATAAAAAATTGCATTTCATAGCTGACTTTACTAGGAGAATTAAGTATTCAGATGCACCCACCCAAAATTGCAAATTGAAGGTATGTTTGATAATCAGCTTTAATAATAATGTTGCGTAATAGTAACCAAGGGAAGAATTTGGATAGCTGTGAATTTTTTCCTGTGAAAACCACATTTTGGATGAATGAACAACAGCTAAACCTGTGATGAATCTAAGGGCTCTAGCAGAAGCCAAAACTGACTGAATTCATCTGTAGTTAACTGATCTAATTCCTGGTCAATAGCAGGCGACATGCAGCTATGGTTAAATGAACCACATATCTGCATCTCATACTTGGAGATGTTTATGGTCCCTTGGGATGAACAAGCCATCTCTTTGCCTGGTATGTCTCCAACTATCTATGCATCAAAGAGCTATGCTTATCTCTCCTGGCATTTGGTTTCAGAGAGTGTGGCTATGCCTACAGAATTATGAACATTTCTATCCTTCTCCCTATTAGGTTGGTACATATCACCTGCTGATTAATGGCTTGATTCTTAGGTCTTGACATCCCTGTAGACTGCCAGCGTTTATCATCATTGGGAAGCTTGTTGGCAATGCAGCCTTGAGCCCAACCCCAGATATCCTGAATGAGAATGGGTATTTTAACAATTCCCAGGTGATTCAAAGCTACCATAATATTGGAGAACCACTGCTTTGCATGAGCTGCCACAATTTTTTAAAAAATCAATATTGTCATAAAAGCCTCCAAACCTATCCTCCAATCACCACTCTTACCCCATTTCATTAACATCTTCATGCAGCCCCCAAGTGCATTTCTAAGGCACAGTTTGGATGGTAAAGGAAGTGCAGTTACAGTCTCCCAAAGGCTTCCTGCGGCCTTCAGGATTAAGTTCCAGCCTAGCCCTTTCTGATCTCTTCCTGCCTGCCATGCCAGATGTACTGCTTAACAGGGGCAGGGCTGCCAACTCTAAATTAGATGGTCTGAGAAGTCTTCTAGAGGAGGTGATAGCTGAACAGAACCCAAGTGACAGGAGCCTGCCATGCCAGGGACATGCCTCCTTGCCTTTGCACAATCTGTTTCCTTTACCTGGGGGAATGTGGTCACTTTGCTCTGCTCCCTGCATCAATTTTGTATTCATTTTCTCAGATTCAACTGAAATGTCATCCCTTCTCGAAGAGTCTTTTCATAGCAGCCTTGGTTCAGCTCCGACTTAGTTCCCTTGCTCTGGACTCACATGGCCCTATGTGTCAGGCTAAAGTGGCAATGTGTGGATTTGATTCTCCAGAAGCAGATGCTGATATAGAGTTGAGGGTAAAAGATTTTCATTCATTCAGTATCAACAATTATGAATAGAAGACAGAGAAATCAGTACTGAGTAGAAGACATCAAGCTATGATACAGATCTGATAAAACCTTGGCCAACCCAGTGGGGAGCTCTAGAGAGAATACGTCCATTAGAGTGTCCAGGATTGGGCCAAAATGGTGGGGCTTTGTAACCCCACCTGACTTAAGGGCAGAATGCAGATGGCCCAGGAAGCGTGTCCTCTTCCTGGGTCACCTGCAGGAAGAGGCAGTGCAGTCCTCTGCAGCTGACACAGACCATGAAAGAACTGACAGCTAAAAGCTGTCTGGGTCCCCATTGCCTGCAGCTGGCCACCAAGTCTTTCTTGAAGGGAAGTCTATGTTGTGCCTCTCTATGTCTACCTAAGTACTTATAAAAAATGTATGTATTATTCACTGGAGACATATAAACAGGTAAATATTATAGAGAATCACTATTACACTTGTAACTTTTAGTTGTTCCATAATCACAGCTAAACAAAAGTTTTGGTTTTGATATTGATTATCCACAGTACATACCTGTTTTAAATTTAAATACCATGTGTATAAATATGTAAAGTTTTTTATGTAAAAAAATGAGCTTGCTTCTTGTTTGTTAACTAATCTAATCAAGGTTGGATGATAATACTACTCACAGGGGATAACATGTATCTAAATTGCTTCTGTGTTTTATCTTCATAGCAGTCATAGAGAAACCAATATTACAGACATAGGCTGATGGAAATGGAAGCTGTTTTTAAAGCAGTTTCCATCAGCTTAGGATATTAACTTTTATCCCAATGTATTTTCAAAATTTATCTTCCATACAATTCAGTAGCCACTTCCAAAAATTTAATCTGTAAATTTACAATTAAAATTAAATTTTCTTTGGTGAGTGAAATAAATTCTGAATTTTGTGTTTTTAAAGGTCGCAGTGAAAAATTAACCCTAAACTATCACATGTTGTAACATAGCCTTGCTGCATGTGTTATGTGCCCCGCACAACTCCCCAGCTGAGATTAGCAATGCCCACACTGGTCCTTATCGTGTTCAACAAGGCAGGTCCGCCCATCATGGACTTGGATGGTGGGGCAAGACCAAATTCCTATTTGATTGAACGTTTATTCTCAATTTCTGTACTTTTCTCATCACAGAGTGGCAAAATTTTTTTCAAAGACTGGCTGAGGACACAATTTGAGGAGCCCTGAATTATATGATGAAATAAATATGAAGTGAAAGTGATATAGATATGGGGCCAAGAAAAATCTTATGCAAACTGAAAGTTTGGGGAAACAGAAGAGTCTCAGTCTGCAAACAGATGAGAAGAGAAAAAGTCAAAGCCTATGGAGTTCATTCAGATACAGGGAAGCAGCCTCATTTCTTGACCTTTGCCAGTTGAACCCTAGAAGATGTTGCCATCAATGAAATTGTCTTCTTGGCATGACCTGTTTTGTGTGTAGTTTTGTGCAACAAAAGGATCCCTGGCTAGGATATTATATGACATTAATACACCCCCACAGAGAAAGCGATTTTAGAGTGAGTATGTAAGCCTCTTCAATCCAAAGCTGGCTGCCCAGGTTCAGCTACAAATGATCCAGATGTGTATGACCTCCAGAAAACAAGGTTCAAAACACTATTAGTTTGGAAAGGTATTCTGGTCTGTTTCTTTTTGCTAACACTATCAGGGTATTGTGATATTCTAAGCCTTAGTGCATATGGGAACATCTTGATTTATTCTGAAAGTTTTGGAGAAAGGAGTAAGAAGTTGTAAGGTGGACAAGAGAGTGGAAGGTCAGTGGCCATCTTCAAATCATGTTCCAAGTTTGTGACTGCTGGCTGTGAATTGTATATGAAGGGGATTTCCATGCCAGTAGCTCTGGTCAAGGCTGATGCCATTGACTAACAAGCATGACCAATGACTGTTGCTGCAAAAAAGATGATGAAAATGTGACTGCTGCTACTAGCTAGACTTATCTCAGGGAAAGATGAGTTGGATCCACCTGGAATTGCCTGGATCAGGAAATTGGACTAATCTCTCTCTCTCTCTCTCTCTCTCTCTCTCTCTCTCTCCCCTACTATATGTATATATCTATCTGACTTCTACAAACAATTTAATAGACTTTTTGTTGTCATCATTTTGTTCACTGATATAATTCTACCTTGCCTTCACAGATGTGGGTGTTCATTATTTGCTGATGAGCATTCAAGATGATATTTATATATTCTGGTTTTGCACAGATGTGCCTAGGGATTCAAAACATTGAGACTTCATTATGCCTCTCTTAATGACTAGATATTTATTGACTAAATTAATTAACACATTTATATATTCTTAGCCACAAATATCTCCATTGTCAATGATTTAGTTCTTCCATGGGAGACACTGGAGTCATTCATTAGGGTATAACATTACACTCCTGGAAAACAAAAATAATTCTAAACTATTATTATCCCTGGAAAACCACATTAAATGAGAGCGCACATACATTAAAAGAGTTAGTGGGAAATCATAAACAGCTCATTTCTGTGTAGTTCCTAAAACCTGAGCAGCATGCATGGAGGATGATGATATTGGCTAACTCAAAGCTTTCACCTCCGACAGTAAGGAAACATGCCAATCAATTCATACTTTTAGGAGGTGATAAGAAAACAGAAACCATTAGGACCATAATTATGGGCATCAGCAAAAGAAAATCATTCTGGACTTAACAGACTCCAACTCATACTCTGGTTTTATTCCCAGATGAATTCATTACATATCAAAAAGAAACTCCATATCTCTTAAAACTCTCAACTGTTTCACTTGGGGAGTGGCACCAAGTATCATTTCTGACCTATTGACTGACAAATATCCACCCTAGACTGACCATAGTTCATTAGAAATAATACGTGTGTGTTTTTTATGTCATCATTTTATTGAATCCCAAATGTTCATTGCTCGTTCTGAGGCTAGGAGGTTAAATTGATGATATTGCAGAATTTATCTAACTTTCCTGAAAGTTATTCTCCATGACCTCAGGTTTGACTATCCATAACCTCAGGCACAGGCATTTTTTGGCACATTCTGCTTTTGAGAAACAGGCTGCTAAAACTATAGACTGCAAAACATCACACACTCAGTTTGCTTGCCACCGTCTCCCACCCCACAACTTCGGTTGTTGCCAATAGGCAGGTTTTAATGTGTCAGTTCACAAAGCTCTCAGGAAGCCACCATCACGTTTCATTTTTGTCACTGTGAAGTCAGTGGATGTGCTCAGCATTGTCTGCCCTTTTGTGGTGTGGGGCATGAGCTTTACATAAGCTGGCATGATACATGTGGACAAACCAAGCAACTTGAGGAACTTAAAATATACAGTTATATGCCTCAGATGTACCTCACCCAAAGGCTTCCATTCCTAACTCTGACCTAGATTGAAGCCTTGAGTCTTTCTCCCTTTGCCTCTCTCTTTAGGCTTAAGTTGGAGCATCGGGACTATAACACAGCATTCAAGAAAAAGGTGGTTTCTGCTCAAAGATGTCCTAAGCATTTTTTAAGCCTCATTATGTAAATTATTACCCTAATACACAGATTCTTCTCTTGTTCAACAGAGCCCTTAGACATTAGACGGCCCACTACAAACTCAGAATATTAAAAAGGATTTTTATCCAGTTACTCATTAACAACCATTTTGGAGTTCCTACTATGCTCCTGATGTACAAAGGTCTAGCTAAGGCCGTTTCAGAGATTCAGGTCCAAGGCTAATTATATTGTATTTTCTTCCAATTGTATCCTCCTCTCTCTAATATTTTTATATAGGCAAGAGTAGGCTAAAATTAACTTCTAGCTTGAAATGTAGAAAGAGTAGCATAAAGACAACCTACAGACTGCAGAGCCAATGTGAAGATGGGGGAGGACTGACCTGTATTGCTCAACATATGGGTTTGGGTTTTAGGGGTAAAAATGAAAGGGAGGTTCTAGAATAATCCATGAAACTCAAGTGTGTTTAGTATCACTTCTGGAGTCACCACCTTTGCCCTCTCATGTATCCTTTCTTAGTCACTGCCAGGTCCTTGGCAGGGCTCTTTCTAAGAAGAAGAGGAGCAAGACAAGGTCAGCACAGAATCTATCATCTCAGGTTAGTCTTGAAAGTAAGTACAGTTCTTCTTAGTGAGACCACAGGAGGCATTCTTCCAAAAGAGCCCACAACACACTGGTCTCACAAGGGTCACCTGGGTCAGACTGGAGACCAGGGGTTGGGGTGGCATGGGTGACAAGGGTGGCTGGGCTGGTAGTGCTGGCGGTCTTATTTCCACTGCCTCTGGGTTCTCATTTTCTCACAACTGGACCACTGATTCCCCCGACACGTATTCTCCATCTTGGTCCTGTTCTTTGCCAATCTTGATGCCAACCGAAGAGTATGTCCATAGCTTCTTCTCCACCAGGATTACACACCCAGATTTACATCGCCATTAGACACCTGCAGTCAAATGGCCCATACACACCTGCAGGGCTCCCAGCATTGCTCTCTGCTCACTGATCATACCCAGACCAATGAGTGCCCATGGAGTGATGCCTAGATTCAGATTTATGCAAGTTACAATTGCCTCCTGCCCAGCTCCTTGCCCTTCTAGAACCAGAATTTTTCTGTTGCCTCATCCCTGGACTCAGGGATTTATGGTTCTGCCTTACCTTTGATGATATTTCCTTCTCTCTAGGGTGGGAATTTTTATCCCTGACTCCAGCCTAGTTGCTGGGATCCTACTCCCCACAGAGAGAGTTTGCAGGATGATTATCTGTCTTCCAGCACTCTGTTCTCTGGATTTGGGTCCATGTCCCTTGCTGGCTCAATTGGAAGCCCGACTTGGAAGCCAAATGTTATTTGAATCATGACTGACATTGGTACTGGCTTAAATACTATTTAAAAGAGTTTGACACTATTCTTTTCTGTTCTTCTTGGTCCAGGAGTCAGCCTCTACATCCCACTTTCCCACCACAAATTCTGCCCCCATATGTGGTTGGAGAACCGACATGCATGGTACTGAAACACAATGTAATCAAATATAAAGACATGCTATGTACATGGGAACCATGTGTGTCATAGACATTTGATAATATGTTTTTTACTTATGTTTATTATCATCCTTAATACCTGACATGTCAGTATTATGAATTAATATGCAGTCTTCCTACACTGCTATCCTAGATACGGTCACTCACTATGAAAAGATATGAGAGAAACATAACGTGTTGCCTCTTTCACTGTGGTCCTCTGCCTTTGGCCATCTCCTAGAATGCCTTGCAGGACTATTTCCCCATATGTAAAATGAATGCTAAAATTTTGTCCTTTGATATCACAATAATGTTGGGAGGTGAAATAAAATAATTTGCAAATTAAAACCCTGTGAAATGGACTGTTTTAATGAAATACTAGGAAAGCTCCTGAAAATTAGAAATATACCATTTTGAAGCAGCTTTTATTAACAAGAAATAGCATGCCCAATAAAGATCATAAAATTATTTTCAAGTACATAAAATGGGGACTTCTCTCTGTCTCTCTCTCTCTTTCTCTTTCACACACACACACACACACACACACACACACACACACACACACCCACCCACCCCTATGTATCTATCCAGGGCCAGCTTCATGGCTGTTAGCTGTGCAGTCCTATAGGGTCTCACATTTACAGGGTCCCTGTGCTTGCTCTGCTGCACTGCTTTGAATGTTTAAATAATTTATGAACTGGGGCCCCACATTTTCATTTTGCACTGAAACCCACCAAGAATGTAGCTGGTCCTGTATCTACCATCTATCCTACCTATCTCAGATCTGTAATGGGACCTACCTCACATTGTAGAATTGACTCACTTGGAGAGCGTTTTCTCCACAGGGTATGGTAACTCCCAACAAGGGGCTTAAGCTAAAGGTGTAACAGAGGAGAATTAACACATTTCCAATAATAATTATTCTTTTCACTATAACTAAATTTAGACGCTTATGTCCTGGCAAAATGACTTAATCAAAAAGTAAGTGAGATTCATTTTGGGAGGGGAAAAAAGTGTCAATAATACCTGCCTCAGTCAGGAAGGAGGGTGTTACCTTGAGAATGCTACGCTTTTGGACCTGGTTATTAAGCAGCTCCCATGTTCAGCTGTCCATGCTGGGACCTGGATAATGAAAACAGATGGCTACAAGGGCTGCACCTCTCCTCGTCCATTGTCCTGGGCAAGGGCTACACACCACCCTCCAACAGGCTTCCTTCTCAAACTTAGAGCTGCCTTTTTTTCCTTGCCAGTCATTTTTGAAAACAGTTTCATTGCTATTTAATTCACATATCCTAAAATCTACCCTTTAAAAATGTAAAATTCAGTGTGTGTGTGTGTTTTACCATATTCACAGAGCCGTGCAACTATCACCACAGTCAATTTTAGAACATTTTTCAATATCCCCCAAAAGAAATCTCATTCTGGTTAGCAGTCTCTTTCCAGTCCTCTTTCTCTGCCCTTCCCCTAGCCCCTGGAAACCAGTAATCTACTTCTGTCTCTATGGATTTGCCTATTGTAGACATTTCATGTAAATTGAATCACACAATATTTGTCCTTCAGAGTCTGCTTATTTTGCTTAGCATAATGTTTTCAAGGTTCATCCTTACTGAAGCATGTATCAGTACTTCATTCCATGTTATGGCCAAGTAACATTTCATTATACAGACATACTATGCTATGGTTTGAATGTGTCCCCAGAAAGCATGTGTTGGAAACTTAATCTCTGATGTAACACTGTTGGGAAGTGGGGCCTACTGAGAGGTGATTAGGCCATGGGGGCTCTGACCTCACAAATGGATTAATGCCATTAGTGCAGGAGTGGGTTACAGAACAAGCTTGGTCCCCTTTTCTCTCACACACGCACCCTCTTACCTTCCACCATGGATGACATAGCAAGGAGGTCCTCACCAGATGCCAGTCCTTGATCTCAGACTTCTCAGTTTTCAGAACCATGAGAAAATACATTTCTGTTCATGATAAATTACCCAGTCTTAGGTATTCTGTCACAGCAGTGCAAAATGGACTAAGACATACCACATTTAATTATTTATTCTTCAGTTGGTGGACATTTGGGTTGTTTCCACTTTGGGACTATTATGAATAATGCTGCCAAGAATATTCATATACAAGGTTTTGTGTGGATATATGCTTTCATTTTTGGGGGGTACATACCAATGAGTGGAATTACTGGGTCAGGCAGTAAGCCAGTCATTTTTCTACATAGCTATGCAAAGAAGGTTCTTCTATCAGTATCACTAAAACCAAATTAGACATTGAACATGAAATCCCTAAGGCTCCAAATGAGATGGTAGTGAAATCTTTCATATTTAGATGCAAAACTTGGAGCCAGATTTGCTGGAACAGCCATGGCATGACTGGTTTTATAATTAAGTAAACAAAACCCAGAAAAGGTAACATTTTTGCCCTCTAGCCCAGTTAGAGTGGATAATCCAAGATTTTTTCTTGACTTCTGCCAAAAATTGCATTTGGCATCTGTTCAGAATCATACTATCTCCTGAGGCACTTTGGGAGGTCTGGCCTGGGAGATATTTGCAGAGAAATGTACCAAAAATTAATCAAGTCCCTGTGTGTGTGCCTAGGACATAGGCTTAGGAGGGAGCAGCTTCAGGAAGGGAGATTAATTTGAGGTAAGAGGTTGAAAAAAAATACTGTGGATACTGCTAAGGCAATGTTTTCAGACTTTGAAGTACACGCAAGTGGCCCAGGCATGTTGGTAAAGTGCATGTAGTGATTTAGCAGGTTTGAAGAGGAGGATTAGAGCCTGCATTTCTTTTTATTTATTTATTTATTTTTTTTGAGAGAGAGAGAGAGAGAGAGAGTCTCGCTCCATCGCCCAGGCTGGAGTGCAGTGGTGTGATCTCAGCTCACTGCAACCTCCACTCCCCTGGTTCAAGCAATTCTCCTGTCTCAACCTCCTGAGTAGCTGCGACTACAGGTGCCTGCTACCGTGGCTGACTAGTTTTTGTATTTTTAGTGAGATGGGGTTTCAACTTGTTGGTCAGGCTGGTCTCGAACTCCTGACCTCAGGTGATCCACCTGCCTCGGCCTCCAAAAGTGCTGGGATTACAAGCGTGAGCCACCGTGCCCAGCCCAGAGCCTGCATTTCTAAAAAGTTCCCAGGTAATGTCAATGCTGCTTATCCCTTCATTCACAGGTTGTGTAGCAAGGCTCAATGGGACCTCATGGTGGCCATAGGTTGGGCTAAGTGGTACATCTTCCGGAGCTCTGAGAGGTTCATAGACCCCAACTTGCTGCCCAGAATTTGACTCCTGTGTGGTCTAGGCCAGGGGAGTCCAATCTTTTTCTGCCCTGGGCCACATTGGAAGAAGAAAAATTGTCTTGTGCCACACATAAAATACACTAACATTAGTGATGGCTGATGAGCTAAAAAAAAAAAAAAAAAAAAAGCAAAAATATTTCATAATGCTTTAAGAAAGTTTATGAATATGTGGTTGGGCTGCATTCAAAACCGTCTTGGGCCACATGCAGCCCATGGGCTGCAGTTTGGACAATGTAGGTCCAAGCAAAATCAAGATGGTTAGCGCCCAATATTCCACCCCCAACTAGTACACTGGGGGAAGAGAGAAGACATGAGCTCCACAAGTCCCTGCTTCTCTTGCAGGATCAACGACTCTCATCTGGTCTTTCAAACCAGTTAAGCTCAGAAGCTTAATTAAGTGGTGCCTATTTGAAAGTCGGGCAGCATCATGGCACAGTGAAAGGCCAGTGTCAGACCAGGAATCAAGAATAATTGAAAGCAAAATTTAAAAGGGTGCTGGACTCTTCTAAAAGACATTAAAAGGGATTTAATTTAAAAGCCACAGAAGAACGTTATCAAAATGCTACTTTCCCAACCTCCCTCTCAGTCTCCCAACTCAACGCAATGGACTGCAAGCTTGCCTTTGTTCTTCTGTGTCTCTCAACCCCATCTCTCTCTGTCTTGCCCATACCAACTGTCTTCTTCCTGTCCCTTTCCTTTCCTCTGGGACAAGTTTTCATTGCATAGACACTGCTTCTCAGACTTTAAAGTGCACACGAATCACCTGGTATTTTGTTTAATTTTGTTGGAACACAGATTCCAACACAGTAGTTCAGGAACACCCGAGAATCAGCATTTCCAGCAAGTGTCTAGGTGATTCCATGTGTGCCATACTCTGAGGAGCAATGGAGGAGATGATCTCAGCCTCACTGCTTCTCTATTTTCTCCTCTTCCTCCTTCAGATAAGTAATAACTGCAGAGTGAATAGAATAAAGCATCCTCTCTCATTCTCAGGTTTAGCATCTGTAATAGTGATAACAATGAAGGCTACTTTTCTGAAGTTGGATTGAAATTAAATTTAGTAAGAATATATGAGAGGCCTGGCACAGTAGATGCTAAATAAATATTATCTTATTCCAGTTTCCTGAGTTCCTTCTGGAACTCTAGGCAGGTGTTTTATGAGTGCAATAGGTACACAAGCATTAATAATTGATCTTAGCGGATATCCACAAGCCAGACTTTTCCCTATTAAAAAAATCACTGCTCATTAACACAGAAGCATGAACTCTATAACAAATCACTGAAAAGTGTAATCATACTGACTTAGAAACTGCATGAATTGGGGATGACTTTCCTTTTGTGCCTAGGTTATCTAAAATGAGGTAGAGATTTCAGAGAAATTAATTAACTGAACTATCAAAGGTTAAGTTTAAAATGTCAGCTATTACCCACATGGCTTCTAGCCCTCCCTCTGAAGGTGGGCTGTTAAATTATCTGAATGATTCTGAGCCCTGGCTGACTTTGCTCTCTCAGTGGAGGGCAGATGAGAAATGGGGTGTCCTGCCCTGTAGCAGGGTGTCTTTAGTCCTGCAGAAATTCCTTTCCAAGGGAGGAGATGTTCATTCTGACTTCTGTAATATGCTTCCTCAAGGCAGGAAACCGTGAGGCCTTGAGGACACCCCATCATGATTCTCTAATTTCATCAGGGACACTGAGGGGCAAGATTTTTATATTATCTAATAGAACACAGAAAATCAAGCTAGTATGACTTCTGAACAAAGAGGGACTTTTAAAAGGAAAACCTCAGACATTACACATTCTCATTTCTTGTTGCATTTTGTCGTCCATCTTCTGGGAAAGAGGCAAACAGATCATGGTGTAACTCGCTTAGAACAATAGACAATTGTCACAGTCTATTAATTCTGTCTGCTTCTGACGGGAAGGAAAAATGGTTACATGGTGAAGTCAGAGGGTCTCAGGCACAGAAGGGGATTTTCCTGAGGGTCTCCCACAACAAGTACTGATATATAATTAGAAGTATGATGTAAATAAGAGAACCAGTGCCAGTCTTGGTCCTCTGTGTTATCAAGATTTCAGTTTTCCCCTCACGGTTTCTGTGATCTGAGCCCACTCTTTTAGGTCAAAAAAATAATTTCATTGGAGAGCGGGGCTTGGAGCTGAAATATGAATATGGATAATGAGAGAGTAGAGGGGAGGAGGGAGGGACCTTTGGTTTGCTTCAAATCAAAGCGAGATGATATTATTTGCTATACAGTGTAGTTTTCTACCCAACTTTTCCTACCCATTATCAAACTATTTCTAAACCAGAAGGAAGACAATGCCTAAATATTCTTAGGTTTCTTGATTTCTTGGATTTCTTGATGATTCCTAAATCACTAGGTTTTGTTGTTGTTGTTGTTTTACTATTTTAAAAAAAGTTCATACAAATTGAGGGCATTATTTGAACAATCTCTTCCTTTATTAGATCATTCCAGGAAGGATCACTGAATTGGGAGCCAGTCCCCTCACTCTTGAACTTAGTGCTCATGTGATCCTGGGTAAGTACTTTAAACTCTTTAGGCCTTTATCCATAAGGGGATAGATCAGTGCCTATTGGCGTTTTCCAATGTGTGATGTTTGGAATAAGTGTTAGGAAAAAATAAGATTCACAAATTAAATAAATACAGACAGTGCTGAGTTAGGGTTTTCTTTGCTACAGGACTTCTCAGAGTCCTTAATGTGCTAATATATATTGGACATTTCCAAAATGAGGACAGAGTATGCTCTTTCTTGAAAAAAAAAATTCAGCATAACTTGTGTGATCTTGAACACATTTTGGAAAATGATGATCTAAATAATATCTGAATTTTAACTAACTAGTTTACTAATAGTTATTTTAAAGGGATATCGGATCCCACTTTTCAAGTTGTTAATCTAGAGAACATTTTCAGAAATCTCTCATGTACATGAGAAAATGTCATTCCTTTCAGTATTTTCATTGACATAACATGAATTTGGTGTCAATTATAAAAGCACAAATGAATGCAATACTGTTGTATATTGCAAGTAAAAGTTGTTTGCATCTGAAAGTAATTATTCAGGCTCTTGGGACTGCTCCACTAATTAGTTGATCTGGGGAATGTTTATGTGATTCAAACATTAGCTCCAAATATACTTGATCAAATGTTTTAGGCTGCTTTAGAAACCCATCCGATTAATTTTACGGCCAAGCTGATGATTTGAAAACTTCTTTTGAAAGTGATCCAGGAAAAAAGAGTAGACTTCATTCTGGTTGATTCAAGGGATATGTAAAAGGAACGCTAAAGCTCATTATAAACCATTATCTTGGTGGATTACAGAGGCACAGAATGGTCTACCAATTGTAATTTCCAGTGAAAGAAATTATGAGTTATTAATTATCTGTAGAACTTGGGATTCATCCTCAGAGGGGATATCATTGTCTATGCAGGAAGAAGACCTAGTCACAAACAGGCTATTATAGTAATCCAAGCAGTGATGACTAGCCATCTATTCATTTTAATTTCTTGGGTAATTAGTTCCATCTATTAGCAGTCAGCCACATAGTTAAAAGACTTTTCTCCATAAAAATCTTTCCTCCTGGGTGTGATGGTCAGCTAAGCCAGTAAGCATAGTGGATTTTGCCAGCATCTTATATCAGTGATTTCAGACACTCCAGGGATTGGCCATAAATACTTCCTCAAACAAGATCTACCCAGCCATTCCTATTATTTTCTGACAAAAGTAATCCCAGGATGGTATACATTTTGCAATTAGTTTTCTTTTATTATGCAATGTAGATTTATATCATTTACTTAGCTGAATTCACGATATCCTCAGATCATTGCAGATATCAGTTTAATATGCCATTTCAGAAGGACTGGAGTAGCTGAATCTATTTTACAGTTTGCAATAAAAGCGGTCCTTCCTGAGATAAAAGCACAATAATGATTTTTATGTGGCTTTCACATTTCAAACTTGGATTTAGTTGAGCTACAAAATATTTACGTTTTTCACAACCAACAAGTTGTTGTCTTTACGGATTGAATGTAAAGAGACTCCCAACTCCATTTCAGTTTTCAAAAATGTCCGAAATGCATGTTTTCCTCTTACCACCACCATTGCCATCCAATAACCTACATTTTGGAAAAGCAAACCAATGTGACCCATTTACAAGCTGAAACTAAAATGTGCTACCATGTTATTACGGGGAGGAGTTATTTAATTTATATCATTCTTAAAGGGATAAAAATGTCTGTTCTAAACAGACAAAAAGCATCATTTTGTGGTTCCCTGCTGCTGGAATTATACTGCTTTCCTTTGAAAGGCGTGTGATTCATGCAAAACTCACTTTATGAACTCAAACACATATCTCTTGAGATCACCCTCTACAATTGGAAAACAGCCCAAGAAAGAAAAGAGGATGGATTTATTGTCTATAAGATCAGAACAAGGAAATGAAATATTTTATTTCATCTTTGAAGGTTAAAGTTGCATTTTAATTAATTTAACAGGCTTACAAGTATATTTTGGTTTTAAATTTTAAAAATTATGAAGAATTTCAAACCCAGAAAATTATACCATAGTATCTATGTATGAATTATTAAGAGTAAACTTAGGTTAACATTGTGCTATATTTCTTTGATATGCATTTTAAAAGAAGCACTATGCCCTCCCATTTATTCCCCAGCTTCCCTCTGCAAAGGCAACTTCTTCCACCCTGAATCTCAGCGGTATCACTGCAATGCATATGTTGAAGTTTTACAATGTGTATGTGTATCCCCAAACAATATCTATTTTTCTTTACTTACCTAAATATTATACTAGTCTACACCTTTTTTGTAACAACTTTAATGGTATGTAATTCACATAACACACAATTCATCCATTTAAAATACAAAACAATTTTACTGGTTTATATTATATTCACAGATAATTGAAATCATTGCCACAGTCAATTTTATAATATTTCAATCACCTTAAAAAGAAACTCGATACCCTTTAGCTATCACCTCTCATTACCTGCCCCTCTACAATGAACAGAAACCATTAATCTACTTTCTGTTTTTATAGATTTGCCTATTCTGGAATTTTTATATAAATGGAATCTAATAATACATATTTTTATGTGACTGGTTTCTTTCATTAAGCATATGCTTTTAAGGTCTGTCTATGTTGTAATATTCCATTATATAGATATACCACAATTTGTTTATCCATTGATCAATTGATGACCATATGGGTTATTTCCATTTTTTGGTTATTAGGAATAATGCTGCTGTAAACATTTATGTACATGTTATTGTGTGGACAGATGTTTTCATTTCTCTTCGTTGTATACCTAGGACATGCATTGGTTTTTGAAGCATGTAACTCTAACTCATTCTTTTTTTTTTTTTTTTTTTTTTGAGACGGAGTCTTGCTCTGTATCCCGGGCTGGACTGCAGTGGCCGGATCTCAGCTCACTGCAAGCTCCGCCTCCCGGGTTTACGCCATTCTCCTGCCTCAGCCTCCCGAGTAGCTGGGACTACAGGCGCCCGCCACCTCGCCCGGCTAGTTTTTTGTATTTTTTTTAGTAGAGACGGGGTTTCACCGTGTTAGCCAGGATGGTCTTGATCTCCTGACCTCGTGATCCGCCCGTCTCGGCCTCCCAAAGTGCTGGGATTACAGGCTTGAGCCACCGCGCCCGGCCAACTCATTCTAATTCACTGTAACTGCTGTATGGTGTTCCATTGTATGAATAAGCCTACTTTTATTTATCTCTTCTCTTGGACAAGCTGGTGGCTTCTTCTTTTTGTCTTTGGTATGTAGTGCTGTAATAATGTCTTTATATGTGCTCCTTGTGCATACACAGGGAGTTTCCAAAGGAACACTTCTACAGGTGGAGGGTAAGCACATCTTGAACCCTTCTAATAATTGCCAAACTGTTTGCCAACATTCCTGTAAACATATTTCATATCTAGCAGCACAATGTTCACATTCTTATTTCCTCACATTTTCCCAAAACTCAGTGTTATCTGATGATTTTGCCAATGTGATGCGTGTGAAGTGGTATTTCATTAGTCTGTTTAATATGCTTTTCTCTGGTTATTAGTGAAGTTGAGCGCATTCTTATAGGTTTTTTGGTCATTCGCATTTCCTCTGCAGTGAACTGCAGAATTTCAAAGTTACTGTCTTTTCTACTGGGTTATAGTTTTTCTCATTAAAAGTAACGCAAAAATTGCAATTACTTTTGCACCAACCTTTAATAATTCGTAACATCCCTTATAGATATTACTTTCATGTTTATTAAAGATAGATTGCAAATACCTTCTCCTGGCCTAAACCATTTTTTCCCAACTTTTAAAATTGCTTTTTAAAAATCATACATTGGTTTTAATTTTTAATATAAAATTTATCAGTGTTTTCTTTTGTAACTTACATATTTTGTCTCTTATTTTAAAATTCTTTCTTATAACAGTCTTATAATGTGAGTCTTCTGTATTTTTTTTCTGAAAAGCTAAGTTTTGCTTTTTTCACATTTAAGTTTTTAATTCTTTTAAAATTTTGTATATGTGTGTTTTATAGAACTAATTAAAAATCTAATTTCACCTTTTTCTATAAAGTTATCTATTTAGGTACCTAATTGTCCTAGCATCATATATTAAATAGACTATTATTTCCTCATTGTCTTGAAATGCCAGTTTGGTCATACATTAACTGTGTGTGTGTGTGTGTGTGTGTGTGTGTGTGTGTGTGTATAAGCAAGAAAGTAAGAAGGAAGGAAGGAAAGAAGGAAGGAAGAAAGGAAGGAGAAAAGAAAGAAAGAAGGAAAGAAAGAAAGAGAGAGAGAAAGAAAGAAAGAAAGAAAAAGAAAGAAAGAAAGAAAGAAAGAAAGAAAGAAAGAAAGAGAAAGAAAGAAAGAAAGAAAGAAAGAAAGAAAGAAAGAAAGAAAGAAAGAAAGAAAGAAAGAAAGAAAGAAAGAAAGAAAGAAAGAGCAGGCAGGCAAGAAAGCAAGAAAGAAAAAGAAGGAGCAGAGATCATTTCTGGGCTCTCTATTCTGCTGTTTGTTGCTTTGCCAATACCACATTATTTACTTGAGCTTTATAGCAAATCTTGTTTCTAAGAGGACAAATCACTTCTTTCCTTTCTCTTTCTTCTTCATCTTCAAAGATTTTTAGGCTTTTTTTTTTTTTTTTTTTTTTTTTTTTTTTGAGACAGAGTCTCACTGCAACTCCCAGGCTGGAGTGCAATGGTGCAATCTCGTCTCACTGCAATTTCTGCCTCCCAGGTTCAAGCAATTCTCCTGCCCCGGCTTCCTGAGTAGCTAGGACCACAAGCATGCACTACCATGCCCAGCTGACTTTTGTATTTTTAGTAGAGATGGGGTTTCACCATATTGGCCAGGCTGGTCTCAAACTCCTGACCTCAAGTGATCTGCCCGCCTTGGCCTCCCAAAGTGCTGGGATTACAGGTGTGAGCCACCATGCCCAGCCTAGGCTATTTATTCTTTCGCTAGTCCATATATACAGTATTTTAGAATCACATCACAAGTATTAAAGTACATTTGTTAAGTTCTGTGAAAAAGTCTGCCAGTTTTATGGTAATTGTATTACATTTCTAGATTAATTTGGAAAAAAATGATCAATTTTGAACTTTGCTGAGATAAGCACACAATCTAAAATTCAAAGGGTAACTATTTTAAACAATAGAAATGGAATATATAAATTCGAAATGAGTACAAATAAAAAAGGAGATAACAAAAATACAGTTTATTAAATTGGCACCTTTATAATCATATGCTGTCTTGTTTTTGTTTTTGTTTTTGTTTTTGGGATGGAGTCCACTCTATTGCCCAGGCTGGAGTGCAGTGGTGCGATCTTGGCTCACTGCAATCTCCACCTCCCAGGTTCAAGAGATTCTCGTGTCTCAGCCTTCCAAGTAGCTGGGATTACAGGAGTGTACCACCACACCTGGCTAATTTTTGTAGTTTTAGTACAGACAGGGTTTCGCCATGTTGGCCAGGCTGGTCTCGAACTCCTGACCTCAGGTGATCCACCCACCTCCACCTCCCAAATTGCTGGGATTACAGGCATGAGCCACCACACTCGGCCTATAATCATATACTGTCTCTTTACACATTATTATGTTTACTGTTTTACCACCAAATCAATTTTACAAACCCTACAAATAATCATTAGGATGTAGTTAAGGAGAAAAAGAGGCAAAGAAAAGTATATGGTAAATGAGAAGAACAAATATTATAAAAGAAACAGAGTCAAATATATCGGTAATCATAATTGCTGTAAATGAATTAAATTCACCAGTTAAAAGTTAGAGATCCTCAGGCTGGAAATTTAAAACTTCAGCTATAAATTATTTATAAATGATGTTCTCCACAGGTAATAAAAAATTAAAAGTAAAGGAAAAATTTAAAAAATACTAGTACATTGCCAACTTTGACAGTCACGAGTACATGTCTCTTGGATCTTCAAGTGGAGAGAGCGTAGTAAACCAAGGGCCCCAACTGCTGTGCTCTGAATTCATGCTTCCTATAGGCAGCTTTCAACCAATGATTCCATGTGGCAAGGCTCCTTCAGCAGGCCAGTTCCTGGGAGACATGGGACTCCTCTGAAAGATTCCTCTGGCTCTAGTGCTCGCTAATGGCTTGGTCAAGCATCTTTTAGGCTGTACCTCAATTTAAGATGCTTCTACCCAAACTTCTTCCTCCCTCTCTTCTTCTCTCCTTCCCTCAGGGTCAGATTTGCATAGAGATCTGATGACTCTTCCAGTCTCTCCCAGTTTCCTCAAACTTTTCGCTCAAAAACCACAAATATTTTAGATTTTTAAAGTCATCTTGGAGGGATAGAGGGCCCAGACTTACACACTGACTGATATGGTTTGGCCGTGTCCTCACCCATACCTTATCTTGAATTGTACCTCCCATAATTCCCATGTGTTGTGGGAAGGACCTGGTGAGAGAAAATTGAATCATGGGGGTAGTTTCTCCCATACTCTTCTCATGGTAGTGAATAAGTCTCATGAGATCTGATGGTTTTATAAGGGGAAACCCCTTTTGCTTGGTTTTCATTCTCTCTTGCTTGCCACCATATAAGATGTGCCTTTTGCCTTCTGCCATGAGGGTGAGGCCTCCCCAGCCACATGGAACTGTGAGTCCATTAAACCCCTTTTTTTTTTTTTTTTTTTTTTTTTTTAATAAATTACCCACTCTTGAGTATGTCTTTATCAACAGTGTGAGAATGGACTAATACAGTAAATTGGTACTGGGAGTGGGGCACTGCTGTAAAGATACGTGAAAATGTAGAAGCGACTTTGGAACTGAGTAACAGACAGAGGTTGCAACAGTTTGGAGGGCTCAGAAGAAGATAGAAAAATATGGGAAAGTTTGGGACTTCCTAGAGAATTGTTGAATGACTTTGACCACAATGCTGATAATGATATGGACAATGAAATCCAGGCTGAGGTGGTCTCATATGGAGATGAGGAACTTGTTGGGAACTGGAGTAAAGGTGACTTTTGCTATGTTTTAGCAAAGAGACTGGTGGCATTTTGCCCCTACCCTAGATATCTGTGGAACTTTGAATTTGATGGAGACGATTTAGGATATCTGGTGGAAGAAATTTCTAAGAAGCAAAACATTCAAAAGGTGACTTGGATGCTGTTAAAAACTTTCAGTTTTAAAAGGGAAAAAGCATAAAAGTTCTGAAAATTTGCAGCCTGACAATGTGATAGAAAAGAAAATCTAATTTTCTAAGGAGAATTTCAACCTAGTTACAGAAATTTTCATAAATAACAGAGAACCAAATGTTCATCACCAAGACAATGGGGAAAGTGTCTACAGAGCATGTTAGAGATTTTTTCCTCCCATCACAGGCCCAGAGGCCTAGGAGGAATAAATCGTTTCTTGGGCCTGGCCCAGGGCCCCCTCGCTGTGTACAACCTAGGGACTTGCCCTGTGTCCCAACTGCTCTAGTCAAGGATAAAAGGGGCCACGGTATAGATCAAGCCATGACTTCAGAGGGTGCAAGCCCCAAGCCTTGACAGCTTCCATGGGTGTTGAGTCCATGGGTGCACAGAAGTCAAGAATTAAGGTTTGGGAACCTCCTCCTAGGTTTCAGAGGATTATAGAAATGCCTGGATGCCCAGGCAGAAGTTTACTGCAGGAGTGGAGCCCTTATGGAGAACCTCTGCTAGGGCAGTACAGAGGGAAATGTGGGGTTGAAGTCACCACACAGAGTCCCCACTGGAACACTGCCTAGTGGAGCTGTGATAAAATGGTCACCATCCTCCAGACCCCAGAATGGTAGATCCACCGGCAGCTTGCACTGTGTGCCTGGAAAAGCCACACTCAATGCCAGCTTGTGAAAACAGCCGGGAGTGGGGCTGTACCCTGCAAAGCCACAGGGGTGGGGTTGCCCAAGACTGTGGGAGCCCATCTCTTGCATCAACATGACCTGGATGTGAGACATAGAGCCAAAGGAGATCATTTTGGAGCTTTAAGATTCGACTGACCCCCTCTGGATTTAGGGCTTGCATGGGGTCTGTAGACCCTTTGTTTTGGCCAATTTCTCCAATATGGAATGGCTATATTTACCCAATGTCTGCATCCCATTGTATCTAGGAAGCAACTAACTTGCTTTTGATTTTACAGGCTCATAGGTGGAAAAGACTTGCCTTGTCTCAGTGAGACTTGGGACTGTGGACTTTTGAGTTAATGCTGAAATGAGTTAAGACTTTGGGGGACTGTTGGGAAGTCATGATTGGTTTTGAAATGTGAGGACATGAGATTTGGGAGAGGCAATATTATATGGTTTTGCTGTGTCCCCACCCAAATCTCATCTTAAATTGTAGCTCCCATAATTCCCATGTATTGCGAGGCAGAACCAGTGGCAGATAATCATTGGGATGGTTTCCCCCATACTTTTCTCATGGTAGTGAATAATTCTCATGAGATCTGATGGTTTTATAAGGGGAAATGCCTTTTGCTTGGTTTTCGTTGTTTCTTGGCTGCCACCATGTAAGATGTGCCTTTCACCTTCTGCCATGATTGTGAGGCCTCCCCAGTCATGTGGACCTGCAAGTTCACTAAACCTCTTTTTTTTAAATAAATTATCCAGTCTCGGGTATGTCTTCATCAGCAATGTGAGAATGTAAAAATACACTGACCCCCCAAAAGGAAATAAAACTAACAACAACAAAAAAACTTGTTATAGCTGTATTAATATTAGCAAAAGACTACGAGCCATAAAGCATTATTAGTAACAAAGAAGATCATAATTTAATGTTAAAAAGGAATATTACCAGTGCTAAATATAACAATTACTATTTTGTGATTTCAACTTAGCATCAAAATACACAAAAAAATTGACAGGCTTACAAGGAGAAAATAACAAATATATAACCATATTGATTTCTTTTCAAACCTGCCTGTGCTTTCACTTTGTGCCTAGTGCTTTTCTCAGGGTGCACACGTGCACACACACATACGTCTTTAGTAATTTTTGATGTTTTCACTGTATACTCTCTTCCACATTCTTGTCCTGTCATTCCAGGTTATTGTGATGTGGTGGATTGTTGCCTTGTGTACTTATTATTTTCATTCTTGGCTCATCTTTAATAGGTACTCTATCCCCATGCTCCACCTCATGCCAGGAATCCCTATGGCTTGGCCTGTGAGACATGAGAGGATCTACATTTTCTTCTGCCAAGTGCCATAGAGGTATCACCAGCTTCTTGGTGTCAGGAGTTTCTGGAAATGGTAGTGTGCATTTGGACTCCAGATAATACAAGCAACAGGAAGAGTGACCAACTCTACTGCTTTGCCTAGAACTGAGGGAATTTCCAGGATCCAAGACTTAAAACTGGGACAGTCCTGGGCAAACCAAGATGATCGACCACCTTAGCACTATCCTGCTTTTTATTTCTTTTCCCTCAGGGAAAAATTGCATTCCTACCCAAATCTCAGGCAGAGACAGACAAGTTTCTATATCACATCCCTTACCACAGTAGCATCTGCAAGTCTAATGTACAGCATAACTTTAGAAATAATTTATAGAAATGGTGACTCACAGTGTCTGTTATTTGGCAAATCCATGTGTTCGTCTCAAGTCATTTAGGACTTCTCAAGTCTTCCCTTCCACTGAGGCTACAACACTTGGAGACACCCAGCTTTAATCCAGAGGCTTGGTTCCCAATGTCCTTACCCTTGGTTTAAAGACTCTATCTCCTATCCCTGCACATAGTATTAAAATGTCTCCACCCCGCCACGCTCTGGCCCTCCTGACCCATTTGCTCATGTGTTTCTGACTCTTTTTTAGTTCTTCCTTTATTTCAGACAGCTTGGGTGTTCCTCTTCTTGCTTGTGAGTTCATTCTGCATTTAAACATTTCATTTTATTACATTTTGAAGCATTTTCTAAGTCTTTGTAGTCGGAGGAGTGTCACATTATCTTCATCTACCATCTTTCCCAAACCTGAACTCCTCCCGCAACAAGTTTTGACCAGCCTACTTGGCCCTGCAGCAACACAGCCTATAAAGTCTGTAAAATACAGTAAGTTCTGAATGATTTGAGGTGATGGAACACATGGGTTTGCCAAATAACAGACACTGTGATTTATGATTTCTATAAATTATTTCTATAGTTATCCTTTACATTAGAAAATATAATTATTGTTTAATGAAATAGATACAAGAAATTCTTCCTTATGGTCTCAATAGTTGAGAAAAATCATTGAGTTTGGCATGGGATATATAAGGTATCCCTTATATATTGTTTATTACAGTATATAATATATTATATATAGTATAATAAACAGTATACACTGTTTATTACAAACAGTGATATGATCAGCCCTCTAGCTCCAGGTTTATTTTTTCCTCCTATCTCTATGAGAATGGGCTGTGGCTCGTTCTGGCTGGGTCAACACATGTGCCCCATCCTGAAATGTTCTAGGTTCAGGAAAAGGTGATCACCTAGAGGTGAATTCCAGTCTTTGGTCCTTAATACTGAAGAAAAGTCTCTGTGCTGGGCAAGGTCCACATGTGCTGGTTTAGAATAACTTGGAAGCTCCCATCCATACAGGGTAATTGGGGTTATTTAGTAGGGAAAAAAGGAACATATTGCTTTTCTAAGAATTTCGAAGAAAATAATTCTTGAAAGAAAGACAATCTCACCAGAATAATGTATTTGAAACCCGAAAGATTTCAGAGTGAAACAAATAAACCTTGAGAGATAAATATATATGTATTTTTAGTTCTACTCTTGATTATTCCACATATTCTTATATACATCTTTAACTTGTGAGCACTGGAACCGGAAAATATTTATAAGTAAGCATTTCTTATTTTTATTTCTACATTTTGCAGAGAGAGTTTAACGAAATACTAAGTAAAAAGTATTCAGGAGCCAATTTGGCTATTGAAGCTGTGACCGGAATGTTGGTTGCATGCCCAATAGCCATTCTCTCTGATTTTATTCAGGTTTCTACCTTTTCCCAATATAGTCTGGTGAAAATCCTGATTCATCTCAGTCAATCTCTGTCGTTCCATTGCCCTAACAAGTAACTGGGCTTGGGAACAGGCATGTGACCTAGCCAATGAGAAGTAAGTGGGGATCTGGTGGGAGTTTTTCAGCAAAGGAATCTTCTTTCTTAAAAAGAGACAAGGCCAGGCTCAGTGGCTCACGCCTGTAATCGCAGCACTTTGGGAGACCAAGGCAGGTGGATCACGAGGTCAGGAAATTGAGACCATCCTGGCCAACATGGTGAATCCCTGTCTCTACTAAAAATACAAAAATTAGCTGGGCATGGTGGCTTGTGCCTGTAATCCCAGTCTACTCAGGAGGCTAAGGCAGAAGAATTGCTTGAACCAGGGAATTGGAGACTGCAGTGAGCCGAGATCGCGACACTGCACTCCAGCCTGGAGACAGAATGAAACTCTATCTAAAAAAAAAAAAAAAAAAAAAAAAAAAAAGAGAGACAAATGATAATACATATTCCTTTCATTTGAATGAATGCTGTTGTTTGCTTCTAGTTGTAGACGTCATCTTGCAAGTTTGAGGAGCTTGTTAGGTCAAGGCCAATATATTGAGGTTGGTATAGTGGCAAAAAGAATGAACAAAGATCCCAACATCCTTGAGCTGTTTTATTGAGCCATCCTAGAGTCACCTGAGGCTAAGACTCTTGTTATATAAGATCACAAATGCCCTCACTGTTTAAGGCAGGTAAGGCAAGACTTTTTTTTTTTTTTTTTTTTTTTTTGCCATTTACAACCCAAGTCATCCTAATTAATACAATAGCAATCATTGAGGGTCTTGGCTTAATCACTGCTCAACTGGACCTTGTAAGATTTGAAGGCCAACAGCAGAAAGGATTTAAGATATCTTCACTCTTCCCAGACAGGCTAGGTAGGGGGAAAAGTGGTAAAGAGGAGATGAGAAGGCTGCTGCTATTTCTAGCATTTTATCTGATTCTACTACCCATTTCACTGGAAACTTCTAACTCTGTTGGAGGTACCAAGTTCCCACTAGTTGGTGATTCCATGCTCAAAAAGCAGAAGCTGCTGTCGTTTAATTAGTAACAGGGCTCCCGCCTGCATCAAAAGTACAAAATTCGCTGATTTTTTTTTTTCCTTTTCTCTCCGGGTACAAACACAGTCCAAGATACTTGGCGCTGCAGGGAGGAGGGTGGGATGTGGGAAATGTGTTTATTTGGCACCTTTACCCCATGGCAATATTGGAGTCTAAGAGGTTGAGCTGCTTGTTTTATAATTTTAAAAGGGAGGGAGATTTTTCTACAACTTTTCCTGAGTGAATACAACAAGTCTAAGCAGCTGATAGCTGCCAAATAAGGAACCTGATCTTTCTTTCTGTTGTGTTTGCTTGTTTGTTATTTTCTCTTTAAAGCTGGAAACAGTTGGTGGCCAGAGATCTCAGGCTTCCAACTGCGAAGCTGTTGTGGACACACTGAGGCTGGTTTTTGGGGGCTGGTCTGAATTCCAATGAATTCCAATGCAGCAGGGGAGATGCCTGTTTGAAACTGAAGGGCTTGTTCCAGAACATCTTCTCTAGGAGCACCATTCTCTGAAAGTTGTTGCCAACATGGAAAATACCCCAAGGTCTACAGATACCCAACTTTCCTTCTACTACTCTCTCCAAGCAATCCAATAACAGCCAGAGAAGGCTGTTTGCTAGTTGGATCCTTCATCTCAAGTTTACTGCATTTAGTTTTACAAAGAGACAAAGACATGTCTTGATTTGGGGGATGAGGGATGGAGAAGGAATATTCTAGAGCCAAACAAGGTGTTTCAGACTGTGCCCTGGAATTATTTACAGAGATTCAGGAAACATAGTGCTACCTAACCGTCACTGTTGTTACCTAACTTCCACTGGTCACATCTACAGCTGGGCTTCTGAGTATGAAAGACTCCCTGGATCCCTGGAAAGAGCAAGGGGGCTGGGGGGAAGGCTAGTTTCTCACCGGTTATGATTTTCTTCTATCAATAACTGGATGGATGCTGATGGCAAGGAAAGTATAAAATGGGCTTCAGACTCTCTGTATTCAGTGTTCTTTTGTGTTGGCATTAATCAACAGCCCTGTGCTTTAGTCATGACTAGCTGGAGTCCAAAAAAATACTTGGGATTTAGAAATCAAACAAAAAGATAATCACTCAGAAATCAGATTTAAATCTGCAGTGACTAAAGTTGCTTTGTTAGAGAAATAAAAGTGTTAAGAAGCTTTCTTTTCTTCTGAGGCTACTAAACAGTTGTAGCTGGCACAAACAGGTTTGGGACTGTTTGCACTGAGTCATGTCAAACCCATTTAGCATGTGGAAACAGGCTATATTTACTATGATTTCAAAGCACTTGCAATTGCTCAGGAAAGGGGGACAAGTCTTTGCTCCGATTTGGAAAACTCAGTGCTTTCCTTTTTAATGTGAGAGCTCAAAATAATATAGACCTGCTTTTGGTTGGATCCCAAATGCCATCCCCACATCAGGAAAATGAGAGACAAATATTAATACAACATGGAAGGCCAGTGCAGGCAAAAATTACAAAGCATGTCACACGGTCATTTTACAAAGTGACTTTTTAAAATAAAAAATAAATAAAACCAGAAAAACCCCACAGAGACGTATTAATGCCTCAACCTGGAACAATAAAGCTGTGTTAAAAACACTTGCCATTAGCCACCATCTGCTCTGCGCAATTGGGGGTAATCTTTATGTCCTCTTGACAGCTTTGCCTCATTCCATGGCCCCTTAATGAAACAAAGACTCCACCATGGACAAAACATTTGGGGGTAAGGATCCCTCAGGTAGTTTTATATTTTTTCAGAGCTTTGAGTTTGATGACCAACATTCAGTACTCTATTCAGGGTTGTCAAGATTGTATATTGAATTGAAGAAAATTTGCTAACTATATTTCCGTCCTCTCTCATAATGCTCTATCACTGTCAGCATTTTCTGCACAAATCCGAGGTAAGGTGGGCTCACCATATACATAACAAAACTACTTTCTTACTCCACTTTTTCTTTCTTGTTGTGTATCTCAGGAAAGTCTCTTGATTAGAATTCCAGCAGTGTAACTGCATTTTTCTCCCATTCAAACTCATACTGTTCGACTATTTAGCTAATATACTTTAGAAAATTAAAAATATAATTCTCATTCACACCAAAAGTAAACTTGTTTTCTCTTTGTAGTGCTGTGGGTCAAGAAATCTTAAAACACATAAGCAAGACAAATGGCAAAGGCATGAGATCCCCAATTTGGCAAATAACTCTTAACACATAGAGGTGCTGAGCAAAGAAAACATGTTATTAACATTCTGAGTGCATTGAGCCCACTGTTTTCCCTCCTTCACATGTGATCTTACTGCATCTGAGGAATATGACTAGCGAAGGGAAATGCCATGTAGGTAGAATGTCGCAATAACACACATTTTTATTCCCTATGGTCTTTTATTCCCTACTGGTATTTTCCCTACCTGGCTGTCTGTGATGACTCAGAACCATAAAACACACTTTGATTTTTCTACAACAGCCTTCTCTAGTTTGGGGGCTCCATGGACTTCTTTGTGATGAAGTTCCTGCTTCATCTGTTGTGAAGACGCTTGTCACAGCAGAGGAAGTGGGCCAAGGCCATAAAGGCATCGTCGTGGGAGCAGGTGTTTGCTTCGATTGTCTCCAATCCCAAGGGTAATGCCCTCTGACCCACTCCAATCATAGTTAGTCATTTCCTGCTACTTCACTTTATGTTTCTGTCTCCCGGTGGTGCACTGGGAGGAAAATAAAATTGGAGGGATGGGGAGAGGGGGAAATAGGGAAAAGATAAAAATTCAGAGTGGGCCTAGGTTAGCCCAGCAGATGTACTTTCATTCATCCATACTTTTGTATTCCCTGTTCTCCTAACCTATGGATGATATTTCTTACCTTAATCTCAAAGGACCTTACAGTCCTTTGTAAGGCATACCTTCCATTTAAAACAGTAAAAATAGTTAAGACTTCGCTTTGAATCCATCTGGAGAACTCACTCTCTGCTGGGAAGAATTACTCGAGACATACAAGATACAAAACTTCTCTCTTCCCCCACCCCCAACTTCTTATTTGTTCTTTTTTAAATCTTAGACTGGCCATGGACCTCGTTCAGGCCAAAAATGCCACACTCCGCTGGTCAGCAGGTAGTCTGGGGGACCCCGAGACCAGTAGACCTCATTTGAAGGGACAAAAATCACTGCTCTAGGGATTTATGTTCTCTTGAAAGATTCCTATAGTAAGCATTTTGCATATAGGTATGTGAGTTGGTGATCAGAACTGTCTTTCTTCCAGTTGTGTTTTTTATGCTCTTTCAGGCAGCACAAGGGAGAAAAGTCCAGAATACTTTTGAGGATGGGGGTTTATTACAATCCCTGTGGTGTATGCACCATGCCTTATGGATAATAAGAATGGTAGCTTGCCAGTGTTTGAATTATTGCTCAGACTGAAATAATGAGTCATCTCAGTGCAAATCAGTAACCATAATCCCCAGAAGAGGTGATATGACCAGGTTAGTTTCCACCTTTCAGTATCAAACACTCCACTTCATCAGAGATTTGCCTCATGGACACATGGCCATGCTCATATCCATATACATATACTCAAGTTAATTGTATCAGCAACCCCATGGAGTAGATACTATTATCCTTATAGGTATTACAGATAAGGAAATGCTATCGACTGTATGGAGTTATTGATATTTTATAGATAAAGAAACTGAGGCACAGAAAGATTAAGTTACTTGCCTAAGGTCGTCTAGCTAATAATTGCAGGAACCACAATGTTGGTTCCAGGCTATTAATTGATAGCACATCCATGCATCCACGCTGGCCATGGCTTATTGGAGATCCCTGATTTAATCAGGTAGCCCGATTAAGGCGATAGTGCACCAGCTGTGTACTGGAGGCCCCTTGCTGCACCAGTTAAATCCCTTTAATTTCTAGATGTGGGGAAGTTCTGGGATCCTCAGGGAAGAGCTGGGGCAGCCACTTTAGGGCTGAGGGAGAGGCTTTTTTTCAACGTTAAGAAGGAAGTACAGATGGTCCCTGAGTTACAATGATTGACATGATTTTTTTTTTTCATTTTTCAAAATAAACTTCACTTTGGAACAATTTTAGATTTAAAGAAAAATTGCAAAGATACCCAAGAAAATTTCTGCATACCCTTTACCGAGTTTCCCCAAATGCTATCATCTCATATACAACAGTACATTTGTCAAAACCAAGAAATTAACATCAATACATTACTATTATCTAAACTACAGATTTTACCACTCTTTCTCTACTACTATTCTTTATCTGTTCCAAGATCTAATCCAAGACACTTCATTGCATTTAGCATGACAATTTTTTTTTATTATTATTATACTTTAAGTTCTGGGATACATGTGCAGAATGTGTAGGTTTGTTACACAGGTATACACGTGCCATGGTCATTAGCTGCACCCATCAACCCATCATCTACATTAGGTATTTCTTCTAATTTTATCCCTCCCCTAACCCCCCACTCCCTGACAGGCCCTGGTGTGTGATGTTCCCCTCCCTGCGTCCATGTGTTCTCATTGTTCAACTCCCATCTATGAGTGAGAACGTGCAGTGTTTGGTTTTCTGTTCCTGTGTTAGTTTTCTGAGAATGATGGTTTCCAGCTTCATCCATGTCCCTGCAAAAGACTCATTCTTTTTTATGGCTGCATAGTACTCCATGTTGTATATGTGCCACATTTTCTTTATCCAGTCTATCATTTACTTAGGATTGTCTTGGCTATGCAGGCTCGTTTTTGGTTCCATATGAAATTTAAAGTAGTTTTTTCCAATTCTGTGAAGAAAGCCAATGGTACCTTGATGGGGATAGCATTGAATCTATAAATTACTTTGGGCAGTATGGCCATTTTCACGATATTGATTCTGACTATTCATGAGCATGGAACGTTTTTCCATTTGTTTGTGTCCTCTCTTATTTCATTGAGCAGTGGTTTGTAGTTCTCCTTCAAGGGGTCTTTCAAATCCCTTATAAGTTGTATTCCTAGGTATTTTATTCTCTCTGTAGCAATTGTGAATGGGAGTTCACTCATCATTTGGCTCTCTGGTTGTCTATTATTGGTGTATACGAGTTTGTGATTTTTGCACATTGATTTTGTATCCTGAGGCTTTGCTGAAGTTGCTTATCAACTTAGAGATTTTGGGCTGAGACAATGGGGTTTTCTAAATATAGAACAAAGTCCTCTGCAAACAACGACAATTTAACTTCCTCTCTTCCTATTTGAATACTGTTTATTGCTTTCTCTCGCCTTATTGCCCTGGCCAGAATTTCCAATACTGTGTTGAACAGGAGTGGTGAGAGAGGGCATCCTTGTCTTGTGCCGGTTTTCAAAAGGAATGCTTCCAGCTTTTGCCCATTCAGTATGATATTGGCTGTGGGTTTGTCATAAATAGCTCTTATTATTTTGAGATACGTTCCATCAATACCTAGTTTTTAGCGTGAAGGGGTGTTGAATTTTATCAAAGGCCTTTTCTGCAGCTATTGAGATAATCATGTGGTTTTTGTCATTGGTTTTGTTTATGTGATGGATTACATTTATTGATTTGCATATGTTGAACAAGCCTTGCATCCCAGGGATGAAGCCAACTTGATTGTGATGGATAAGCTTTTTGATGTGCTGCTGGATTTGGTTTGCCAGTATTTTATTGAGGATTTTGCATCGATGTTCATCAGAGATATTGGTCTGAGAGCAAAGACACAATGTATCAGAATCTCTGTGACACAGTTAAAGTGGTGTTTAGAGGGAAATTTATAACACTAAATGGAGAAAGCAGGAAAGATCTAAATAGACACACTAACATCACAATTAAAAGAACTAGAGAAGCAAGAGCAGACAAATTCAAAAGCTAGCAGAAGACAAGAAATAACTAAGATCAGAGCAGAACTGAAGGAGATAGATACATGAAAAACCTTTCAAAAAAAAAAAGTGAATCCAGGAGCTTGTTTTTTGAGAAGATTAACAAAATAGACAGACCGCTTGCCATACTAATGAAAAGAGAGAAGAATCAAATAGACACAATAAAAAATGATAAAGGGAATATCACCACTGATCCCTCAGAAATACAAACTACCATCAGAGAATATTATAAACCTCTATGCAAATAAACTAGAAAATTTAGAAGAAATGGATAAATTCCTGGACACATACGCCCTCCCAAGACTAAACCAGGAAGAAGTTGAATCCCTGAATAGACCAGTAACAAGTTCTGAAATTGAGGCAGTGATTAATAGCCTACCAACCAAAAAAAGTCCAGGACCAGATGGACTCACAGCCAAATTCTACTGGAGGTACAAAGAGGAGCTGGTACCATTCCTTCTAAATTATTCCAAACAATAGAAAAAGAGAGACTCCTCCCTAACTCATTTTATGAGGCCAGCATCATCCTGATACCAAAATCTGGCAGAGATTGACATGATGTTTTAACTTTAAGATGGTGTGAAAGGGAAACCCATTCAATAAAAACCATACTTTGAATACCCATATGACCATTCTGTTTTTCACTTTCAGTACAATGTCCAATAAATTCCATGAGGTATCCAACACTTTATTATAAAACAGGCTTTGTGTTAGATGATTTTGCCCAACTGTAGGCTAATGAAAGGGCTCTAAGCATGTTTACGTTAGGCGAGGCTAAGCTATGCTGTTCCATAGGTTACATGTATTAAATACATTTTCAGCTTATAGTTTCAACTTCTGATGGGTTTATTGGGAAGTTACTCATAAGTCAAGGAGCATCTGTACGTCAATATTTTAGTAATCAATAGTCCGCAGTGGTACTTAGCACTGCCCTCTGAATACTTATGCATACTTACCTGACTCAAATTCTTTTCAGTTTTGCTTAGTCTTTTTTCCTCTAAACAGGAATAAAGACATCAGTTATACCATCTCTTCTCCAACACAGACACAATCTACCCTTTTAGTAATGTACCATTTGTACTATGAACTTTAGAATTGAACAGTATCAATATGGGATATCATTGGACGCTGTATCTGAAATTAGTTTGAGTGAGATTAGCTTAGGTAGCAATGTTCAAACGTATAATTCATTTCTGAATGAATTATACATTTATTACAGAACTAGTAAGAGAAGGATATGCTTTGAGTGCCAGACAGCATCTCCTTTTGCATTTACAAGTTCCCAGCTCCCCAGGCTGCTGCCGTGGAGTTCTCTAAACCTCTTTCTGACTGAGTGATGCTCCATTCGTGAATTGTTCTTTGCTCAAATAAATTCTGTTAAGTTTATTTTGTCTAAAGTTTTTCTTTTGACAGGAATAATTGACTTAATTCACCTAGGTATAAGCCAACAGAAGTCTTCCTGTCCCTGCCCAAAAAACCCTCTGAATGAGCTATTGTAACTTGGATAAGGTAAATCATCTTCTCCTATTAGGCTTTGTAAGTTTCATTAGTGGGCCATGCAAGGTTCTAATCTGACAATTTTTTTTTAAGCAAGCGTAACAACCCAGGGCAGTCCAAGTCACCCATTCAGTTGCTTTCCCTTCAGCTATCAGAAAAGATGCCTTAAGGAGATTCTCTGAGGTCACATGCCAGAAGAGGATTCTGGGTCCATTCCAAGGATTTCACAGGCAATTCTTCTGGAAAGTATCTCTAACTCAGAAAAGACGACTTTAAGTAAGTCAAGAGACAAATCTCATAGACATGCTATCAAAGAGCCGGTTACCCTTAATTTGTTTGTTTGTTGTTGTTTTTTTACTGTAATAAACAGCCTAAATGGGATACTTAAAATTGCCTTCAGAGGGCCGAACTCCAAACAGTGTGATTAAAAGTACCTTTTCCTTTTAAAATGGCCTTAAGCTTGAGGCATTTAGTTCAGAACGACTGTTTTTTGTTTCTTTGCTTGCTTGTTTTTCAGTTCTCCATGAATCTATGACAAAGAGCAGCCAATTGTCAACAGTTGCCAGGTAGAAAAGAATTGAACTAATCTGACATGGCAGCTCTTCTCCCATCCCAAACTTGACATTTTTCATGTTATGCCGGAATTACGTGCCCAGAAGGACTTAAATCCTGTCTTCTGATAACCTTATACCTTACACCAGCTCTAAGTTGTAGAAGAAATAAGGAGAATTTACAGTGCTGAAAATGGCCCCTTTGTGACATAGTACTGCTCAGTTTGGTATCTAGTCAGGTTGAGAGCATTCTCTGAACCTCAGACATCCCAGAACTTCATAACCACTCCTGCTTTGAGGGATGGGAATGACGGCCTACTCCTGGTACTGGAATCCCAGTTACAAGCTGATGGGAAAGATTCACTGCAATTACATGGTTCTTGAGCTTCAGTTAAGATTCATGTCCTTGGCTTTCAAGGACAAACATCACTCTAGTTTGACATATTCCATTCTGGGGGGTCATTTTCTTTCCTCTTTATTAGAACTCCATGTTTTAAGTGAGGACTACAACAAGTAATACCCAAGGATAAAGGTAGAATTGAGGTGTGAGAAAAATCTAGTCATAACTTCTGAACTTTCCACTATCATTCCAATGCTATTTGAAATAAATTTTTATTCAGGGATAAGTGAGGAAACTCTTTGCCATAACCCAGTAAACCTTTAGGGCCTTTCTGTTTCCCCACCCCTACCCCCATGCCCCTTAAAATCACCCAGTAGAAACCCTTCTGGTGGGATTTTAAAAATTACTTTTATTTTTTATGGGTAGGTAGTAGGTATATATATATATATTTATGGGGTATATAAGATTTTTTGATACAGGCATACAGTGTATAATAATCACATCAGGATAAATGGGGTATTCATCACCTCAAGCATTTATCCTTTGTGTTACAAACAACTCAATTATACTCCTTCAGTTATTTTAAAATATACCGTTAAATTATTACTAACTATAATCACCCTGTTGTGCTATTAAGTACTAGACTTTACTCATAATTTCAAATTATTTTTTGTACCCACTAACCCTCCCCACTTCCCTCCCAACCTCCCACTACCCTTCCCAGCCTCTGGAAACCATCCTTCTGCTCTCTATCTCCACAAGTTCAGTTGTTTTAATTTTTAACTCTGGGGGGTATTTTTACTGTAGTGTATAAAGCTTTGTCAAACCTTTGTCTATTTATTTGTGTTAATCCATGAATCCTTAAGAGATTATTCAGATCAAATGGCTCATTCTACCAATGAAGAAACTGAGGACTCCAAGAGAGGAAATGATTTGCCTAAGATCCCAGTAAGAGAGTGGAAGAGCTGGGATTCGACATCAACACTGCTAACACGTGTCTAAGTTCATTACCACTGCACGCTTTGTCATACAACTCACAAGTTAATAAAAATCAAGTTATAGCAGCAGCTTACAATCTACGGAGTTGGAAAAAGATCTGGTAGATCAATATGTATGCAAGAGAAAGTAGAAGAATCTAGGGAAAATGAGGGTTCAATTTAACTTTGTCCCCAAAGCTCACGTACATACTTTTTAAAACATAATTTATTTTTTTATACCAGGCAGGATTTTACATTCAACATGAGACAGCAGTAGAATGCATTTCCAGTTTAAGGTTAACTCAAAATAGGTCATGGTTAGAATTTGATTGGGGAAGGAATTGAAAACGTATGTTTGAAGTTATCCATAAGACACTCATTGCTTAATTCAGATGCCTTGTGTCTCAAGTCTGTTCATAATCCAAGACTATCTAAACCACGGACAAAGCCATCACATAAAGAACAAGATCTAAAGTCTAATTTATCCTTCTACTGCAGTTCAGCAGATGATGATCCCAAATTTCAAAAATAAAAAAGTAAAACATGATTTTATTTATCAGAAATCTCATGTGATAAGAATATTTAATATTTTAACTTTAAATGAAGGTACATCAAGGAAAGTGCATACAAGTGTTTGGCTTGATGAATCATCACAAACTGGATGCATTCATGTAAGCAACCCTACATCAAGAAACCATGCATTATTAGCACCTTGTCTGGCCCCTCAGTCACTGGACTACCCTCTCCAATCCCCAGAGTAATAACTATTTCCTGCCTTCCAACCACATACACTAGTATCTCCTCTTGCGTACTTCTTATAAATGGAACGATGTAGTATGCCCTTTTTGGGTCTGACTTCTTTTGCTCATTCTTGTGCTTGTGAGAATCATCCACATTGTTGCATATATTTATAATTGTTCATCCATTGTGCTATTATATTACCATTTAGCCATTTTATTGTTGTTGGGTGATATGGTTTGACTGTGCCCCACTCAAATCTCATCTTGAATTATAATCCGAATTGCAACCTCCACATGTCAAAAGAGGGACCTGATGGGAGGTTATTGGATCATCAGGGCAGTTTCCTCTATGCTATTCTCCTGATAGTGGGGGAGTTCTCACGAGATCCGATTATTTGATAAGTGTCTGGCACTTCCCCCTTCTCTTTCTCTCTTCTGCTGCCTTGTGGAGAAGGTACTTGCTTCTCCTTTGCCATCTGCCATGATTGTTAAGTTTCCTGAGGCCTCCCCAGGCATGCAGAACTGTGAGTCAAGTACATTTCTTTCCTTTATAAATTACTCAGTCTCAGGTAGTATCTTTATAGCAGTGTGAAAATGGACTAACACACTGGGTGTTTGAGTAGTTATTCTGAAGATATTTTATAGTGTCAAATTGTTTGCAGAAAACATTAACTCAAAGGAAATAAACTCATATTTTAGAGATCTGGTGTAGTCCACTAAGGGAAAATACTAGCTCACATGATGGAATTATTTTCCAAAATTTCCGATCCTGTATGTTTTGGTGTGGGGCTATATCTGTGTGTGTGTGCATGTGTCTAACTCAGTGTCCTCCCAGCCAACAATTTCCATTGAGCCTTTGGTGACTAGAACATGAGGCTGGCAGTGAGGAGAGTTAATGCTGCATGCTGCAGTCAAGATGAATGGCTGAATTATTGTGACATTAGCAAACAAGTAATTCGTTTCCCATGTCATTGTTCCTCATCTCAAGCTGGTTAGCCAAGCCTTTTCAAAATCCCAACTTGTTCAACCTGATACCAGTTACAGTCCATTTCAAGCTCTTCTGTATAAAATGCAATCTTGTCAGAGGGAAGACACCTGCTCCCAGCAGGAGGGTTACTCACCAACTGCCAAGGCCTTTGTTAAAGTGTCTAGAAACAAAATGATCTTTCCATCTGGAATGTGTCTGCCACCATAACTGCCTGCCTTGAGTTGACTGCCAACCTGTGGCACCAGAACGAGACAGAGAAACATGGGCAGAGAGTGTTGGGAAATGGATTTCTATGAACTCTTGACATTGTGATTTTAAAGCTAATTTTCTCTGAATAAGAGCATGGGTGACCTCAGCAAAATACACTTATGTCTAGACCTGATTTCTCCTTTTGTGATCCCAGTTCTCTTATTTACTTCCTATCGCCTATTTCGAATTTTTACAAAACCTCATATACTTAGCAGCGGCAGAGATTCGAGTTATCCTGAGTTACCCGCAGCATATCTATATGGGTCCATAACAACTTCAGTCTTTGGTTCCTCAGAAGAAAGAATTTGACTGACGGGCACAAGGCAGAAAAAGAGACTGAGGCAAGTTTCAGGGCAGGAGTGGAAGTTTATTAAAAAGGCTTTAGAACAAGAAAGAAAGGAAAGAACCCTTGGAAGAGAGCCAAGTGGGCACCCGAAGGTCAAAGAGAGAAAAGAAGTGCCTTTAGCCTTGATCCTGGGATTTTTATAGGCTCGCTTTTTCCCCATGATTCTCTCCTTAGAGCTTTCCACAAGTGCGGTGCCCTCCTCACCCTTGGGAATTGAGCACACACAGTGTGTTTAGGGAATTTTACGCATGCCCATCTGGGGCTTCCTTCCCTTTTCTGGTGGAGTGTACCTGGAAGATCATACTTCACCATTTTTGTCTCTTAATGTGCATATCCAGGAAGTCACTTCTCCCTGGGATCTGCCTTTAATTAACATGTTAACAGGTGTGGGCCTTCAGGAAATGGCCTCTCCCTGGCATTGGCTTCCAATTTATCACTTTTAGAGCGGCAATGCAATAATTGCTGAACCATCACCCGACATATCTGGTGGGTCAGGGGAGAGCCCTCTCCTGCCCGACTCATGGCCAACTACCTATAACAATATTAATTTTCATTTTTCTGCACAGAAAACACACTCCTATTTGGGGTCCCAAAAACCAGTGGACTGCTGCTTTTCTTCACCTCTCCACCCCACTCCCCACCGCCTGCCACTCTGGGCTACCAGGCTCTTCTGACCCCCTCAGTCCTGGAAGGCAACTGCATCACATAGAATGGACACAAAGGGATCCATCCCTTTGCATTGTGGCTCTGTCACAGGAGGCTCCTTTTTCTAGCATCCAATTGCCCAGCATCCCATTAACTATGCAGCTCTGCTAAGAACTTATCATGGATGTCCCCCTGTGGAATTTGCTGTTATTTAACACTGAGTCAGGTCCATTTCATGGTTAACAGATGCATGTTCCAATACCAATTCCTTTCTTCCAGATTGGAAATTACCAGTGTGCTCATAATTTCCACTACCTGTCCCTCAGAGTTACAAGGAAGCAGAGGGATTCTGAAAAGTTTGGCTTTATTTCTGTCTTCACTGGTTTGGGCCCAAAATGTAGCCAGATATGGTTTTCAAGTGGCAGACTTTAAAAAATTCCACAGTGGAAAATGTACACCAATTTAAAGAAAGTATTTTAATTGAAATTACCAAATATTTGTAAGGTACTGTTTTCTGTGAAACTCATTTAAAAGAACTGTAAGATTTCATCTAGTGACATCTATCTTATGTAATTGCTGTTAATGGAATAAAGACCACCCAGTTGGATGCTTGAAGGTAGGATACCGAGAAAGAAAAACTTGAAACTTAACTATCTTAAGACATTCTGTAAACTGTAACGCATAACACAAATGCAAAGGATTGCTATTTTAATTGACCCCAGGAATTAAATTTTTAAAAATTGTCTAAATAGCCTTGGTCTCCAAATTGGGTATAATCCTGACAAACAGCTCTTACCGAACCCCGCAATACAAAAACCTCTCCCCCTTATACTAATCTCTTCCTCTAAACTTTTTTCCTTTGCAGGTAAATAACCTCCCATGGGTTCCATCTTTGTATCCTATTTGATTAAAACAACACTAATCACCAACTAATCTAGCTCACTCTTAACAAACTATTGTGTTCTAACAAGTGTGGTTTCGTTTATTTGCTTTTCCTCCTCCAGGGAGAAAAGAAAGGATGAGAAAAGGTAGATATCAGTTTGAGGTCAGCAAGGAGATTTATAACTAAACTACCAGGGGAATCCACACCATTTAGCCATAAAGCATTTTCCCCTGCAAGCTCAGGAAGTATTTCCAATTATTTACAAACAGATAACATTGTGTAGCTCCCTCAGTATTATAGATAAGTCAACCGAAAACAACGAGTTTGACAAAATTGCCCAGCATCCCATTACCTATGCAGCTGTGCTAAATACCCACCATGGGTGTCCCCCTGTGGAATTTGCTAAGAAAGCGTAGTGGAAAGAGTTGCCCTCTAGAATTCTGGAAGTCATGGGATCAGCAGCAGGAAATGGCTCATATCATTGATGCACCAACTATATCAATTGAAAGATTAGTTGTTGTTGTGTGTGTGTGTGTGTGTGTGTGTGTGTGTGAGAGAGAGAGAGAGAGAGAGAAGGGAAGAGAAAAGAGAGGGAGAAGGGAAGAGAAAAGAGAGGGAGAGAGCATAAATAGATGGTAAACATGCAGCAAGTGTAAGCAAATGTTCCAGACCTTCCAACTGAATGAACGTTTTATTACAGTCTGTCCAGAGACAGCTCAGCTTAGTGATCGCTAGAGAAAGGCCTTTCTTCTGGCTCAGCTTTTGAGAGTGAAAAGTTATTTTCCTCATCTTAATGTAGATAAATTCCTATTGTGCTATGGTACAATCGAGAAGCAATTCAGCCATGCTAAGCCTGAGACTCTGAGACAAAATAAATGACTCTAGTTTAGTGGTGCATATTTAAAATCCTACAAAGCAACAGTTTTGAAAGTTTACCTTTTATGTTCTGCTTTTCTAAAATGCTTCCTCTACAGATGCTGAGAGAGGTCTGGGTCACTTCTGTGTTTGGGGGCTCTTGGTATATTATAAAATACAATTCATATTGAATGGGAGCCCCTGAGTACAAGAGACTCTACACCTGTCACTCTTCTGATAGGTTTACTTCATTTCTACCAGTTCATGGTGCTGAATAAATCTTAGCAGTGGGAAGTGATTGGAAAAATAGGTGGTTCTCACCAGTGATTCTTCAGAAAGATCTGAAATTCCCATTAGAAATTCAGATTTTAGAGGCTCATGTTAGACCATCTTAGTCAGTCTCTTTGGACTGGGTCTCAGGAGTTTGCATTTATTACAATGCTTAGGTGGGTGTTTTGGGAACAGAAATATTTGAATGTTTGAGAACCATTGAGATAAGGGGTGGGGATTGAGGGCAAGGAGGCTCGATTTCAGATGTGATTAAAGTTGCTGCCCAGAATCACCATTCTGCTTATATTCTGTGTGAAAAGACCACCTTTCAATGTCCATATTTTTATTGTTTGTTTTTAGAGACAGGGTTTCACTTCTTCACCCAGGCTGGAGTCCAGCAGTAGGATCATAGTTCACTGCAGCCTTGAACTCCTAGGCTCAATCAATACTCCCCACCTAGCCTCCTCAGTAGCTGAGACTACAGGTGTGCACCACTGTGCACAGCTAATTTTTTATTTTTGTAGGGATAGGGTCTTGCTATGTTGCCAAGGCTCTCAGACTTTTGGCCTCAAGCGATTCTCCTGCCTTGACCTCCTAAACTGCTGTGATTATAGTCATGAGCCACTGGTACTGGCCCCAATTTTGTTTTTTTTTAAAACAGCCTGTTTCTGCTGTCTCCATTGTCTTGGAGAGCAGTTCAAAGAAGCAGGCACTTTGAACCCAAGGTGCTCCTGCCGTTTCCTTCCTCGTAGGTTCTTGTAGCCACTAGAATAAAGAAATAAGCATTTTTCCTCCAGAAAAGGCTTCCTGGAATATTCTTCAGAAAACCCTAAGAAGGGCCTGCGCATAGCTATGCCTGTGGGACAGAAGCTACCACAGAGGCGAAGAAGGCAGTATAGCAGGACAAGAACTATGTCATCCTGAGTTGGTCCACTCAACACTGCCCTCTGCACGACTCAGGGAATTCACAGGCTAACATTCTGTCACAGGAGTGAGATGGAGGCTCAGAGATTAAGGGCCAATATGAACACATTGTTCCTGTGAACCTGAACTTGGGTGGGCTCCTCCCCTCCCCCACCACACACTATATTTTACTTAAATATGGAAAGACTATCTTCAATGAGTGCAAAAATGCCTGGCTCCTTCCATGGAAAGGATCCAGACAGTGTCCAAAGACAACAGAACTAGACTAGCCCTGGGACTGTTTACAAGGAGTCCCTGCATGACATCAAAAATGACACCAGATTGCCATCCAGGTTTGGGAGCGTCTGGGCTAAATCGCACCCTTGAATGAGACGGGGTAAAAGCTGTAGGTAAAGTATAAAGCAATGCATGTGTTGGTTGCTACTCTTACTATTAAGAGCAACAAGCAAATTACCAGATGATATCATTTGCTAAGTAATCACCTCTTTAATAGAGTGATTCTATCTGCACTGTTAGCACGTCAAAACAAAGCTTTCCGAACCTAGAAAAGTTGTGTCTCGTGCTGGCATTTGTTTTGATTCTGAAGGTTACACTACATACTATAACAGAAGATCTGGCATACTGCTGAGAAATTATTTATTCCTCTGATTCCCTTCCTCCCCATCGAAATTCTTCAAATCCCACTACAAATGTCACCTTCATGAAGGCTTTTGATGGCCCTCTCTCCAGCCAAAATTAACAGCTCCTTCCATTTTAAAGATTTTACAAGCACTTGCTATCTGTAAATGGCTATACAGGCTCATGGAGAAGTGGAGATGCCTCTTTGCTTGGTAATGACCTCTTGGAGATCTGGGCCATGACATCTCTACTTCTCCATGAGCCTGTATAGCCATTTGCAGATAGCAAGTGCTTATAAAACATCCACTAAATTTAAGCTTGTGGTTCTACAACAGAAGTCACAAACTGGCAGGCCATAGGCTAGAAATACCTTTCAAATATTGACATGGTATGATGTCTATCAGCGGATTTCACATAGAACTCTGGATATCTGGCATCTCACATGAGGATAATCAGCTCAAACAGAATAGCAGCTGCCCCGACCGGAGGGGCCTCACTACCTCTAATTTCCCACAGTTGCTTGCTTTTTAATCATTTATTTTACTTGCCAGCCACTGTGGGCTCCCTTCTCACAAAGACACCACTTCTTTCCCTTCTTATTTGTTAGCCAGGATGAAATGCCTCCGTGTATGGATGGACGTCTGTGCTTATAAAGGAGGCAATTCAGAGCCAAAACTATACGTTTGCCTGGGTCAATTATTTATAGGCCAAGTGCCAAGTAATCAATTAGTTTGCTGTGCTCTATGACTTAATGTTGTTTTAAGGTGACAAAATGTGATCTGATCGTATTTTGGTTAACTGTTTAAGGCAGCGGTCCCCAGCCTTCTGGGGACCAGGGACTGGTTTCGTGGAAGATAATTTTTCTCTGGAAGTGGAGGTGCGGGGTGGTTTCAGATGAAACTGTTCCACCTCAAATCATCAGGCAGTAGGTTCTCATAAGGAGCATGCAACTTAAGTCCCTTGCGTGTGCAGTTCACAATAGGGTTCATGTTCCTATGAGCATCGAATGCCACCGCTGATCTGATAGGAGGTGGAACTCAGGCAGTAAGGCTTGCTTGCCTGCTGCTCACCTCCTGGTGTGTGGCCTCGTTCGTAACAGGCCACGGACTACTAATACCAGTCCTTGGCCCAGGGATTAGGGGCCCCTCGTTTAAGGCTTATTGGCTTTTGTGGAATACTAATCCAGCCTCAACAAGAAGTCAGTACAGATACAATTAATATCAACATTCACACCTAGTTCTCACTGGTCTAAGTTTTCACTAGCTTTTTTTTTTTTTTTTTTTTTTTTTTTTTTTTTTAGGATCTTATCTTTATTCTTGGTGTTCTGAAATTTTACAAGCATGTCTGTGTATGAATTTTGCATTTAAAATCTTATATAGCAATTGATGGGTCCCTTTAATTTGTTTTCTTCATTTTTGCAAATTTTCTTTTTATTATTATTATACTTTAAGTTCTAGGGTACATGTGCATAACGTGCAGGTTTGTTACATATGTATACTTGTGCTATGTTGGCATGCTGCACCCATCAACTCATCAGCACCCATCAACTCGTCATTTACATCAGGTATAACTCCCAATGCCATCCCTCCCCCCTCCCCCGTCCCCATGATAGGCCCCGGTGTATGATGATGTTCCCCTTCCCGAGTCCACTAGCTTTTGACACTTTTACAGAGTCTCCTTCCTTAATTATTCCTAGGAATCCCCACAAGGGTTTACAAGTTGACAAGGTTTTCTCTGCCTGAGGTTTCTGTTTCCCTACTTCCTGTCCCTTTCCTCCACCTGTCCCAGGCTGGTTTCTGACTCCATTGTCTTGGAAAGCAGCTCTGTTAATGGCCTCCAAGTCACCAAGTACAATGGGTATTTCTTCAATGCCCTTTGTATTTCATCTATTGGCAATCCTTCTGCTGTTGTCCATACTCCTTTTTTCTTGAAGTTCTCTTATTCTTTGGTCCTTGTGATAGCACACCCTTATATTCCTTCTAGCTATCTGGTTTCTTTGTCTAAAGGCTTTTCTTGAATATTTCACTCCACTGACCATTAATATTTGAGTTCTTCAAGATTAAACCCTAGACCTCTTTTCTTTTTCTTTTCTTTTCTTTTTATTTATTTATTTTTTTGAGACAGAGTCTCGCTCTGTCACCCAGGCTGGAGTACAGTGGCGTGATCTCGGCTCACTACAAGCTCCGCCTCCAGGGTTTACACCATTCTTCCACCTCAGCCTCCGGAGTAGCTGGGACTACAGGTGCCCGCCACTGCGCCCAGCTGATTTTTTGTATTTTTAGTAAAGACAGGGTTTCACCGTGTTAGCCAGGATGGTCTCGATCTCCTGACCTCGTGATCTGCCTACCTCGGCCTCCTAAAGTGCTGGGATTACAGGCGTGAGCCACCGTGCCCGGCTCTTTTCTTTTAATTCTCTATATTCTTCCAAAGAGGCTTCTTCATGTACTCTACTTTGATTACTAGTCATGTGCCAGTCCTATCAAAATATATATCTATAGTCCGTATCTTGTCTTTGGGTTCTAAACCATTAATTACTAGACATGTGCCAGTCATATCAAAATACATATCTATAGTCCATATCTTGTCTTTGGGTTCTAAACCACATAGGCCATTACCTATACAGCATCTTCTCTTGGATGCCTCATGAACATCTCAAGTTTAACTTATCCCGCAACAAATTCATACTCCCTCCAAAATTAGGCCTCTTTCAGGGTTCCATAGCCCATTAAACATCACAGCCATCCAGTTATGCAAGTGAGAAAGCTGGGAATGATCTGCCTCACCTACCTCCCTACCATATGATATCCCTCACCAAGCCTGTATATTCTGTCTCCAGATATCCTGAGCCTGCCCGTGAGTCTCCATATTTGTCATCCTCTCCTAGTCCTGGAGAGCACAGTAGACTTCTCCACATTTTTAAATGCTATGTACTCCCTTCCTACTACAAAGCCTTTGCTCACATAGTTTCTTTCTTCTGCTCACATACCTCTATCCTCAAGCTGTACCTCTTCAACCAATTATTCCTATATCTTCTTTAGCTGTCAAATTAAACATCATTTATCCAGAAAGTCTTTCTTGACCCTCTGTAGTTCACTTGGTAATGGCGCTAATTATAGTTTTAATTATAAACTCATTTCTGTGACTCTGATTAATACCTCTTTCCCATTAAGTGTGTTTTTGCTCTTAATGCCCCTGGGAGTCTCTTGAGCTCTTATGTAATGCAGGGGATGCATATATATAGGGTGAAAGGTATTCCTTACTATTTCTATTGATCAGAAATACCTGAGTCCTAGGTCTAGCCTAGCCAAACACACTGTGATTCCTCATAGAACTACTTTCCATTTCGAAGTAATATCACATGTAAATCGTCTACAAAACAAAGCTAATAGAAATGCCTTATTGAAGAAAAGAATGAATTCCTATATGTGTGACTCCATACACCTCTACCCAAATCCTAAAATTATTTTGTAGCTTCAAAAGGGAAAGTGTTAGATGGATGCTAATGGCAGAGTATGTAAAATTGTTTCAGTCAAACCATTAAAGGAAAACTGGGAACAATATTTTGATTGATTTAGCACAACAAACAAATTGCACTGATATGCTTCTGAATTGCTACTATCATGATCTTTAGCAGTTGTATAGTATAAATCATTAGTCAATCAAGCACTCAATCTACCGTGTGAACACTAACAAAAATAGGCTAGATATGATAATTAGGTGAAAGTCTGATCATTCATGAAAATGAAAACAGGACTTCTCTCAATTGTGTGGTTGTATATGGCCATCTTGGTCTTCATATACTGCCCTAGCTGTTATTCCATTACTGTAAGTTTCCCCTAAAGCATTGATGCATTCTTCAACTCATGATAAGTTTCGACATCTGAGACATGAAAAGTATTATGACTGGGTTTAGATATTTTCAGAAGAATTCCATAGACTCGCAGAGTTCAATTTCCAATCACTGTTTCCCTAATTGAAAATTTCCCAGTGTGGTTGCTTGGGGAATGGAGAAACTATCTTTACAGGATACTTCTTAGGGCATTGATAGGCAGACTTCAGGAAAAGACATGCATAACTAAGAAGCAGGAGATCTTAGCAAATATTAAAAGTCAAAGGGTTGTATTCTAGAGTTATATCTTATAGGTGGTAAAAAATTTTAAGGCAAACAAATGAACAATAAAAGACAAGCAGTCTAGTTGCAAGTTTCTCCAGGTTTTTCTGTGCATTTGTGGTCTCTGAAATATTGATTTTCAGTGACACCAATTCATCCCTAGGTAAAGTTTAAAATTGTCATATGTTTTACACACTTGGCATGCCTCATCTGGATATTTCCCAAATCAGAATAGACCTTCCGTGAGCAAAAAGTAAGAGAGAGTTTTTGAGTCAAGAAAGATGAGTTTTGAGTCACCTTTTCCACAGATATTCTTATCAGAGTTTGTTTTTGTTTGAAAGCTGATCATTTGCTGATCTGCCATGAGATGTTGAATGGAGTTAGTGCTGTGCTACATTTCTGAGCATTGGGAATCATTTGGAAATCGAATCTTCTAATACAATCAACGGCTGCCATTTATCTTCCAAAGGTACATTTGACGAATCAGATTTTCTCATTTTCCTCCATTGTGACTTTCAAGCATGCTTCCTGTTAGAGCAGAAACACAGAACTCTCCTTTCAGCTGCTTTCCATACAATTAACATCAAAGAGAAACAAATGACTCTCAGTCACAGATAAAAAATTAGCCAATTACATACTGCAACTGGGACAAACAATAATGTCAATAAAATCGACTGGCACAAGAAGCCAGACCCATGGAACCAGAATGCTTGGCTTCTAGAAACATAAGATTTTTAGTCTCTGCAGAATCTCACTCCCCTTCCAGTCTGTCACCCATTAGCACAACTGGACAAATAGACAATAGATAATGGAGACTGGAATAAAAAGCCATGGCTCTGGCAGAGGTCATTTAGGGCCAATTTATCCAGGACAGCTGTATAAGTCTGTGGAATGGACAAAAGCACTTCCCTCTTCCCCCTACGCAAACCTTCACATAAAGGCGTTAACTTGGTAGCACTTGGGACAGACGAGCATTATTTCTCAGACATAATTCTTTTTTCTCTGGCATATAATTTGGAGGGGAAGAGAGTGATCGGTTAAAAATTCAAATACTTAAAACTTTGAACACTGTTTGTCAGACATTAAGAATAAATGGCTTGATTCAAGGTCAGGCATCTTTGCAATGAAACGACCAGCCTGAGACATCACTGAGCTAGCCACCACACCATCTTCACAGTGCATCACTCTCCGAGCAGTCAGGGACTTGAGGCACATCCATCTGGATTGAGTAGACAGGCCATGGTGATCCAAAGTGACAGATTCTGTTGCTCAATGGTCTTGTTGTTCCAGTTGATTAGACACAGCTTCAATTTTGACTGGGAGTTTAGAGATGGAGATGCTCAATGCATTCCAATTTGCAGTGATCCTATTAAGGGGCTAGATATTGAGCTCCCATTGGTTATATGGAGTCTGTGTGGTACAGATAATAAGCTATAGGTCCCATTATCCCCTGTGTCTGAATCCCTCCCCAGAAGAAAGTTAGGTGCTTAGAGAGGTTTATTAACTATTTAACACCACTTAGAATACCATTTCATGCATTATTGCTACAGTAATGCACTCTTACACTTGCCAGGGAGCAGAATAACCATTTCCATGAGAGGTGTAGAAATGCCACTTTGCCTTGGCCTCTGACATCCTCCTAACCATCTTCAATCATGCCATTTTCAGGGGGGAGTGGCCTTCATATATTATGGTCCATTGTGGGACAGGGAAAGGGGTGTGGCCTTACTTAAAATATAAGTTTGGACTCTTACGATTACAGTATTTTTTAAAGGCCAAAATACCTAGAGTAACTTTATAATAACCAAAAACCAGTTTGGACATAGTGTCTTTTTGCTTGTGAGTGGGTTTATTTCTCTCCCCGTAAGGCTAGAGTGGCATTGGTTATGGAATGCTTCTTTTCCGTCTAAGAAAGAGAGAAGTGGAAGAGGGACAGTGCTCCTTGTCCTGTGTCCTTTCAGACTGCACTAAATGTTTCCTCACACAGTATCCCGAGGGCTGGCTGCGGGGCCTGGGGAATGGGGTGATGAGCCAGGGTCAGCCCAGCACCCACAGCTGCCATCCGGACGTGGAGAAATGAGCCATGCCTTGTGATACCCACGTGAAGGTCTGATGACCACGCGGAGTGGCAGGCATTGAAATCTAATAGAAAAGTCTTTGAAAATTTAATTGTCATATTATGTAACAGATTCCTGGTCCCATTCATAAAGCATCAAAGTTGAGACTCAGATTTTTCTATTCTAAAAGACAATGGACCTCTATTACACAACTTAAAGAAGAAAATCCCAAAATTGGCTAACTTGAAACCCTCAGCAATTTTCTCTTCAGTTTCCTTTCTTCCCTGCTACCTCTGACCTGCAAGCAAAACTCCACGGTGACTTGACGTAACTCTCCTGTCTCTCAGTGATGTCGAGAACAAAGGCAGCTTTAAGGAGGTGGGGGTCATCTTTTTCACGAGGTGTTTTCTGGGCCGACTTACCACACCAGGGACTGTCCCGGAGTCATTTTATCAGTCCAGTTCTGAACTGTGAGAGCAATAAATGTTGCTAAGGGGCTGCATTTCTCTTCAGAACAATGTCTGAGAAGTGTTACCACAGCAAGCATGCCAAGTCGAAGTCCAGCCAGGGTGAATGGGAAAGGCGTATTCCCAAGGAGCGGCCGGAGACAGGGTTCCAGATATTGAAATATTCCGATTTGAAGCGTCTGGAAGCCCTTTCAGTGACTGCAGATGAGTGTGTGTGTGTACATGGAGGAGAGGAAGGGCAGAGAGAACAACGTTTTTTACCCTTCAATTTTTCGCCTTTAAAGAAATAAATTAATAGACTTTATCTTTTAGAGCAGTTTTTAAGTTTACAGAAAAATGAGCAGAAACTAGAGAGTTCCCTTACACCCACTCACCACCTCCTCCCATTTTCCCTATGATTAACATTTTGCATCAGTGTGGACTATTTGTTGTAATCAATACACTGATAATGATATGTTCTGATGAATTAAGTCTATGGTTTACATTAGGGCTCACTCTTTGTTTTGTACCTTCTATTGGTTTTGACAAATGTATATTAAGAAGCATCCACCACTATGGTTCACACAGAATAGTGTCACTGCCCTAAAAGTTCCCTATGCCCCACCTATTTCTCTCTCTCTCTGCTAACCCCTGGAAACCCCTGATCTTTTTACTATTTCCATAGTTTTGCCTTTTCCAGAAAATCGTGTAGTAGGAATCATATATACTATAGGATTCCAACTTTTCAGATTTTTTTTTTTCATTGAGGAACATGCATTTACATTTACTTCAGGTCTTTTTGTGGTTTGATAGCTCATTCCTTTTCATCACTGAATAATATTCCATTGTGTAGAAGTAAGAGTTTGTCTATCCACTCACCTGCTGAAGGACATCATGGCCACTTGCAAGTTTTGGCGGTTATGAAAAAATGTGATGCAAACATTCATGTGCAGGTTTTAGTGTAGAAATAAGTTTTCTGCTTTCAGTTTTTTAGTATACAACTTTGAGAATTTATATTAGAAATCTCAGCCCAGATTCATATAACCCATGGTCAGGGAAGAATGGCAAGTATAACAAACACACATCCCAGACGTAGCACATGGCCTTGCAATTATAGTTGCTTCTATTAAAATGCTAAAGTAGCATTTATTAAAATGCTAAATGAACAATTGAATGAGCAAATAAATAGACTCACTTGGAGTGTTATGAACTGAATACTGCCCTCCCCTCTGCCAATTCATATGTTGAAGTCCTAACTCCCACAGTGACTTGGAGATAGGACCTTTAAGGATGTAATTAAGAATAAATAAAGTTATAAGGGTGGGGTCCTCATCCGATAGAACTGATGTCCTTATAACAAGAGGAAGAGACATAAGAGGGGTGTGTGTGTGTGTGTGTGTGTGTAAATAGTAGGAAGGCAACTGTCTACAATTTAGGAAAAGAGGCCTCACCAGAAACCAGAAATCTTGGACTTTGACCCTCCAGAACTGTGGGAAAATTTATTTCTTTTGTTTAAACCACCCAGTCTGTGGTATTTTGTTATGGCAGACTGAATAAACTAATATGCAGGGTCGCTCATGGTGTTATTGGTAAGCTTCGGGTAAAGAATGGAGACGTAGCCTTGTCTATTCTGGGCAGCCCTGTGGATTTGCATAGACAAGAGCCCATTCACCCTAGGCTCAGGGGTAACTTCACTATACAGAAGCTGCTGGAAGGGGATCTAATAAGGCATCCCTGACTATTTTCTTGGATTGTTTCCCGTATCTGGAATTCCTAGAGGTAGGATTTCTAGGTTAGAGGGTATTATCAGCTTTAAAGAGCATTATATGTGTTGCCATGTTACCAACAATACCCATTTACACTTCTACCAGGAGATTTTTACCACATTTACCAAAGTGAGCTGTTATCACTATAAAGAATGAAAGTAATATAAACTTGTCAACTTCATAAGCGAAACATAACTGACAGTTTTTTTAAGTTGGTATTTATTTGTATTTATTGAGATGGAGTATTTTTATTTCTTCTGTGACTTGCCAATTTATATCTTTTGTTCTTTTTACTATGTGTTCATATTTTTCATATTAAGTTGCAAGAAAACTTTATATATTAAGAAGACTAACTCTATCTGTTCCATGAGTTGCACATTTTTTTCATGATTTTCTTTTGACATATAATTTTGTGTAGGTATTTCGAGTGTACAATTCTTCTTAATTTTTATGTGACTGCAATATATTGGTATATTCATTTTTTCTACCTTAGGCATCATATTCTCACCCATAACAAGGTTTTATATATGTGTGGTGTGTGTGTGTGTGTGTGTATACATATATTTGCATCTAGTACTAAGTTGTTTTGATTTTTGCAATTACATCTCTAATCATCCTGGAAATTCTTTGTGTATAAAGTCCACAATTGGAATCTTCTTCTGACTCTTTTCAAAGAAGTATGAATTAGTCTTCCTTCTCTTTCTAATCCTTTTCTCTATTTCTCACTGCCTTGAAAGAAAAAATTGGAACTAAGTTTGAAGATCTTCCATCAATAGTCTAAAAGAAGGGTGAAGAAAAGAGAGCTAGGAAAAGAGGATAGAAAGAAAAAGATCAGGAGAAAGTTTTTGGTTTAAAAAGCCAAGTAGAAAAGTCACTTTAGTTTTTCCATCTTCAAAATAAGCAGGTTGGACAGGATAATCTGTGGAGCTCTATTCCAGCTCAACTTCATAGGATTTGAGGATTCTGAAGTCAAACCACATCTCTTATCCCCTGTCTTTCTAAAATGAGACTAGTGTACCCTAAACAGCTATAAGCCAAAATGACTTCTAAACTCAGGAAATACTGGAACCAGAAAGGATCTTAGAGGACTTTTAACCTCAATCAAATCATTTTGCTGATAAAGACACTGAGCCCCAGAGAGGTTAATGGATCTACCCAAGGTCCCAGAACTGGTCAGCTGCAAAGTTCCAAAGTTGGCCTAGGGCTCAGGCCCCCAGACCTACATGCAACTACCCTTCCTCCCAGATTTTCAGCCACTCTATTTTTATGCTTGCCTTCCTTTTCTTGCACTTCGTTTTGTTCAAAATTCATTTCACTCCAATTATGACTTTACCCGTCCACCAGATGTGACAGTGTTTGACAGTGAAAGCTGAGAAAGAAGGTGGCTTGCAACAGGAAATATGTAATGGATAGCTTCTTTCTCTTAGGAGATTTGCTGTGTGAGGCCACTGTGTGCTTTAGCCACCTCAGGCACTTTAAAATATTTTCCCCTGGGAGCCCAGAGATCTTTTCACTTCTTCTGAGCATCTGATTGCAGCCGACAAAACAAATCTTCCATTTTTGCCTAAAAGCAATGAAATGATTACCTATATCCTTAATTTAAATTCCCACTGACAGCTCAGACACTGTTGCAGCTGGAGGGGGCAAGCTGACCTTCACATCTATTGTCAGTGCAGAGACAGAGGGGAATTTTATTGACCAGAGAAGATAATGTGCATTAGGGAAGCCAAGCAAGGATGCTCTGACCTATTGGAATACAGCACAGGGTCAAAGGGCAGAGGATTAGAGCTCCATTGCATCGTTAGTGTAAATGCCAATTGCGTCCCTTTGTGTGCTTTGCTAGGACTCTCAGCTGACCACTGATACCTCAGGGACTGGCAAGAGAGCCTCTTTCAGCTGCTCTTTGCTTATCTATGGTATTGAGAAAAGCTTGCTGCCAGTTCCCTTGGGGCTACCGCTTGACAAAACAGAAAACAACCCATTGCAAGATTACGAATCCCAGAAATTCCATCTGCATATTTCCAGAGCCTCTGGTACACTGGGTCACTCCTTAGTGGCGCGGTTTACTGTATTTGCCTTTAGAAATGAACGCTCAGAAATTACTCCGGGGAATGCCCAGTGAACAACTCTGCTTTTCCCCACTCCCTCTTCTGCTAAGTGTCTCTGAAAAGTGCCTCTCTAGAGACACTTGTTCCTGGTAATATCCAGCCCCAGTAATGCATGAGTCCTGGATATTTTTGTTGTTTACTTCATTTCTCACATTCAATATACAGTAGAAACAGAGCAGGCTTTGGGGCGTAGTGTGAGTTCATCAGATGTCCTGGGAACTGACTCTCTTAGGGGCTGTCTTTTTCTACTGCAGGGACCCAGCACTGTTCTTTCTACATGGCAAGCACTCTCCTACATGCTTTACATACATTTTCTCATTAGGTATGTATTACTAGTGACCCCCCTTGACAAATAAAGAAACGGTGGTGGAAAAACTAAGTAACTTCCCCAGGATGGTACAGGGAGCAAGTGAAGGAAACGTGATGTGAACCCGAAGCTTTTGAGCTTTTGACTCCAAAACTCAGGTCCTTAGTCCCGAATTTTTCACCAGGACTTTCTCTTTCCCTATAGTAGACACTCTTGGCACTCTACCAGATCCACGTGAGCCAGCAGTGCATCACTCCCTCAGTACTGTCAGTGTTGACCCTTGACAATTCATGGCCTCCCCTCCTACTTTGGAAGTTATTTCTCACCCCACTGCCCCATTGCCACTTTATTTCTGGAGTAGCTAACAGTCACTAATTGATCAGCTTGAGGTTCAAAAGGCTGGTTCCCTTACCACAAGCATGACCAACTCTAAAGAGCAATGCTTGCTCCAGAGTTCTCTGTGAGAACAGGAGAAAGCTGGACCCTAGTGGAGACTACATCCTTATTTAGCTTAATTTCTTGTCCTGGCCTACTTTCCTCACCTGCCCCCACAATGCACACTCACACTTTTTTTTTTTTTTTTTGAGACTAATTTCTTAATAAATAGCTTGAATAAAAATCCCCATCTCAGGCTCTTCTTCTATGGAAGCAAAACTCAAATACTTCCCATCACTCTTCCCACACGTCTGTATTGGCTTCATCCGCAGACCAATTCTTCCCATATGGCATCAATATGGCACCAGTAGTTCCAGACCTACATGGTGTCCTTGCACACACAGCTCCTTTCTCACCTAACATTTTGGCAATCCTTTAAGATAAGGTCTCATTGGTCAGTCTGGGCCCCATGCCAGTGTGCTGGGGTGAAATAGACCCATGTGATTGACAGATGCACACGGAGAGAGACAATGTCAACAGAGATGAAGAGTGCTGAGATGCCAGCAGGAAGTAGTTCATGGGGCCAAGAAGACTGACAGAACGGTCTGAGGTTTCTTTTAAGCTTTGCTGGCATGTCATAGTCATCACAGGATAGAGAAAACTTGCATTTACATGTCCTATCAGACTGGAACTAGGAAAACTGTCACCATGGTTAGATGGTGTGGCTCCTGGTAAACATGGGGCCAGGGTTCTCTGGGTGAGGGTCAGAGGGAAATAAAAAGGAAAGGAGTGGAGATGCAGGAGATCAGACACCCATCCAGGTCTGGGTCTGTATGGGCAAATGGGCAACTGGATGGGAGATAATAAAACCTGTTTTGCATAATTCTCTGGATTCCATGTATGTTTGTAATTGGCTGTTGAAAATAAGCTTTTCTTCTGATAATCAACAGTAGCTGTAACTTTCCAGATATTGTAGACGTTAACAGCACATTGAGTCTCCCGACAACTCTGTAAGGTAGATGGTATTAGCCCCAGTACAGACAAGAGAAGAGTGGCTTCTCAAAATTACACAGCAAATCTGAACCCAAGCCAAGACGCCAGCTTCGTGTCTTTGGTACTTCATGAGCTAGCAGATGGTGGCTTTGTATTTGCTAGGCAGAGGCTGGGGAGCTTTATAAGCTAGAGGAGAGTCTGAGTCATAAACAAAGTAATGAAGGTCAAAGTTTTCCCTTCCCCCTTTCTGATGAGCGAGTCCGGGATACATCTACAACTACTGGCCACTAATGACTACTGAAGTAAAACATAGGTTATGGGCACTATAGTTACAATTTTATCTATTAGGGGCTCAGCATGGAGCCAGAACCAGGGCTTGGCTGGTTTCAGACAGGACAGATTGTGAGGCCAAGACCCTGAGCATACACCCACTGGGGAGACTCAGACAACTTGGGCAGATTTTCAGGGTAGTATGGAGGAAGGTCTAGACTGACAGGTTGTGCCCAGCAGGAGGAGGGTACAGTCACACAGGTGTTATGTGGTATGCGACTGAGATAGGTGGTGATTGTTATCACAGAGGTCCAACAAGGATCTTCAGTGATGATAGGAGTGCTAGGGCAAACCATGAACAGGTAGCAATCAGAGCAAATAAGGGTCTCTGCCAGAATTTTAATTCACTAAAGGCCTAAAGAAGGGGAAGCAGAACTTTACTTGCCGGAATTGAAGCTCCAGTTCTCAAGTTTATTGCAGCTGGCCATGGGCCACAGTGAATGCCCAGGGGACGAGATTGGTCATCAACAGAGGTTTGAAAGGAAGCCAGCAAAAAGGTCCTGGGATTCCCTTGGAGACCCCAAGATTTTGCAGGGATTGGATGGTGTCTTCATTTATTCAGGTTGTTATAACAAAATAATACCAGCAAGAAGACTTATAAACAATAGACAGGGTAACTTATAAACAACAGAAATTTTTTGTTCACAGTCCTGGAGCCTGGGAAGTTTAAGACCAAGGTGCCAACAGATTCAGTTTCTAGTGAGGACTTGCTCTCTGCTTTGCAGATGGCTCTATGACACTGCAATCCTCATATGGTGAAAGGAGCAAACAAGCTCCTTCGGGCCTCTTGTATAAGGGCACTAATCCTATTTATGAGGGCTCTGCTCTCATCACCTAATCACCTCCCAAAAGTCCCACCTCTTAATACTATTGGGGACGAATTTTTGGAGGAGACAAACATGTAGACTGTAGCAGAAGGCCTGTGTGAATAAGTGGGTGTAAAAGCATGACATTTAGTGTATTAAAGTTATTAAGACTTCATTTTAATCCATAGCTGAAGAGGTCTAGGGACACAACAGTTACTATGACTGGGTAACACATCATCCTAAGACTTAGTAGCAGAAAACAAACACTTTATTTTACTTACACTTCCCATGGGTCAAGAATTCAAAGAGGATACAGAAAAGGCAGCTTTCTTCTGCACTATGATGTCTGGGGCCTCAGCCAGCAAGACTCAAAGGCTAATGGTGACCTGGTGGCTGGGACTGAAATCATCTGGAGGTGTCTTCACTCACATGTTTGGTTGTCCATGTTGGCTGTCATAAAGGACAAGAAAGACTCAGGAAAATCTGCCATCTGCAGAACACATAGAGGGTTGCAGAGTGTGCCAACATGGAGCTACAGTCCTCACTTGTAGAGGGCACGAAGTTGGGGGTAGATTAGTGTTATGCATAATCAAAGTTTTCAGACTCAAAATCACCTTTGAGTCTGCTGCAGCCACATGCCAAAACGTGACAGATAAACTTATTTATCATCTTTCTGGGGCTCCCACCTTTTCTCAAGTCCACTTAGTGGCAGCCTCCAATTCAAGCAGGACATGATCTGAATAGTTTGGGAAATAGTTATGAAAATGGGTGTGAAAATTATAATGACTAGGTCAAAGAATGTTATTGCTGGAAGGGATTTTGGCAGCTATCTAATTCAGTAATGTTTAACAATTAATAAATGATCTTAACCTCTTTTATTCAAACAAAACATAAGGTCAATGACAGATATTTAGACAAAGAAACACACAGCTGATCTGATGAGAGCAGAGATGGAGGTCCACAGCATTCACCTACTCAGCTGCTCCTTGGACACCTGTGTGGAACCCTAATGGCTCTATGCCATGATGAGGATATTGAATCCCAGAGAGACAAAATGAATCACCCAAGGTCACCCAGCCGATTTTTGATGAAGATAAGACATCCCATGCTCATGGATAGGAAGAATCAATATCATGAAAGTGGCCATACTTTCCAAAGTAATGTATAGATTCAATGCTATCCCCATCAAACTACTACTGACTTTCTTCAAAGAATTAGAAAAAAACACTTTAAATTTCATATGGAACCAAAAAAGAGCCCATATAGCCAAGAAAATTCTAAGCAAAAAGAACAAAGCTGGAGGCATCACACTACCTGACTTCAGATTATACTAAAGGCTACAGTAACCAAAACAGCATGGTACTCGTACCAAAACAGATACATAGGCCAATGGAACAGAACACAGGCCTCAGAAATAATGCCGCACATCTACAACCATCTGATCTTTGACAAACCTGACAAAAACAAGCAATGGGGAAAGGATTCCCTATTTAATAAATGGTGTTTGAAAACTGGCTAACCATATGCAGAAAACTGAAACTGGTCCCCTTCCTTATACATTATACAAAAGTTAACTCAAGATGGATTAAAGACTTAAACGTAAGACCTAAAACCATAAAAACCCTAGAAGAAAACCTAGGAAATATTATTCAGGTCATAGACATGGGCAAAGACTTCATGACTAAAACACCAAAAGCAATGGCAGCAAAAGGCAAAATTGACAAATGGGATCTAAGTAAACTAAAGAGCTTTTGCACAGCAAAAGAAACTAACATCAGAGTGAACAAGGAACCTAAAGAATGGGAGAAAATTTTTGCAATCTATCCATCTGACAAAGGGCTAATATTCAGAATCTACAAATAACTTAAACATATTTACAAGGAAAAACCAATTACCCCATCAAAAATGGGGAAAATGATATGAACAAACACTTCTCAAAAGAAGACATTTATGCCACCAACAAACATGAAAAAAAGCTCATCATCACTGGTCATTAGAGAAATGCAAATCAAAACCACAATGAGATATCATCTCACACCAGTTAGAATGGTGATCATTAAAAAGTCAGGAAACAACAGATGCTGGAGAAGATGTGGAGAAATAGGAACACTTTTACACTGTTGGTGAGCGTGTAAATTAGTTCAACCATTGTGCAAGACAGTGTGGCAATTCCTCAAGGTTCTAGCACCAGAAATACCATTTGACCCAGCAATCCCATTATAGGTATATACTTAAAGGATTATAAATCAATTTACTATAAAGACACATGCACATGTATGTTTACTGCAGGACTGTTCCCAATAGCAAAGACTTGGAACCAACCCAAACGCCCATCAATGATAGACTGGATAAAGAAAATGTGGCACATATATACCGTGGACTACTATGTGGTCATAATAAAGGATGAGTTCATGTCTTTTGCAGGGACATGGATGAAGCTGGAAGCCATCATTCTCAGAAAACTAACACAAGAACAGAAAACCAAACACTGCATGTTCTCACCCATAAGTGGGAGTTGAACAATGAGAACACATGGACACAGGGAGGGGAACATCACACACTAGGACCTGTTGGGAGGTGGAGGGTTAGGGGAGGGATAACATTAGGAGAAAAACCTAATGTAGATGATGATTGATGGGTGCAGCAAACCACCATGGCACATGTATACCTATGATACAAACCTGCATATTCTGCACATGTATCCCAGAACTTAAAGTATTAAAAAAAAAGAAAGTTTAGGGTGAGAAGAGCCTACTATAGAAGAGTCAGGTATTAGATAAGAAATTATATGTATCTTAGGCTTTATATTATTTCCCTACATTAATGATATGCTATTAATTATTAAGAGATACAAGTTAAACAAAAAGAATGAAACTCAGGATTCTAACTCTCAGACTAGGGCTATTTCTACTTTTTAAATGAATACTTTTAATACATATTACATAAGTAGCATTTTTATTTTGGAAGATTTTAAAGATACAGACATGTACAAGAAAATAAAAATCATTCTTAATACCATCATGAAGGAATAGCTATTTTTAACATTTTAGCGTTTGCCTTTCCAGCCTTTTAATCTTTGTATATACACATAGGAACCAAACACAAACATTGATTTACAACCTGATTTTTCTCTCTTCATAATTTCATGTGAGTATTTCCCATGTCATTAATTTTTTATAACATCATTTTAATGGTTTCATAACAGTCAATCCTAAGGCAGTACCATGATTTATTTATCAGTTCTCCTGTTATAAGATATTCTATTTCTTCTATTTCTTCCTTTTTGCAACCATAAAGTAAATTGTGACCAACACCTTTGCAGATACATCATGCACATCTGGGTTAATTTGATTATGACACATTCCTGGGAGTGGATTTCTGGGTGAAAATGTACAAACATTTTTTAAAGTTTTTTGAAACCTTCTGAAAAATTGGCTGGGCTTCCTTCCCTATAGCACCGGGGTGCTTCTTCCTAAAAGGCCACTCTACATTGCATGGTACAGATGTTCACCCTTGGGAAGAACGATATTCATTGTTTTTAGTTCTTTACCAGATAGAACCATAGCAACATAGAATTGGAAGGAACTTCAGAAGCTAGAAGCTAGATGAACCGTCTCTCTCTCTATTCTAACTAGTAGAATTTAACCTGAGAGTGGGGAAAGTGGGGAGAAAATTAGCAACAGGAAATTTTTAAGATGATACCATTCCAGGGTCATTTACAAAGGTAACATGATTTACTATTGCTCTAGTTTGAATATTTGACCCTCCAAACCTCACATTGAAATTTGATCTTCAATACTGGAGGTGGGGCCTAATGGTAAGGGTTTAGGTCATGAAGGAGAATCCCTCATTAATGGCTTGATTCTGTCCTCACAGTAATAAGTGAGTTCTCACTCTATTAGTGCCTATGAGAGTTCCCTTGAGAACTGATTGTTAAAAAGAACCTGGCACCCTTCCCCTCGCTCTTGCTTCCTGTCTTGCCACGTAATTTGCACACACTGGCTCCCCCTTGCCTTCTGCTATGAGTGGAAGGTTCCCGAGGCCCTCGCCAAAAGCAGAAGCTGGTGCTATGCCTCTTGTACAGCCTGCAGAATTGTGAACCAAATCAACTTCTTTTCCTTATAAATTATACAGCCTCAGGCATTTCCTTATAGCAACACAAATGGACTAACACATTTATAATGAGATAAGAATTAGGATTTATTGCTTTAGCCTTAGTTGGTATTTAGGTGTATCTAGCTGTTTTCAAAGGACTGGTGGGGTGTGCCTGGCAGGAGTGTCTTCAATAGAGCATCTTAAGGAAACTTAGTTGATTAAGGGAACTTGGAGGGAATGGAGGATTCTGAACACAAGGATTATCTCCAGGCCTGTATGAGTTTCTTATTCAAATCATCACAAATATTTTATTTGTTATTTTAGGGGCTTAAAATAACAGAAATGTATTCTTACATTTCTGGAGGCCACAGGTCCAAAGTGAGTTTTATGGAGGTAAAATCAAGATATAGACAGGGTTTGTTCATTGTGGAAGCTTCAGGGGATAATCTATGCTTTGGCTCTCCCAGCTTTTGGTGGCTGCCAGCATTCTTTGACTTATGGTCACATAATTCCAATTTTTGCTTCTATTGTCACAACACTTTTTCCTGTTCTGTATTCAAACCTCTCTGCCTCCCACTCATAAGGACACTTCTGATTACATTTGGGGTCCATTCAAATAATTCATGGTAATCTACCTGTGTCAAAAATCCTCGTTTTAATTATATCTAATCAGTAGTCACTTTTGTCATATAAGGTAACATTCAAAAAGTTTGGCGAGTAGGGCCTGGATATCTTTAGGGGGTCCTTTTTTGGCTACCGCAAGGACAAAATGCAAAACTTTGCTAAATTTGGCGTCAAGGAAGTTGTGATAAGAATGTCAAGGGGAAAAAGTCATGTCTTTAAAGTCTAGATACCGGTAGACTGGGCTAAGCAACCAGGAGCAAAAACAAGGCAGCAGCAGTATTGGGGAACTTAATGTCAGTCGTTGAAGTCATTATTCACAATGTAAGCACCTTTGTCTCAAATATCAGTGCTCTTGGCCTTGGACTCAGCACTTAGCTTGGAAGACAGTAGTATAATCATGTGCTTAGCTTCCACCTTTGTTATTACTATAGCAATCTGGAATAGAAAAGAAAGAAAATTTTAAAAATTTAGCCAGAAAGACTGATATTCAGGGCCTGCAGAGATTATAGCTACGCAAGCCATTGGAGGATTTGAAGACAGACTGTATTCTTTCCTTTTCACACTGCTATAAAGAACTACCCGAGACTGGGTAATTTACAAAGAAAAGAGGTTTAATTGATTCACAGTTTCACATGGCTGGGGAGGCCTCAGGAAACTTACAATCATGGCCAAAGGCGAAGGAGAAGCAAGGCACATCTTATATAGTGGTAGGCGAGAGATGGGGAAGGGAACTGCCTGGCATTTTAAAATCATCAGTTCTCATAAGAACTCACTCACTATCACAAGAACATGATGTGGGAAACTGCTCCAACTACCTCCTACCAGCTCCCTCCCTTTACACATGGAGATTACAATTCGAGATGTGATTTGGGTAGGGGCACAGAGACAAACCATATCAAGGACAAATTTCCCTACAGAAAAATATGGTGAGGTGGTCAAGCCAGAGAAATCCTGTGTTGAGTTTCTAGCTGTTAGCCATTTGTATTTGCAGACTGGTGGACCTGGAAAACATTGGTTCCGCAAACATGCCAAAGCTCATGTGGTTATGGAGAAGCCTCAAGGTAGATATCTGAAAGATTGCACTTATTACACAGATGCAGTCACTTCTTACAAGTGTAGTCACTCCTTTGCTGGAGCTCCTTCAAGATCTTTGGCTCATTTTTTGTAGTGTCTCCATCAAACATAAATGTTCACCATTCCTTGAGTTTTTGGAAATAAGTTTACTGAATAAGGCATTTGATTAGATTATTATTTTCTTTTTTCCTTCTACTTTTTGGTAAATAAAATTTTACTGATACACAGCCATGCACATTCATTTACATATCTTCTATGGCTGCTTTCAATTACAACAGCAGGTTGAGTAGTTGGGGTAGTTATCATATGACCTACAGAGCCTAAGATATTAACTGTCTGATTCTTTACAGAAAAGCTAGTTGGTTCCTGCTTTAGGGCTATATGCTATCTATGTTGTACCTTCTACCCCTTCTCCTTCTGCTCTTGCTCCTCCCCCTTTTCCTCCCCTCTTCCTTCTCCTCTGTCTTCTTCTCTTCCTTTTCCTTCTCCTCCTCCCCTTTCTCCTTCTCCTTGTCCTCCTCCCCTTTCTCATTCTCCTTCTCCTTTCCTCCTCCTCCTCCTCTTCCTCCTCCTCCTTCTTCTTCTCCTCCTCCTCCTCCTTCTTCCCACCTTATTTTTCCTCTTGTTCTCCCAATCCCTCCTGCTCCTCTTCTTTTCCATCTTCATCTCCATCTTTCTCTCCCTCTCCTTCTTCTTCACCTTTCTCTCTCCCTTCCTTCCCTGCTGACATCTTTTCTCTCTCTCTCTCTTTATGTTTCTCTTTTTTACAATCCGTTAAAAAGGGAAGAAGAAATCTTAGCTCTAGGGCCATACAGAGGCTTCTGACGATAGTCTGCAGCCCCTGCTCTAATCTACAGCATTGATTCTAATTGTGTTATTTAAGACTGTTTTCATGCAATTAATGTAAAACCCAGCCCAAAATTGCTTAAGCAAAGGGGAAAGGGGAGCGTATTGGCTCATGTCAATAAAGAATCTGGAAGAATCTTTAATTTCAGGTGGCGCTCACCCCAGAGGTTTACAACTTTATCCCCGGGGGCTTCATATCTCTATGCTTCTCTCAGCTCTGCCCTCTTCAGTGAGTGGGCTTTGTCCTCACCTGGCTCCCTTCATTGCTGCAGAAATGTCTGTCATATTTCCAACCACCACATCCTCTTACATATCATCCAAAGAAAACTCTCCCAATAGCTCTCTTGGAAAGTGAAAAACCTTCTTTCTTAAGGGCTTCCAACAAACATCTCCCATTTTATTGGCTCATATTGAGTGAACTGCCCATCTCTGAACCAATGACTGTAACCTGGAAATGGACTTCTTTTACTATCCTAAGATAATTTCACCTAAATATTTTGGGCTATGGAAAAGGACTGGTTGTCCCAGTGGAAATATAGACTACTATTATACAAAGAGTGCTCCAGGGAGCAGTAACGTCAGCATCACCAGAGAGAAATGCAGAGTCTCAGGTCCTACTCCATGCCTACTGAACCAGAAGCTGTGTTTTCACAAGACCCCCAGGTGACTCATCTGCACATTTATGTTTGAGAAGCACTGATTACTCTTACTAAGAAAGGGGAACAAATGCTGAGCAGAAGCAACAGGTAACTGCTACAGAAATTTCCTTGTGATGGTGTTAAATTGATTTTGACAGCGTTTTCCATAGAGAAGATTACAAAATGATTTGAGCAGTTATCATTTATCAGTTTGAATGTTTTCGGTGACAAATAGGAAACCTCCAACTCAACAGTCTTAAAGAATAAGGAAAAAATATCTTACAAACAAAATGTTACACAGTAGAGTAGCTCTCAGGCTTCTTATTTTTAAAACCTTTCATTGAAGATTCCCAGTGGGCTTCTTCTCACATTTCATTGGCCAGGACTGGCATGCCTGCCCACTTCTAAGCCTGTTTCTACCAAAGGAAGTCTGCATCACTGGCTTGGGCAATTCAGAATGTACCTGTGACTCATGAGAAGGAGAGGACACCCAACCAAATCTGGTCCCCATCAGCGAGGAAGAAAGGCCATTGATACCCAGGGACCAGCCACAGCATCTTTGGTATATTCGTGAAATTTCCTAAGATTGCTACTATTTATGCCAATAATTATTCTAGGATGCTTAATTTCTTTTCCATTTCCTGTTATTTTATAGCCCTACCTTAAAATAAATAACTTCATTTGTTTATGTATTGTTTAACACGAAGCAGGAAAAATTTTTAGTGAGAAAAGGAAAATAGGCAAACAGCAGGAAACAGTTTCCATATTCTGACTTCTGATTGAGTGTGACAAAAGGCAACATAAATAAAAAAGACGCTTGACAGAATCCTTTACAAAAGAGATCTTATTTGTTTTGTGTTTGGGCAGCACAGCCTCCTTTTCTGAAGCCTGTAGCTGGGGGTCAGACTGTCTGTATCCACCAGGATCACTAAAATTTTTGGCATTGTGCTACTTAAGCCCGGGGGTACGCATTTAAATTGTCATATTTGGTCTGCCTCACGATGACATTCTTCCGCAAGCAAAGAAAAAAAATAGAGTCTGTGGTTGTTGTGAAAGAATAAAATGAGATACACTTGCCCGTCGCACAAGGAAGTTGGGGGTTTCTTAACACTTCGACTTGTTTTCCTTCATTAAGGCTAAATACCAAATTCATTCTCAGTTTCCTGAGAACAAGGCCCAGTGCTGGGGTGAATTAGAAGGCAGTTAATTATGCCCAATGCTGTGTCAATCCCCTATTGAAGATGTAAGTGCTTGCAAGGAAAGGGTGGACAATCCGGAGCCCCCCAGGGGCTGCAGCCTGTGAATGGATGGCCTCTCTTCAGGGCTCTGTTTAATAAGGGGGCTCTGCAGCAACCCTGGGCCCCCTGCCTTGTGACCCGCCAGTCTGTTGTGGTAGGGGGCAGTGGCTGGTTTTGCGCTGGCTTTATTTGGTTGTTGAATGGATGGTTTCCTCATGATTTCCTTTGTTCCCATTTTATTAGCAATCTTCCCGTGCAGACGAGTTTTGGACAAGTGTGGATGCTGGAAGGAGTTCTATTAAGGATTTCACAGGCTTCAAAATGGTCACTCTGGCACTTCACCAGTCTCCAGTAGGTTTTACCCTTAAGGCCTAGTTGTTTTTGCACATTCTTCTTGGATTTTACAACAGTAAGAGCATTTACCATAAATGAGGTTCACATAGCTGCCAAGACCTGTGCAGGCCCTCTAAGTGCAACAGCTCATTCAGTGCTTTCAGCCACCCTTTGCTATGGGTAATATTATTTCCATTTACTGCATGAACAACTGAAATTCAGAGAGACTGTGACTTGCTCGTGGTCACACAGCAAGTAGATGATAGATCTATAGGTAAAATACAGCTTTAATTTACACTGAAGACTGTGCTCTTTCAGGCCCAAGGGTGAGAGGACCCTTGGCTTCACCCTGTTGTTTGGTTTTATTTATAACACATATGCAGCCTCCTAAGGAACAAAGGCATTGGAGGCAGAGCAGAGCCCAGGATTGGAGGCTAAAGGTTTGGAAACCACAGGCTCATGGACTGTCCTTTATGTGGTTTTACTAGTGAAAAACCAGGAAACATGAACTTCGCTTGGGTGCTCCAGGCCCTCAAATTATCGTTTGGGGTGGGTCTCTGCTTCTCCAGGATGGAGATCTTTCTTTGTTTATTGCTGTATTCCCAGAAACTAAAAGTGCTTAGCAAATAGATATTTATCATAAGATATTGGCTCTTGAGATTACGGAGACTGAGAAGTCTCATGATCTACAATCTACCTTCGGCAAGTTGGAGACTCAGGAGAACCAGCAGTATAGTTCAGAGGTCTGAGGTTCAGAGAACTGATGATAGATTCCAATCTAGACCTGAAGGCCTGAGAAGCAAAAACACCGAGGGCAGGCAGAAGACGATGTCCCAACTCAAGCAGCTAGGCAGGGTTAATTTAATCTCCCCCCAGCCCCCAGCTCCTTCTGTTGTTCTACTCAGGCACTCAGCTGATTGGATGAAGCCCACTCACATTAGGGACGGCCATCTGTTGTACTCAGTCCACCATGTCAAATGCTTATCTCTTTCAAAAAACCCCCTCACACTGAAGGTGAGACACACCCAGAAACAGTATTTCACCAGTATTTAACAGTATTTAAACAGTATTTATCTGGGCATCCCATGAGCCAGTCAAGTTGACACATAAAATTAAATATCCCAAGCACCACATGCATCTGAATGGATGGAGAGGAGTGGTGGGGGGTACAGTAAAGGAGCAGGTTCCACTTATTTCTTTATTTAAAAAAAAATAACCAGAGCATATTATTTTTAATTTGCAGTTCAAATTTTAAATTATTGCTGTGTGACTTTGGACTAGCTACTAATCATTTCTGAGTTTTAAAGATAATAATATATGTCATGTGGTTTTATTGGGAGGATTAAATAAAATGAGACAAGGAGTATAGAGTTTAGCACAATTTCTGAATGAGGCAGGATTTTGATAATGATGCCTATTGTCATCATCATCACAGTATTTTTGCTAATACTGGGAATAGTAATGTCAGGTCTCTTTCTAACAGAATGAGGGGCTTGGCTGTCTAGACAGTTGTGTTTCATGACTCTCAGAAAAGGAGTTTCTTGTCACTTGCTCACATTGCTCTGCAGGAAATGGGCCTGGAATCCTGGCCATGGTGGGCAGGGTATCTATGGATTTCTATTTTCCACACACCAATTGCATATTTCACAAGTCTGTTTCCTGGTGGCTGACTGCCCTCCCATTCCTGACCTACCGGAGCCATCATCATTTCAAGAAACAAACATAGAAATATTCTCCTTCCAGGTAAGATAAAGCCTAACCAGCATTTTCCCCAAATGAGTATTTTAAAACTAGAGATTTGTATGGCTCATTTAGAACCATTTTACCAGAAAAGGCAGCCGCAGGGAAAATGACTTAAAAGGACATGTGAAAGATGGACTCGGCTTGTCTTCGTGGTAACAGAAATATTGCTATTATTAATATCATGCACTTAAAGAGTGCTGCTTTCCCAAGGAGCTCAAAGCATTGCACATACATTATCTTGTTTCTCCTTGCCATATGCAAGGGAGGTAAAAGACAGAAATAGGCAATCTTCAGAAAAAAACAAAACAAAACAAAACACTGTTTACTGAAGTACCTTTGGGTTGGACTGGAACCAGATCAAATCATCCCCGTTTGGTAGGGAGAGAGATAATGAATCATATTCCTGGGAGCGCCTGACCTCCTGTTGCACTGTGCTGAACGCTGAGGGAGGTACACCAGTGGGAGGTGAGAATGTCCCTTGAGTGAGTGACCTGCACCGACACCTTGGGGAGAGACAGTACGCTATGAGTCTCCGGGCTTTTCAGCTGCCTTCTGAATTCACAGGTGGTCTGGGGGTCCCACTTCCACTTGGAACTGCACACCCTTCTCAATGAGAGACAGGTCAGTGCCTGCCCCGTGGCATTTTGTTGATCTGACGTCTTGGCTTCTGATCTTGGGTGTTCATGCAATTCTCCAGGTAGAGTCAGGAGTGTTCCCCATTACACAAAACCTTGCCCTCTGAAGGATATTGGACACATTTAGCATTAGGTAGTAGAAGAGGCACTGGACTGGGCTCTCCTGTTGCATCAGCAAGGGAAGATTCAGTACAGTGTTGCACACCTAAGAAGCAGTCTGTGAGTTCAGGCATTTATTTCACGGTCTACGCCCTTGGCCAGAATCTACTGCACACATATCACACTCATGTTCACTCTGAGTGAAATTTGACTCAACAGAGAGCTAGCAGTGAAGGGCTTCAAGCCCACATTCGATAAATGCTATGCTATGCTGTGTCTGAATTGGAGCCTGATGGGGTCATCTTTCTCATTTATAGGTGGTGGGAACTTCTGAGGAAGTGAGAGGCTTTGAGGACAAGAAGGACCACTCCAAAGGCTCCCTTGGGACTGTGTGGGGTAGAAAGCTTTACATGTCAGAATCTGACAGACTTGGACTTCCAATTCCAGATCCACGTGTACTTATCCATAGGTTCTTGGAAAGCTCTTTAAGTAGTCTGAGTCTCCGCTTCCTCATCTGTAAAACTAGCATCATAACCTATATGAGGGTGCGGTTTTGAGGCTTTGAGACACATGACAGGTTCTTCCTCCTGAAGGGGAACTCAGATAAGACTGTGGGAAACATATACGGGCTCGAGAAACCTTACCTTTCTGTTTTGCTTCTAGGTTTAGGTAGCTTAGAGCCCTTGGTATTTCCAGGAATAGTAAAATTGAATACATCCCTCTGGGAAAACTCCAGGAAAATGCTGGAATTTCATAACTATTTACTATGAGAACATTTGTTCATTTGTTTAATTGGTCAGTGAGAGAACAAATACTTCATAAACTTGTTGGGCACTGGGCTAAATATTACAGATAACATGATGGAAAAAGACCCAATCCCTGCCCTCAAGGAGTGGCAGCTGTTGTATTTGGTTGATTTTCCCCCCAGCTGATGATATTAAAACCCCACGTGGCCTGAGTAGAGTTGCTGAAAGAGCAGTGAAAGGAAACAGCAAATGCTCCTCTGAGTTTACATAGCCCTGGGAGTTGGCAATTCCAACCACAATTACAGTCTTTTCTGTCAAGGTTGACCTTTAAGGAGATTGCCTCAATTATAAAAGGTCAACATCTCCCGGTTCTGGCACAAGCAAGTCCTGAGCTTGGTAATAAAATATAGCCAAATAACCCCATGGAGGTCTCTTACCTCTGCCATCCAGCAATGACCTGTGGCTGTTAGACTTCTTTGGAACATAGTGGTCATGTAGTTGTCAGATACAAGGTGTGTGCTGGGAAATTTGTATTTACATCTTAATGTCAGTCAGCCTGTGGACTTTTAAATTAGCAATTCAAAATTTGCTTTTATAGCTAGTCATTACTCCTAAATGAATCAATTTCAAGGATTATGCACTTCTCCATACAAAAGTTAAGGTATGTGAGTTAAGGCTATAGTATGTAACCTGGACTCATTCCTCCAGGTATGAGGGCAAGTGGGCAAGAACATGCTGTATAAATTCCTGCTTTTCATCTTGCTGCCTTGACACTTCTGAATTCAAACTCCAAAAAGATAAATTACATCTTTTGATGTAATCTGTAAGGATAATAGTGACTCTTGACCTCATTGTAATGCCCTGCTGTGAAGCTCTCCATTTTTGTGGACTGCAAGACTCCATCACTCCAGACCCAAAGAGTAGAAGACAGACCAGGTGGAATATTTTCTTCACAGGGACAAGACGAAGAAGAGTTCATAGAGAACAGTGAGCTGGGTCAGACTCATGGCGAGTCTGTGGAACTGACTTCCCACCTGCACAGTTTCTTCTGTGCACCAAATGCAGCTCTATGTTCGCATCAACTCCAGAGAGATGTCCTGTGTGTCACCAGACAGGAAAACTGGTTTATTGGGCCAGTGGCACAAAATCAAGCTGGGGGCTAACTTTTCTTAATTTTTAAAATTTCATTTTAATTAAGTATTGATTTATTTATTGATATAGGGTCTGGCTCAGTAGCCTAGGCTAGAAGTGCAGTGGCATGATCTCAGCTCACTGCAACTTCTGTCTCCTGGGCTCAAGCGATCCTGCACATTTTCATGTAGCTTAGATTTCCTCATCAGGGGACTGGAATTTTCAACTCTTGTGCCCTTGATATTTGAGTTGCTTTTTAAGCTCTAGTTTTCAGTCACTGGAAGATCTTTTGATAAAATACTATTATCGCACTTCTTTGCTTACTCTTAGAATAATGCTGATAGCAGGACACTTTCTGATATGGTGGTTAGATGTTTGCATTGGCTTTTGGATAGCATGTCAGTTGTTAAAATTTGGACTTTTCATAACATAGAAAAGAGCTTCTCACTTCTGGGCCACAAGGTTTATGGATGAATTGAAATTTCTATAATTATATCTGAACAATTTTAGGCATATACATTTTTCTGGGGGAAAAGAGCTGATGTTCTTATCAGACACTCAAAGCAGTCAGTGACCTCAATAAATGAAAAATCACCAATCTAAACAAGGTTTCCTTAACTTCGGTAGCTGGTAGGTCACTGGGAGAGATTAAAGGTCAATTATAATTGGAGATAGAAGCAGTAGGGAAGGTCTGTCTGCAGTAAAAGAAGGTGATTCTCAGACCCCTAGAAAGTGTGAGTATTGTCATCATGGGCCTGGAGCCTGGTTCACATGGAATGTATTTTGGCTTTTGTGCCTGTATTCTGGCTTCACAATAGACATCATTCCATCGCTCTGTGATGAGTTTTTTATGGAAACACCTTGTCCAGAGAAGCACCTTACTTACTTCATTACACATTAATTATAATTTCATGGGCTTCTTATTGCCAAAAAATAGGAAAGCCTTGCCAATATGAATTGTATTGTATTCTGGCAAGGTGCAGTTTTACTTTTATGGTATCAGAGGAACACCATTTTTGTATCCAGTTTTCTGTATAAATAGTAATGGAAAGTAAAAAGCATAAAGCCAATGAGGAGAACTATTAGAACCCAAATCATACAACAAAGGCTATGGAGAGAAGAAATGATTCATAAAATGAAAGAGAAGCATTTAAACCCTTCCTAAGTAATAAACTCAGAGAGATTAGAAAATATATTCACAAAACAAGATTCGAATGCCATAAAAAGACACTGAGAGAACAAGAAAAATGAAAGAGCCTCTACTGATTAAGATATAATTGCCAAAAGTAACCAAAAAATCAGTAAAAGAATTAAAGTCTATGGTATTTCTGAGAAAGTAGAAGAAAAAGGCAGAAATGGGAAAAAAAATTCAAAAAAAGATAAGAGACATAGGGCAAGGAAACATCCAGGGAGTGTATATTGGATTAATAAGCTTCTTAGAAAGAAAGAATTAAGAAAACAAAGGGAAGTAAATAATCAACAGAAAATGTAATTTCCTCAAAGCCGCAATACTGGCACCATCCAATGGAAAAGACTTACAAAGTGCTGATTCCAAATAATAGAAAGAAACCTTCTCTAGACATAGTCTTGTGAATTCAGAATACCAGGGATAAAGAGAAGACCTGTAAATGTTTCAGGAATTGTTTTCCGAAATCCCTACAAAGGAAAAAGAATGCAACTGGCATCAGTCTTTTCAAAAAGCAAGGTTAGAAGCTAGAAGACAATGAAACAAGAAACTTCAAATTTGATGGAAAATGATATTCAAGCTCGAAGTTTATGTCCACTCAAGTGGGAGTTCAGAATAGAAAGCCTTTTGGACAGTAAGTATTTAGAAAATGTACATCTCATTACTGATTAGTTTGAAATATCAGGTTGAAAAAAGTGGAGGAAAAGGGGCAGTTGAGCAGCTGCCAGAGAGATTTGCCAAAATTAGGCCACAGCTTTAGACCCGTGGGACACCACTCTCACCTCCATAGAAGGCTGAATATGCAGTTTGTCTCACGGTTGCCACGGGCCTTGGGCACTGGATACCCTAATACCACTGTCTTGGGGTCTACATGAATTCATCACTCTGGCCACTGCTGTCAACCCTACCAGCCAGACTTAACACTTCATGGTGCCCACTTCTTTGAGTCATTGGTTCTTAATTTAAAGTCTTGAGTAGCAAAATTTGATAGGCAAATTCTAGGTAACTTGTTCATGGCCTAGACGCAAAGGATATCAGTGAAGTAGACTGGGGCGTTTTGAGCTTTCAATAGAGGAACTTGGGCTTTGACTCCAAAAGACACACCCTGTGGAAAATTCCCCTACATAAAAAGAGAGTTTGGGTTCTGAGTATAAAAATATTTATAAAGTATTTGCAAGATAGCTTGGACATGTTTGGTGATATGTTCAAGGCAAAAGCACAAACTGAAATGAAAAAAAATTAGAAACTCCAAGGAAAACAAAAGAAGGAGATTAATGGTCCAACCGTGAAGCAAAGTCAAATGTAAATTGATTTTATAGAATTAATTGAGTATAATGGGAAAACATGCTTTTAGCTTTGATTCTAGAAACTTTTCCTACCAATGACTCAAGGATCCCAAGGTGAGACATACAAAGAAGGGGTAATCCTGGCATGCTGTTCAATATAGCAATGAACAGCATTTACATGATCATGACAATGTAAACAGGTTTAGGTTTTTGTTTCCAATGTTTACCATCAATTTATACGAAGTACATTTGCTTGTGATTGCAGAACGGAATGTAAACAATTTCGACAATGCTAATGGATGGGTGACAGGGAGGCATGTAGAGGGTGGAAGGAGAAAAGGTACAGGAAAAGGTAAGATACAAATATATTCATCCTACATTTAAGCCTACATTTGCATGGAGTTGGTTTTCTGTTGTGATTTGTTTTCTATTTTCATGTTGGTACTGCCTGAATTTCAGTTTTTGAAGATATCAGCAAAGATCTGTAACAGAAAACCATATTTTCAAACTAAGCTCCTTACTTTGACAGAAGTTGTTGAATTCCATAATTAATTCTTGTCTGTAGATCAATGGATTGCATAAAGGCAGATCAACCTTGACAAGATGGAACAAATACAATCATTAGTAAAGTCCTAACAATGCAGAACAATTGGCTGTGAATTTAGGTCAGTTTGTTTGCCTTGAAACACTTTTACTCTATACTATGTCATACTTGACCAGTCCTTACTGTGTGTTTGACATGTTTTGTAATTGTTTTGTAGGCAATTGGAATCTCTAATATAAAAATTATGTATGTATTTAAGAGATGTGAATGTGCAGAATATGGATAGCATAGTTAACTAGAGGTTTTAACATAATACAGGAAACAAGGGCATAAGTAGAGTAAGATTTTGGAATAGTATCCATGGTTAGAATATGGGAGTTGAATGTGCAAGGAGGAGAAGAAGTCTGCTGAAGTATGGGAGTGGAGCAGCGCTGTGTTTCCAGAAGACAAGAACATCTGGATCTGGAGTCAGTATTTCACAGTTCCTTCACAGTGGGAACTTCAGATTTGACAGGCAATGTCACGGGTCCAAGAAGGGGACCTCCTTATGCAGACAGGGTGGTACCTGCTTTTTTAATCATCAAAAACTCAACTTCCAACAGACCAGGTTTTTGGGTTACTTCCTCATTTCCATGGATCATTTCTTGTGGCTGTAAGAAAGATACAGCAGCATAGGCATATTTTATTTCCTTGGAAGTTAGTAGACTTGTCCTCTTTTCTGGGGTTTCCTTTATGTTCAGCAGGGTGAGAGACTTAGGGAGAACTCCAAGTTTGCCTGGTAAGGAATTTACTCCTCTTGCCAATTAGAAAGCACAAAAGAATCCAGTTTCTATAAGCTTCCCAGGAGATGCATGTTTATGAATAAAATGCTTTCTATTACTCCTTCACCTAATGCATCCTCTTTTCTTCAATGTTAGGTTCAGAATTCTGTTTTAAAATTATTATAATTATTATTATTTGAGACAGAGTCTCGCTCTGTTGCTCAGGCTGGAGTGCAATGGTGCAATCCCAACTCACTGCAACCTCTGCCTCCTCGGTTCAAGTGATTGTCGTGCCTCGGTCTCCTGAGTAGTTGGGATTACAGGCGTGTGCCACCATGCCTGGCTAATTTTTGTATTTTTAGTAGAGATGGGGTTTCTTCATGTTGGCCAGGCTGGTCTCAAACTCCTGGCTTCAAGTGATCTGCCTGCTTTGGCTTCCCAAAGTGCTGGGGTTACAGGAGTGAGCCACTGTGCATGGCCTTAGGTTCAGGATTCTTAACAATTTTTGTAAATATTTGAGAAGAATCTCTGAAGACAAATGCTAAACTTGATGGATAGTTCCAGTGCCTCCAGCTTTAATCTTGTTGCATTCAGATGAGCACACATTCCCTTGGCCATGAGTTAGGCAGCCATACCCAAAAACAGTCAGGTTAATTTCATATACTCACTCCTGGTCATAATTTTAGTCATCAAAAGACTGTCCTTTATGTTTTCCAAGATTCTTTCTGAAACCTTTGATGAAGGATGCCTCTTAGTTTCTGTTGTTAATGTGGGATAAGTCAAAACATTTGCTCATTCTTATTTGTGAGAAAGGTCATCACTATTATTGCTTCTCACCATACCCTTGACCTCCACCCTATCGGGCCCTTTTTAATTATAGTGTACATGACTTCCAAGAACAGAGTTCTTGGGCTGTCTAAACTGAACTCTTGATCTTTGTCTTCACTGTTCTTTCATCTGTCTTCTGCTCATGAAGACGTCTTCATCTTTCCAAATGCTGATGCCAGGAACTTGGAGCAATCCTTGATCTCTATTTTTTCATCATTCACTCTATACAATCTCTTCCAAGTTCTATAGATTTTATTTTGAGTCCATCCACTATCTAAGTCTATATTCCCTCGAGATAAGCCACCTACATCTCTTTCCCAAACACCAAAAATAGCCTCACTAGTTTCTTGCTTTCTTTCTTGGACCCTTGTAGTCTATTCTGTACATGATTGTTAGAGTAATCATTTTTGGAAAAACGAAAACAAAAACAAAAACAAAACACAGTTGTCATCCTGTCACTGTTGAGCTTAAAATCTTTCAGTTGGCAGTCAGTATACTTAAAGTACAAATTTCTTGACATGATTTGCAGCAGTTTTTGATGCAGGCCTTGCCTCCAACTCCAACCTCATCTTGGCCCATTCTCCTCCTGACCCCAAGCCCTTTGCTTATATCAGCCTCCTTCCATTTAGTTGAATGTGGCCAAGCTCTTTCTTACTTTGAGGCCACCACACACCTAAACAGTTCTTTCTCTCGGTCTTCACCCAGATGATTCCTTCCTGCCTTTCAAATCTTCCTTTCATTACCACTTCCTTAAAAATGTTCCCTGTGATTTCCATGGTATACAAGATCCTCTGGTCGTACTACTTGCACTACAGAATTTATCACACTTTGAACTGACAAGTTATTGTATGTGCATGTATGTATATTTGTCTAACATCTATCTTCCCAGTCAAGCATGTGTTCCATACAAGAGGGGACTTTATCTCATTTATTTTTCTATTCCCGATAGAATACCTAGCATGTGGTAACTGCAGAAAAAATTGTTGAGTGTTTGAGTGAATGGAGCTTAGCCTATTGAGGGACAATTACTGTATCGTTAGAGCTCTCAAATATGTGGTCCTGAGTTTTGAGTACTCAACTGAGAAGCCACATAAAAATTTGAGGTTTGATTTGACATTAGTGAGGACAAGGGCGAACCCTGCTACAAACATGCAGAAAAGAAGGGACATGGGCCAATGGGATTAGGGAAAGGCAGAAGTAAGAAAGGATAAAGCAGAGGCCAGGCTAGACTTGCATTTGTCACATCTGTGAACAGCTGCTTGCCTTTAGAGCTGTGTTCTTCTATACAACTGTAGTATGAGTCATGTATATGACTTTATATTTTCTAACAATAAAAAACGAATGAAATTGATTTTCATAAATTATTTTAATTTATTCAATATTACAAATGATTACTATTTTAACATGTAATCAATATAGAAAATTAACCAGATATTTTACATTCTTTTTTCATATAAGTCTTTGAGATCTGCTCTGTACTTTACACCCACAGCCCATCTCAATTTAGATCAGCCATATGTCAAGCACTCAATAATCACAATTGGCAGGCTGACGACTACCATATTGGACAGAGCAGGCTTATAGGTTCTTTCTTACATTAGTCTACTTGGTTGCCATGACAAAATAACATCGATTGGGTGGCTTAAGCAACAGACAATTCTTCTCACAGTTATGGAGGCTGGGTAGCACAAGATGAGGGTACCAGTATGGCTGAATTCTTGGTAGGAACCCGCTTCCTGTTGTGCGGACTGCCACGTCTAGTTGTGCTTGGCATGGCAGAAAGACAGTGAGAACTCTGGTGCCTTCCTCTTCTTATAAGGACATTACTCCCATCATGGGGGACCCATCCTTGTGACCTCATCTAAACCTAATTACTTCCACCTACCTTAACATTCAGGATTAGGGCTTCAACATAGGAATTTGGACATTTGGTCCATAACTCCTAAAAGGTTTATTGGCACTGACCATGAGCTTGCCCTGATTTTCTCCTACTGGGATATTATCATGATTCCTTGCAACTTTAATCCTCCTCCAGGCTGAGGGTAGTGGGTAAAGCTCACATGTAAAAAAGGAAGCTTTTGTGTGGCTCCAGATCAAAGAACTACAATGGAATGTTCAGGAGGCCGATTGTACTTAGAACTTGAAACAATCAGAACTTTCAGGAAACAAATGAGATGCTCTCTCTTGCACTTCTTGTCGTTAGAAGAGCCAAGTAGCAGCTGATGTCCACTTGGGCCAGGATTCGATAATTCAATGAAGACTTCTATCAGACAATCCCTGAAGTCCCTTTGAATCATGAGGTTCTATAATTGAATTAAACTTGAAACATTCCTCCAACAAAACATACTATTTTTCTTTCTTTTCTTGACCTTCATTTAGAAAGCATTAGCAAATGCTTTAGAAAGTATTTTATTTTCAGAGCAAACAAGTTTTCATTTATAGCTACACATACATAAAGAATTGGAGAACTTAGGCAACTACTCCAGTAATTTTAGAGAAAAAATAGTGAAAACATTTGAGGCAAGGGATACCCCTTTAATCGCTTGTTTCCAGACTGCAGTTTTGTTAGTATGAACTAGGCCTACATGAGTTTTTCCCCTCCAAAGCATGTTAGACTTATTTACAATCTGTATAATGTATGTTAGAGATGGCAGCTTATTTTAATTTTTATTTTATTGTTACTATTATTATTTTTAGAGACAAGATTTCGCTCTGTTGCCCAGGCTGTAGTGCAGTGGCACAAACATAGAGCACTACAGCCTCAAACTCCTCGGCTCCAGCAATTCTCCCACCTCAGCCTCCTGAGTAGTTAGGACTACAGGCCCTCGTCACCACACCCAGCTCAGCAGCTTGTTTTTAAAATGAAATCATAATTACACAATTGTATATGAAATTATGTAATATTTACAAATAGACCAATTTTCTATACTGCATAATGCAGTCAACCTGGTAAATACTGACTTACTATAGCAACGTCTCATATTGTTAAATCTGTACATTTTACTTTCTGTTTGTTGCCAGGAATGGCTTTGTGAGGTCTAAGCCTGTTCGATGCTAAGCTCTTGCCTTCCCAATTCTGAGAAGACAGAACTCAGTTCAGCTAGACAAATAGTAATTCTACTTGCTTTTAACCCAGGAGACAAAATATTAACATTTTTTTTTGAAAATAGAAGAATACAAAGAAGTTGATAATATGGAGAAGAGTGAATTTTGCAATCACAAGCAGTCCATATTTTTATTTTCTTTTTTAAAGGACTAAGGGTTAAAGTTGTTTCTAGAAATCTGCAAATTTGTTTTTTCCTTTTTTTTTTTTTTGAGACAGAGTCTCGCTCTGCCACCCAG